>NC_037643.1:7725462-8038212 GCF_003254395.2 Apis mellifera | reverse complement strand
ATCGACGTGGGCTGCATGCCAAATCTGCACCGCCCTCTGGATCGCGAAGAAGTCGAGAAGAGAATAAAGAGGTAGGAGGTGTACGCGTGATCGCGTGGCGAACCAGAAGAACCGGCGACTTCCTCGAGGAGAAATTAGAATCGTTCTCGATGAAGAAACGAAACGAAAGAATCGAGGGGGAAGGGAAAGGGGGTGGACGATGCAATTAACGAACAAATAAGAGGAGAGGGAAGGGAGGAGGAAAGAGAAAGAGGAGCCGGAAGTCGAGTTTTGAAAAAGAGGAGACGCGAGCCTTTCGTTTCCCGAGAACTTTCGGTTTTTCTTTTTTTTTTTCTTAGGAGAGAAATCTAACCAGAGGAAAATATGAAACCAGTTATTGCGTAATATCAGAGATATGAGAGAACAGAGGACCACGTAATCGTTGGGATTGTTCGATGCTCGATCATTAACCTGGTACCTGGCCGCAACGGAGCTGAACAGAGACACCGGTGAAGAAGAGATTTCGAAAATATATATATATATATAAAAAACATCGTCACATCTGAGCACTTTTATATACTCGCTTTCCAGTGCCTGAAAATACGTATTCTCTTCTCATTTTCCTCGTTTCTAGACAATAATAGATATTATATAGTGAATAATACCATATTAATAATAATAATGATTGATAATAATAATATAATAATAATATAATATAATAATAATAATAATAATATTGCTGATAAATATGATGACGTTAGTTAATATTTTTCTTCGAGAAATATTATAAAATATAATATATACTTTCTGTAATCGTCTCTACATAATATAAGCTATTTCTTCTGTCTATCTCTAGCAAATCGCGGCTTGTACCTTTTTCTTGCTTTCTAGTTCTTTTACCCTCCGTTCTTGTCTCTCTGCTGCTCAGCCGTTCCCTACCCAACCATGCTCCGCAGCGCGCTCGCGATGTGGGGACTACACTGTTCAGTACAAGGAGATAACGTACAAGCTACGAGACAACATTATCCACCATATATATAATAATACGTAATTATTACGTTGTGTATAACCTCTATTATATAGTATATGTTCATACTATTATCGTAATCGTAATACACTATGCGACAACTAATTGCAATAATCGCGTTTGATTACGTAGTCTCTTTCAATACACTGAGTGTCTACATACTTCTAGCAATACGATCGCTCGGAAATACCATGAGTCTTCCTATTTTGTACTTTCTTCTCTTAAACTAGAATGATCACGATGTCGAAACATCAGAATTGAGAGCAGAACTTATTCTCTCCCTTGAGATTAGTCTGACTCGTCGGTTAAAACGCCAAGGCTCAAGCGTCTCACTCTTTTTCAAAACTCGAACTTCCGGCTTCCTCTTTTCTCTTTCCTCCTCCCTTCCCCTCCTCTTATTGTTCGTTACTTGATCGTCCCACCCCCTTTCCCTTCCCCTCGATTTTTCGTTTCGTTTCTTCATCGAGAACGATCTCCTAATTCTCTCCCCCGTAGACCGTGTTCCGCGCCCCGGTTCTTTGGTTCGCCCCACCCGCTCATTGATCCCACTTCCCCCAATCTCACGCATACTAGATTTCTACTATCCTTCATTATCTCATATTATTTACGATACCATTTCTTCTTCTCGACTTCGTTCGCGTACTTTAGAGGGCGTCGCGCTAGACTTTTTTGGGCATTCCTGATGCCCAGAGTTCTGAAAATGTCAGTGGAAGAAAGAGGAGAAAGAAAAGAAACGGGAGAAAGAAAATACGAAGAGAGCATTGAGGAGGGAGAGATAAAAATATAACGATCGATACTAGAGACTCACTCACACACCACTCCAGACCTGACCGTCACCTCTGAGCATATAGCGTTGTTCTTGTCCAGTCAACTTTTTTAGCATGGTCACAATAATCGTGACCACGCGGCCTAAAGACACACAGATATGCCGAAGTCAGAAGTCGTCAGATTAAAGACATCGACGACCCGAAAAGCGGTAATCGCGTGTGTTGATGGGCCACGTCATCGGTGATTCCGGCACCTGCTCCAACGATAGGCATAATTAATCCGCGATATTAACCAGGGCAATAATATCAATTCGACTTGGTGCTCCGTGGCGGCGACACCTCTCCGACACGTGAGGGTTCCTCGCTCCCTTCTGCGCTATTGCGATTAAGTTTCACTAAAACACACGGGCGTCATCCCGCGTTCTCCGCCCTCCTCCCCACTTCTCTATCTATTTCTCCCCGGGAGAAATCCCCGTTTGCGAAGGAAAACATACTGATTGTGTCTGTTGATCCCCGTTTGCCTCTTCGACTTACTGTGAGAGAGTAGGCACTGTAAACGGCCGTATGAATATTAATTAAACGCGGCTCATCGTGCGTTTCGTGGCCGCATCTACTCCTGTAGCGGATGAACGAATATAGATACAAGAAAGACATAATATGGGCGAGATATGTTTAACATAATATAGTGCACATCTCGGTATAACTAACGCATATTTACGAGATCATCAAGCACCAGGTGAGACAGATATCTTACATTATATACCTATATTATATATTAATATACGTGTCTCGAATAATGATTACACTATCATTGTTATCTTGTCAGAGTATCAGTAATGCAAGATGCAAACCTGGTCTTTCTTTTCTATTATTTTTGTTATCGAGTTATATCTTCTCTTTCTTTCTTTCTTTCTCTTTCTTCTTCTTGTTCTCTATATCTTTTCTTTTTTTTCTTTTGACACATACTAGAATTCTCTAAGCGTACGTATACGCATGTTGCCTAAATCACTCGGATCGCATCGCGTAACCGCCATGGCCAGAGTCAGTGAGGTGGACAAAGAAGGGAGAGAAATGAGCATCATATCAACGAAGGCTATCTTTTGAAGGGGTGTGCAAGGATATGGCCACTCGAGCAGAGAGGTCACACGCGCAACGAGAACGATTGGAGCGACGGCGAACTAACACGCACGAACACCCCTGATTGCCCTTTTAATTTATATATGGATATGAAAAGAAAAAGAAAGAACAAAAGAAACAGCAAATTCATCCACCTCGTCTATAGGAGAGGAGAGAGAGAGGAAGTGTGCAGTTATGTGCTGAAAAGCGAGGTGGGAATCTTACCGTAAGCTAAATAGATAAGTGCATGCTGATACGTGTTCGCAGGGATCTATCTTGGTGGCATCGACCGCATATTGCATCAGGGTCCGCAAATCTGTGATTAGGGTGCTACATGATTGTGGGCTCGGCAGGGTAATCAAAGATGGGTGAAAAAAAAGTATTTTGTATTTGTATCTTTAAATTTATACATGCGGGAGTGACGAATAGGTAGGAGTTACCGTATATAAAAGAAAAGCGTAAACGAAACAATGACGAGCGGATGGGCGACTGTGATGAAGAGTAGATAGGAGACACGTAGATAAAGAAAAAAAAAAAATATAAAATAAAATACAGAACTCGAATAAAAATAGGAACAAAGTGACCGCAAATAATATCAGTACGCAAGGAACGTAAGATCGTATATAGTGCGCGGAGAGAGCTATCAGACGAGTACTCAGCTACGATAAATAGACTATTATTCAGTACAATTTCATAATATATATTCTCATACAATATAACTGGTTGTAGTTCACTCTTATGCGTTTTTGATCTACTAACGTTGTCCGATTATATTATCTTTTTTTTATCTTCATTATTTTTATTCTCACTAGTTATGTTATATGTGAGGTCATCGTGTGATGTTTATGTGTTTGTGTATAGTTTTGTGTATGTATAGATTATTTCTTTCAGTGAATGTAATATTACACATAAATAATTCTATTATGGCTCAATCCCTCTCGATATTTTAATTAAATATCTCAGCGTGAATATCATTTTTCCATCAATATATAATATGGATTTTCAATAATTATTCTCGCGTAGAGTCTACGAATCTGTTATCATAGTACTTGTTTCGATTGATCTTTCTAGTGATCTTCTATATTCGAACACATATGCGATTGGCTAGAGATACTTGAGAGTTGTACGTTATAAACGCTTTGTGTGTTGATTGATTGATTATCGTTGTTAGTTCGAAGTCCCCTAGTATGTTTTTGTTTTTGCCTATATCTATAATTAAAACTTTAATATTTGTATGCAATAGTTTCGAATAATAATAGATATTATTTTAAATTCTATATCTATATTCGTTTTTTTTGGATATTTTTTTCCATTTTTTATTCTTCGATATTATATTCGAATGTACTTCGTTCACTTTAATTATTATTTAATTATTTATATATACAAGTAGACATAGATTTTCGGTCGTTTCCCTCACCGGTTGGATTCTTATATATATTAATTTCCTATATTATTATATAGACTTATTTATTTTTAATATTTATTCACTACATACAAATTTATATTTATTTCTACAATAATGTACTCATAATAATTATTGTATTAATATATATATATATCTAAATATAATTCATATTTCTTCACGATATACAACATTCTACTACTCTTTAAACATATCAGTAGGATAATGTAATGTTATATTTTCATTTATACGTAAAATCAGACAATGAAGTCAACAGCACTATGTTAAGAATCCACGGAGCCAGCTTCACTAACAGTAGGAACCTCCATTCCTTATGTTTAATAATTATTTATTTATATACTTATTAATTGTTTAATATTTTTTTTCCTTTTCTTATAACTTTCATCTCTCTCCTAACTTACTTAAACTGGATTTTTAATTTCAGCTTTCAGATATACTTAAACTAATACAATACAACTAATAAAAAATCTAAATAGTAAATTTATCAATTTTAGTTATAAAGTTAAATCACGGCACCAAGGACAGTTTGACGAACACATGAGAGATACCGAGAATCGTAACTGAACCGGTCGATAATTAGAGAGTGTCTGGGTTTAAAAATAACAACAAAATGGCGCGTGCGATCGAGCGACGATCGCGAGACTTACCTTGAGCCACTTATCACGCTTGCGAATGGTACTACATATTCATCGTACGGATTCGGAGCGATCCGACTTTGCCGTCACCACGTGACACCTAGTGCTATTCATGAGTCGACAAATCGCAGATATTACCACCGGTGACGCACGTTTGAGACCACAGCCTTAACGCTCTCTCGTTAGTGTGCCACTTTGTCAAACTGACAATAATGTAAGTACCGGGTTCACCTATTTGTTAGTGGGTCGATGCTCAAGGGCTTGAGTTTTGTAACTCCGAGAATAGGTCTATATCATGATTCGATGAGCCTTGCTATCGTCATTCTGCGCGGATATTACCTGATTCACCGATCGACACTAATTTATTTGGTCTCGCTAGCGGATTAAGAGGAACTGGCAGGGAGAAAAGACATACAGCAAAAAACCACGAAATATAAATGAAAACAAATGTGAGGCTAGCGCGTCGCCGTGCCCTCGAACGTGCGCCTTTCATTCCTTCGTCTTTCTCCCTCGCGGCAAATCAAAACGCGCGCGCATAATATAAATATATATATTTAATGAAATATTTATAATATATAATGAGATATATATATAATCTATATATATAATATATTTGATATATTCGAAAAAAAAATCTCACTCATAATCCAATCACTATCCATCGTCGATCGAGCAGCTTGCACCAGCTTGGAAACTCGTTTCGAAAAATGTGAAGGATAAAATTAAGCCCGGAGATACTAAAATATTATAATTATATCGGGGAAGCGGGGAAATATCAAAGAATAAAATTTTTGAAACCTATAAAACTTTTAAAAAAGAGAATAAAATTTGAAATATAAACTTAAAAAAGAGAAAAACTAAAAGTGTTCGTGTTACTCTCAGTTATTAGTCAGCAAATTGATTAAGAGTTAAATCTAACGAGAATAAGGATAATTTAAATAGAAGAAAAAAAAAAAAAGAAAAAAAAAGAACATCGCACGAAGCTTCATATTGATCCAGCGAACTGCTATGCGCAAGCACAAAAATAGACGCGAAATATATCTATAATTATATATTAAACCATAATAATAATAATAATAATAATAATAATATATAAATAATATATACGAATATAGCATTTAATAGATATAATTATATAGTAAAATAGTGACAAATTAAGCAACAACGATCATTATTATTCTTCTCTCTCTCTCTCTCTCTCTCTTTCTCTCTCTCCCTCTCTCTCTTATTTCTGATTTCTATAATATATATATTTATATATTTATATATATATATATATACGTTTCGATATACCTGTAAATATTAATTTATCATCTGCATTAACCTATTTTTCATTGATTTTTTTTCTTTTCCCTTAATCTTCGCTCACTAGATTCACTTTATTACTCTCTCATCTACTATAACTTCTACTTAATCTCCCTTACGTTTAGTTATTATTCTTTGAGATATGTATCGTCGTGTGGGTGTACGTGTCCTCTCTCGCAAATTGCTCGATACCCGCGCATACCGTTTCACCCTCTCGCGTCAATCCAAAAACTCCCTTCTCTCCCCTTCAACCCCTTCTAAAAAGAGCGTTGCCTTCGCGTTCTCCTCCCTCTCCCCAAACCACTTTATCTTACTCTTCCTCGATTATCGTTAACCCCTCTCCTCCCTCTCCAGTCCTCCCGACAAAAAACAACTCAATCGCTCGAAAATCCTCCTCCCTAGCTTTCTCTCTTTTCACCAGATCGTCAGATCGTATTATTATATGGGTGTTGTTATATCGCGTCACCCGAAACCGTTTCTTCCTCTCGTCGTCTCGTTCCTCGAAATCGAAATTCCCGCGTTTGCCCCGCGCGATGGCGACCCACCAACCATATATATTATATATATATATATATACGTATCTGTTTTTATCGTTTTCGTGTTCGTGGCCGATGTATATCTGAGTTTGCGTGTGTTATATGTGTGTGTGTGTGTGTGTTCTCGTGTACGATGCAAGCACCGATTATTTTTACGACATGACGTGTGTGTGTATGTGTGCTGTGTGTATATATGTGCGATCGCGGACCGCCTTGAGAACAAACATTGCGTCTTGTATTCTCTCGTCTTTGTTTCTTTTTTTTTCATTTTTTTTTTTTTATACGAAAATGGCAGTTATCGGTCACAGCCAATGGCTATATCAATAATCATTATACGTTACGCTTTAATACGATTATTACGATATTAGTTAACCTTAGACGACGTTTTATTACTCGTTACGTTAAACGCGGTAAATCCCTCCTAGCAAAGAGCGCGCTACGAAGATATACACAGCATGCTCTCTCTCTCTTTCTCTCTCTCTCTTGCACGCACGTTGTCTTTCTCTCTCCTCTTTCTCTCTGTCTTTTTTTGCCACGGCGAAGTCGCCACGAGGGTTGTTGAACACACATTGTCGTTCGTTGCTTTCGAGGATGAAAAATCTGATTTCCGTTCATTGATTCATAAGAAAGAAAAAAAAAAAAAAAAAAAGATAAAGATCGTTTGATCTCGTGAAATGATCGTCGATACGATTCGAATTTAGAAAGAAATTCTATTCGTCGAGAACGATCCACCGACGTTTCTCCCCGTATTTTCTCCTCGCCAGTTTTTGGCTCTAGTCTTGAAACGACGAAATGTGTCAGACGAATTGTGTTCGCGTTTTATCGATCTGATAATTCGGACCACTCGAAAAATCAATACATAGCCCTTACTTAGCCCGAAGCCTCGCGTAAACTTTGTCCGCTTTCCTGCAACACACCTTCTTCCCAGGAATTCGTTTACGCGCCGATTAATCCGCGGGTAAACAAGCAAGGATCTCGATCCACGTAGCACGCTCGCGACGACGAAGCGGAAAAAAAGACGAGGCGCGGAGCGGCCGACACACGAGGACCCAAACCTTAAGGGGATGAAAACGTGTACTTGTTTGCGCTCCACTCGAAACGCGTATGTACGAGTGCTGTGTACTCTCCCTATTCTCTCGCTCTTTCCATTCCCTTTCTTTTGTCTCTCTCTCTCTCTCTCGCGTTTCCCAACTCTTTTCGCGGTATACGTGGTGTGTGTATACGTAGGGTGAACGAAAAAATAAAAATTGCGAGATTAAATAATATAGAACTCGTATCTATCTCGTAGATTTTTGAGGCGAGCTGATTCCATTTTTTTTTTAATATTCCTTTCCTTAATGTTATATCGTAGATTTAATTTTTAATATTCGTAAATATTCGTAATTAATATATATATATATATATATTTGTAGAAGCGTTAGAGTTAGAATAGAATTTCTTCATCGAAAATTATTTTTATATATTAATTGATTCACTATGTTTAAGCTATTCTTTTTTTTTAATTATCATATAGAAATGATGGAAGGTAACAAATCTTTTTTCCCCCTAACGTTTCGTTCCGCCCTAGTGTACTCGGTGTCGTCATATCGTCCCTTCAAAGTGTACGTTTTATCGTTACGGTAATCAGTCGAAAAGCTATGCGCGTATAATATCGTAATAATCGTGTACTGTATATATACCATATGTAAATAAATATATATATACAAGATAACGTTAAATATTATAATATATACTATGTATTTATACGGTATATCACCTATATATATATATCTGCGCGAAATCGATCGTTACGTTTAGCCATTACGTTCATTAGGTAGTCGAGTGCGAAAATGAGTGAGCGAGCGAACGATCCGGGAATACGTGGGATACCTCTGCAATTCTACGTGTAAATCACCACGATATTAATTCGGTGTGTCGTCCGTGTGATCGATCGAAAGATATCCCGGTTTCGAGATTCATCACCGTTTCAAATCGTACGCCAATCCTTCAATTTATCGTTCCTTATTCCTTGTATACCAACCACCCTGTACACAGTATTTCCTTTTCCTAATATATTCATTCATTCTTCTTTACCTCTTCGATACTCTACAATTGGCCATTCTTCGTCCACTTATTTTTCTTATTTTCTTTTCTTTTTTTTTCCTCATTTCATAGCCTACCTCCTCTACTATCTTCGTCCCCTTTTCTTTCTTTTTTTTTCTCACCCCCCTTCCCCCAAGCACCGAGGGTAGGTCGACGCGCGTTCACGACGAGACGTTCATCGCGCTGCCCTACTTTTTCTCCTCTCACCGCGTTCTCACCCTTCTTGTCCCTTTACATACTCGATTTAGCAAATACGAAATACGAACGGATCCGTCAACGGCCTCCCGTTCTTCTTGTAGCTACGCGTTCTTCTCGCTTAAGTAACTAGGCTATAGGAGCAGTTGGACAGTTACAGTTGGCAATATTTCTCTCTAACACATTTCTCTATGTCTGTCTGTCTCTCCTCGTCGTCGTCTTTCTTCTCCTTCTCTTCTCTTCCTTTTTATTATCCATTTATTCTTTTTTCTCTCTCCGTTTAATTGGATTATCGAGCAGCCAGAGGGATCGTTCCGTTCCATAGCAGCATCTTGCGTCCCTTTTTTTTCTTTTTCCTTTTTTCTCTCCGCCGATTATATACTACGCCCACTCCTCCTCCTCCTCCTCCTCCTCTTCCGGATCCTCCGTTGTTGCGGGACAAACGTTCGATCCGCGGGGAGATAGCACGTCACTGAAATCGAGTCGAGTGGCGGAAAAATGTACGCCGGATGCCGACGAGGATGCTCCGGTTTGTTGGCCACTCGGCCGTCATCCAGTTCTGGCAACAACGAACGGATTTATCGGTAAACGAATTCTCCCCGTTCCGGCTCGTTCCGCGATCCAATCCCCCCTTCCCCCGTTCCCTCGTCGAGGGCCGCCGCTCGTTTCACGGCTGACTTCGCTCGTTGTGCACCGAAACCGCCACGACCCGGTAATCGACCGTCCTTTCGACTGACGACGACGACGATGACGACTCGATTCCCCTTGGATTGGGGGAAAAGGGGGAGGGGAGGGAATTTTTGAAATTTGAACGATTTTTCTCCTCCCCCTTTTTTACGAAAAGCTCACTCGCGATTCTGGAGAGAATTTTATAGCGAGTATGTAAGTTTGGATTTTGTTTAAATATTTTTTTTGATTGCTTTGTATATAAATTTTTGGAACGTCGAGAAACGAATTTTCGAAGCAAATTGAAATTACGGGATTCCAGAATAAATTTGGATTTTTGGATGAATGTACGAAACATTGGATGATTGTTTGCGTGGAAATTTGGAGCTATTTTTTTTGGGGGAATGTTGATTGAAAAATGTTAATTTGAATGACAGATGATGATGATGATGGTCTTTCACATGGTGTGCTCTGTTGAACACCAGAACTACCAAGAAAAGATTTTGTCTTCTTCTTCTCTTCTTGTTTGCATTAAAAATATGCAAGCGGTTTATTTATTTATTATTTTTCTTCTTTTTTTTTTCTGGCAAAGTTAATGTTACTTTTTATTGAAACAGAAACATGAATACATTATATACTACTTAATCTTAACTCTTTCAACTTTATAAATTATGTACGTATGATTGCTATTGGTATTTAAGGAAAATAATCTAGGTGATTTCGAAAATTCATTTGAACCTTAAGAACTATGATTTACATATCCACGCATGACAAAGTTAAAACCTGGACACAGTTCTGGATTTAATTACAAAATCCAAAATTGTACGTTTAAATATTTAATAACCCTACATATATATTTATATATGTATATATAGATTTCGAAAAATAGTCCACCAAACGCTGTGGACATATCTTTCTATCTATGTGTCCGCCTACAATCGTCCGATACCTTCTACAATAATCTATATCTACGTTATCTTTAAGTTAAAATACCGACAAATCACATTTTCCATTTAAATAAATAAGCCACGTATACTTGGGGCTGAAAGAGCTAAACATTATACATTTACGAGTCGGTAGTTCTAATGTCGAAACGTTCAAATTTGATGAAATTACGAATTGGATAAGTAAATAAGAAGAGTGAAGCGTGTAGGTGTCCATGTTGGAAGTGAAGATGTTGCGAAATCGTAGGTTTCTAAAAATAAATCTAAAAGCTTAGTAAAAAAAGAAAAAAGAAAAGAAACTAGACACTGATATATTAAAAAAATATACGGCGTCTATATATATGTATATATACATATGAATTAAAATTAAAAATCGTCGAGCTGAGAGCCGATTAATCGAATTAAACAAAATTTGGATAAATCTAAAAATGAAAACAAATATCTTCCCTGACACGGATCGAACAGATTCGATTCGATACTTTTCTTCTTTAAGAAAAACGTT
Organism: Apis mellifera; assembly: GCF_003254395.2. NCBI lineage: Eukaryota > Metazoa > Arthropoda > Insecta > Hymenoptera > Apidae > Apis > Apis mellifera. The sequence goes on along the minus strand of NC_037643.1, from coordinate 8,027,035 downwards.
CAACGTTATTGCTACTGATGACCGACACAAGACTGAGAGAACGTGCCCCCCTCCCTCCCTCCCCCTTCTCTCCCAATAATAGTCTTTTATCGTTAATTTTTTAAAAACCTATGATGTCTCACTATACGCGTCTTTCTCTTAAAAGATTAACCACGCTACATCGATATAAATATATATGTATATGTTTATATGTTATATATTATATATATATATGTATGTATATATATATACATAATATAGATGTATATATATTATGTATAATATGGTATTTTTTTTTTTTTGTTTTCGTTTTACAGCAACTAGGATCCTTTAATTCTACTAGGTTCTATATAATTTTTTCTTTTCGCTTCTCGTTTACTTTTCTTCTTTTTTTTTTTTTTTTCTTATTTTTCCATCATTTTTTATTCGTCGGGAATGTTACACGAGCGGGTCGATGTCTCTTACGAACTTATTCATTTTACAGGGGTTTATTACGAATCGATAAAGGGATAGGTAGACTTGTCTTATTTAGGATATAGAGTGGGGAGGGGGTTATTTAGCGGGCACGTGTTTCCTTTTTACGTGGGGAACGTTACGTGTTCTTTTTTTCTTTTTTTTGTTTTCAGTTTTTTTTTTCTTCTTCTCTTTTCCCTTTTCTTCTTAATATCAATTGTTCACGGGCAATTCGTACCGTGTATTAATAATAATTAATAATAATAATTACGGTGCAGTCCTGGATAATCAACTTTTAATCATCCGTTGTTGTTGTTGTTTGTGTTGTTCATTCTTCTTGTTTCTTTTTTTTTCTTCTTTTTTTTCTTTATTATTATCATTACAATAATTAATAATCATAATCATATAATAATAATAATATAATAATAAATTAATAGTAAATAATAATCATATATATATTTATATATATCATACACAGAGCGTAAGTATATATAATATTTATCGTCATATATATTTTAGATTTAATATTACTTTAAACTTTTATAACGTTTCATAGATCGAAAAATAAATATAAAAATAAAACCGCGGCATTAGATCTCTCCGAGTATTTTAAACCGAGTAGCGAAGTTTTAAAAATAGAAACGTAGGAGAGTAATGTGTAATCCTCTCGCCCCACTTCGCAAGGGAAGAATCTTAACGGATTTTCATTTATTCGCGTATAATAGAAGTTTTTTTTTCGAAAGATTTAGATTTTTTTAGAATAGAAGAGAAATATGAAACGAATTTAGAATTTTTACCTAATAAATCTCTTTCGTTTCTCTCCAAAGTATTACGAAACCATTTTATAAATAATTCTATATGATTAATAATGATATATCGAGGAGTATAAATAAAAACTTCTACTATCGGGTAGTTTTATCGGTAGAATTCAGATTGTTCGTAGTATAAAAAAAAAATTCGTCAAATGCAATATTATATGCAATTTAATTCGTAAGGGATCTCGATGTACTCGAAAAAAAAAAGAAAAAATCGATGGACCGAAGCTACGCGTAAAGCCGATTTTTCCGTATTCGAATATTTCGGCTCAACGATTAATGGTGATTAATTTCACGCCTCTAATGTCGTTCAAGTGACTAATATATAATATATATATGTTGATATATATAGTATATTTTCTAATAAAAAAAAAAAAAGAAAAAAGAAAAAAGAAGGAAGAACATAACAATGAATGATACACGCACATATTATCGATTTAAACATCCACCGAAAATTTAAAAATCGATTTAATCTATTGCCTGGACGGATATCCATTTACAACGCGCAATTTCTAATTTATATTCTGTACAGTTTACAGAATAGAACGCGTTAACGAGCGATTAAACAGCAAACGACACGTTGGAAAGAAGAAAGGATATAATGCAAACGGTTTAAATAGGTGTTTTCCAATTTCCAAAATAATATCCCGAAAGGATTCTCTAGTTTATCTATCAATTATTGCCAACACACACGTGTTTTCCACGATTTTCATCCGGAGACTGAATTTCCATACGCATGGATTGACTGCCTGCCCGTTCGACCGGCTCCAATTAGTTTCGCTGTTTAATGATCGACATCGAGAGCTCAGTTATTAATTGCCGGCTTAATCGTCACGATTTCTGATTCTATAGTAAACCAGAGGGAACTATTTGGATTATATTTTCGAGAATATTTTGTCGATAAGAAGAAATTTGATTGGAGAACGATTTGAACAAATCTCTTTAAATTGTAATATTTGATATCTAGTTTATATGATTCGTGTCAGATCGATTTTCGATTAATAATTTTTTATTTACGAGACATTGTTTGTGTAATTTCAAATCAGAGGATAATTTCTCAAGTCGATCTTGGATTAATTTTTACTTATCGAAAATCGTAAAAATCGAAGCATCGAGCGGTTAAAAATTTGCTTAATGAAAAAGAACCCAAAAAAAAAAAAAAAGTATCGTTTGATTCATTTTCGTCGATTCGTCGAGAATTTCATCGCGTTGGAAAATTTCGTCCAAGTTATGGGCGAAATACCCCGACCCAAAGGATTTCTCCAGGATTTTGGAATTAATTGACCGAGCTTGAAAATCTCTCTAAACTCTCTGGCTGCAAAGAACTATAAGAGGATTCTAGTTTCACCCTCGTAATATCGCCACGCAAAGAATTTAATGCTATTATTTCTGCTACCGGTTATCATTTCCACCAGTCACGCCATTAAGACGGTGAAACCTTCTCTCTCTCTTTTTTTTTTTTTTTTTTTTCTTTCCTTTTGCACGCGAAGTTCAACGTACCCCTCCACTCACGTCGAAGAGAAGGATGACTTTAACGAGTCACCGTCTCCCCGCCGAGTGTCCCCATTAATTTCGAATTTCTAGATTCTTCCGATCATCGAAATATTCCTTTCATTTCGAGACCGCCCACTCGACGGATCTTTTAACGAGACGCGATAATTTCTGCCGAGACTTCCTTTTTTTTCTCCCTCTCTCTTAATTTTCGCCATTTCGATATTTTTCACGACGTGTATATACAGTTTCCAATCTCGAGTATTAAATCGAACGAGTAAGAATCGAAGTTTAGTTTATTTCGAAGGAAGAAAAAAAAAGAAAAGAAAAGAAAAGTCATTCGAAGATCGACGGAGCATAGCGACGACACGATTTTCTCACGATACGAAACCGATCTTAAAGGCCTAAAGAAGAGAGTAAATATACGGAGACCGACACACGGAGTTGGAGGAAAGGACGTATGATTGCAACGTAATCAATTATAACAGTACAGAGTATAACAGTACATTCGAATAGGCACGCACATAATACACACATAATACATACATAGATGAAACGCGAAACACACACAGAAGTATACATAAGAAGTATATACGATATAAACGATATAAACATTATTAACATTTAATAATAGCTACTAATCCAATCATTTTTACACGTACGTTACATGATGTGTCACCGTTTACTATTTATATAAACTCGAAAAAACTCCCGTTCGTGAATGTTCCTCCTTCCCTCCCTCCCTTCCCCCCAAAAGGATCCTTTCAAAAGGATCGCCCCTCATCTGCCTAGAACAGTCTCCTCGCCCCCTCCACTCCGAATTTTTTTATTATTATTAGTCGGCTGAGGCGAGCCGTTTTGCGTCTTCGATACGGAATTTCAAAGCAATAAAAAGGTAAAAATGAGACTACTTAGGAGTACGTGAATGTGTGTGAATGTTTTATTTAGAAGGTGGACAATGGTAAAGGAGAAAGGATACGACGAGGGATATATAAGAAGAATACATATATATATTATATTATATAAAATTACAAAATGAGAGAAATGAATGGAATGAAAGAGTCAGAGAGAAAGAGAGAAAGAGAGAGATCATTTAAAACGAGCATTATTCGACGAGTAAGATCGTTCGAAGGGACAACAATCCTCCTCCTTTCCCCCTTCCCTCCCTCTTTTTTATCCAATTCTCGTTTCCGTCCAGTGGAAACGAATCGAAATCGCCCGATCTTCCTCCAAACGCCGACCCTAATTTCCTAGACAGAGCTCGACGGGGTTACGGCTACGCGGAACAGGCGGATCGTCGATCTCACGGATTGACGAACGTCGTCGTCCACCTGTCTCTGCATCAGGAGTCGACTAACGATCCACGTGAAGGGAATCCACGTGAACGCGAGACTTATTTTCCTCGGATCAGATTCACCCTCGCGCGGCGCTCGATTAGACGCGAGAGAGAGAGAGAGAGAGAGTTCTCTGCGTTCTTCGGTACTTGGAAGGAATATTCGCGATGGTCCACCTAGTGGATTCGTATAAGGAAGCGAAAGGGAGAAGGAAGGCGAAAGATGTTTTGGATGGTTGAGATTTTTATGAGAAGGTTTTATTGTGAAAAATTGAATAATTTTTTTTAGGATTAATTGTCTTTTCTCGAGTATAAAATATCGTTACATATTTTTTTTTCTGGAGTGGAGTTATTTTGGAGAATCATTGTTTGCTTTCACTTCGATGGTTGTTTAATTTTTCTCTATTTTTTTTTCTTTTTTTTAAACGAATTGGAGCTCAAATATTTCCTTTATCCTTTAAATATAATAATACGTGAATATACTTCGAATATTTCCTGTCCCTTTGCATCGTTTTTAAAGTTAAAAAAGGAGGATTTAAATTCTATTTATCGTTTCATTGAGATCTTAGAGGCAGGAACAATTTTAAGGATCGAAATAAGAATTGTATAAAACGATAAAGAGGACGAGATATATCGAAATATCTTATCAGATATTATCATTGATGATAACATGCTCTCTCACACGCTCGCTGAAAATTAATTTCGGTTCCAAATAGCCGTAATCCCTGCTCCTTGAATCCTCTTTCCTTCAAAGAATCAACTTCCCAACTAATAACATCGTCACGGTTTTTTAGGGAGGGAATGGGAAAAGAGAGAAGGGAAAGAAATTTCGGACGACTCGTCGTCGGATGTCGTAGTTCCATTAGCGATTGTTCTAGAACGTTCGAGATTATTTACACTTGATGCATTTTGGGATGACATGTATCATATACACGAGCAACATGTATATCATGATCAAAAAAATATTTGTGAATATATATTTACTCGTAGTGGAAGAATCATGTTCCAGAAGATATATTCTATTCGTAAATTTTTTAAACGACGCTCGTTTCAACAAATTTCGTTGAAAAGTATATCCATACTTGAAGTATATAATCATTGATAAAGTAACTGCGAATATGATTCTTCAATGACGAACGAAGAAAATCAAACACGCGCGCAAAGGATATTACACGAATCGATAGAGAACTCGAAAATATAAGAGATATACGTTTCTTTGCTGTTACATATTCATTATTCAAGATGGATGAAATTAAATATCTGACTTTTTTTATCATCAATATTACAATAAGCCAAACGCAATCGAATTTCAATTTTTGCAGTTCACATATATTTCATATTTCGATAAATATTTAAAAGAGTATTGATATTTAAAAGAAAGAAAAAAAAAAAACTTCCATTGTTCGCCAGGCTGGAGAACAGCATCCTCGTTCGAGGACGTTCTAGATGTCGCTGCGTGAACCCTCGAGAGAAGTGGATTGCGGAGGCGATTGTTAACATCCGGTTGAAGAGGTTAGGGAAAAATGGAGGAGTATAAACGATAACAGCGTTCAAATCAAATTGCTCCTCTCTATATACGGGCGTTTCTATACGTGTACACGTGTACGCGAGTATATGAATATATTTATAATTATCAACGATAAACTTCGCCCGAAAAAAAAAAAGAAAAAAAAAAACTTTCTGTTGGAAAGGATCCGTTTTACACGCGCGTAAGTAACAATGGTTATAGACTGGAACTGGATAGAGATTATTATTATACGATTGCCGTAATATTTTTATAATTTGTCGGGAAAATAATGGCGGAGAAAAGAGAGAGAGAGAGAGAGAGAGAGTATGCAAAATAAGGTGATAAAAAAAAATGAAACAAAAAGTTAGAAGGAGTGGAAAAGAAATCAGAAAGGAGGGTAGAGAAAAAAGAGTCTGACAGAGGGAGAGAGAATGGGAGAAAACTTGTGTGCGTGTGTGCGAGATAGATAGATAGAGAGAGAAAGAGAGAATTGTATATTAGATGTATGAATGCACTTTACGTAATTATATGATGTATATTTAACGAATAAGCCGAGAGCGTGGCGTCGGGATATTTTGTAAAATTTCTTAGTGATCGATTTTCTCGTGAAAAGAGTTTAAACGATAGAACAAAAGATAAAGATAAAAAAAATAAAAAAAAGAAAAAGAGAAAGAAAGAAAAGAGAGACAGACAGAGAAAAATAAAAGATGCACACGTGCATACATATGTTTCATCGTATAAATGTAAAGAAGTAAAAAAAAAGAAGAAGAAGAAGAAGAAATAAAGAATAAAAGAACATTCGAAACGAGTCGTAATAGATACTTCGTAAAAAAAAGTTGCATAAAATTGCATATCCTGCCTGTAATAACGTATATGTGTTAATTTGAATGATTGTGTCGTATATCGATTATATATTTATATATTGCTTTATGTATGTAGGATATATACATATATATATATATATATATATATAAAATAATATATTGAAAGAAAATATATATTATCTTCTACAATATCGTGTAATCTTTCATTTCGTTCGCCACGTCTGACCGATGCAATCTATTTCTCTCAATATTAATATACGCTTCCGATATAACGATACGTCCCTTCGAAGAATTTTTATTCTTATTCTTACGTCGAGGCAATATTTGCGATTCCCTCTAAATTTTGAAGTTAAGGCAATATTATTAATTATTGGACGCATCTTTGATCCACCACGCGTCGATCTTCTACGGATTCATCCATCTCGAAGAAAAGGGAAGACGAACGAACAAGAAGCGAATAATATTTAAATTATATATATATATATACATACAACATTTGGTAATATTTTTATATTATATAATCGTGTTCGTCTTATTTGTAATTTTTTTTCCTTTTCTTTCAAATTCTACGCTCGAAAGTTTTTTGCTATATATATATATATATTTCGTGCTTCGACATCGGAAGTTAAAAAGTTCTCGACGAAAGGTAGGAATCGAGTCGTTCGATCACCTGATGATTGAAAATATAATAATAATAGCGCGATAGTGTCAACTGGTTGTGGCTCTGGTCAAACGAGTTCAACGGGGAGATTGAATCAGTTCATCAGAAACTGCGAACGCATCGAGATTAGAAACGCATCGTAGGCTAAAGGCGATAAAGACGGCAAACAGACGACGATAACGCATCGATACGACAATACTCGCACGGACGGACGGTTTTTAATAACATGTTCGAACAATCTCCCCTCCTCCTTCCCCGCTCCCCTCCCAAAGAGAAAACCTCGAGTTGGACGACCATATCAAAAACTCTCTGTGATCAACGAAGACTGATCGTCCTGATTTCCGCTAAAGAAAGGAAGACAAAAAAAAAAGAAAAAAAGAAAAAAAAAGAGAAAAAAAAGAAAGAAACAAAAAAGAAAAGAAGAATTAATGGAGGATTTTCGAGATGCCGTGGCGACGCACAATTTTTTCCGTTCAAACGAGGAACGAGCACCTCGTGGAGACTCGAGATCATCAACACGTTTATATACCGTTTATATAGGATGGCGTAATTAGAAAGTCGACAAGTGATAGGTAATAGCGTTCGAATAATAATGATAAGACGAGAAAGAAAAAAAAGAAAAGCAACACGCGATTTTATCGACCTTCTTCGTGTCCCCCCCCCCCTTGTTGTGCATTTTTTTTTTCTTTAATTCTATTTTCCCTCGAATGCGGCTCGCGGATGCTGTCTCCTGCCTTCTCTCTTAACGAGGGGATGGAAGAGGAACGCGTGTGGAAACACGATGCGCGAGAATTTCGAAGCAAGTATTCTATATATATATATATATATATATATATATATATACTTTAAAAAGATATTAGATACGTAATTAATAATTGTCTAACGAAAAAGAGCCAAGATTTAAATGATTATGACGTATTAAACGAAACGTATATACGAGTTTACAAAATATATATATACATATGATTATATATATATGTATATGAGGCGAAAAAAAAATAAATATACATATATTATATATATATATATTTATGAAGAGATGGTATTATATCTTAAGATGAGAATAATTCGTTTATGTGACAGCGATTTATACATAAAGGGAACTTATATTAAGGAGAAATATATATATATATATAAAACTTATGTATAAATCTCTATATGGTTATATAATATATATATAATATTCATGACGTAATAAATACGTAATAATTCGTACGGAAAAAGAAAAAGAGAAATAATTGTAAAACGTCGACAACATTCCGTAGATAATAGCGATACATCCCTAATTCGTAGACTATGGAAGAGCTCGCTCGTTGTATTTATCGAAACTGTGGATTAGCGTGTGGATTAACATTTGGATTCGTTTCACGTGACACGATTTCATTCATTTTTTTTCACGAGGCATTACAGGCCTCCGCTCCACGATCGAACGATTCCCACACGAGGATCGTTCGTCGGAAAAATCGTTGGTTCGTCAATTTTCAGAGGAACAATGTCGAGGCGAAACGACAATGCTAAAAAAAAGAGAAAAAAGGGAAAAAAGAAGAGCGCATAATTTAGCTTCGTGAAAAATGTTGATCGAAGATTCCAATTAAGAGTTCTCGTCTCGTTTATTAGAAACGAAGAGTGTTCGTGTTTATTTTTACGAATTATTAGAAGATTTATGACCAGTTTCAACCTTCCCTTTCGATATTAATATCGTATAAATCCTTTGAGTCATTGCTTTATTTATTAGTATTTGATAATGTCGATATTTCTCACAGTGAAAATTTTCATCTTGGTTTTTTAATTCTTGTGAAGATATATATATATATATATGTTAATTTGCACGTGCCAAATTTCACGTAAAAAAATTAAATTAAATATCTAATTTCATTCGGAATGAATTTATGATTAATAAACAAAATATAAATATACTTTCTACTGAGATTTATATTTATTTATACAGATATAAAGAAGCGAATATAATTTAAGCATATTTTTTTTTTTGATATTACCGTGCCTTTAAAATTCTAAAAATTCATTACATTCATCCACAAGTTCAAAAAATACGTGAAAGGCCGAAAAGGCTTTTTTCCTCTTACGGCGAATCGATTTTGATTTTTCATCCATCCTACCTTGCCTCGGCCTGTACATCAGCATAATCGAGCGAGAATCCATTCCCTCGAGCAACCAACCCCCGGCGCGACCAGCCAGACGCATGAATCTTCCCTCTATTCGTTTATCTCGGGGAAGCGAGCAGTAAGAATTGTTTCTCGTCACACAGACTTGACCTCGCGTTGCAATTGCGTATCGTTTCCACGAGGGATGGAATGGAAAGGGAAAAAATCGAAATGGAAGCACACCTTCTTCGTGGTATTAAAATTTGGATTCACTTTTTTAATTCCCTTTTTATTTTTTTCATTGTAATACCAATTTCCTTCTCTTCTCTCACGGGAAACAATTTTACTTTTATTATATACAGAAACCAATGGAAATAAATGAACAATGGATAAGAGAAAAAAAGGGACTATATAATAATAAAGAAAGACGAAATTGAAATTTCGAAAAAGTGAAAATAAAACGATTAATGGCGCCTCGTTTTTTAATTAGAGAAAGAAGAATCAGTGCAAAACGTTGCTTCTTGATTTTTTTTTAAATATAACAACACGAATCGTTCGCTGAATGGAAATGAGGAATCGAACGAGACAACACGTGGTTAAGAACCACGCCTTTTCGAGTGGGCCTGCATTCGCCTCTCCACCCCGATCTGTTCATTCCTATTAAAATGCGTGCGTGTACATGCGCATATGATAAATATATTATGTTTACATACGTATATATATATATATATATATTTTTTTTTTCGAATCGTCAGTTCCTGAGTCCGAGAAAAAAAGAGAGGGGGAAGGGAAAAAGGGAAAGAAAAATGGAAAAATGGGCGACCAAAGGTTTTCTGAAAGGTTCTTTACCTGGTCGATTCCTTTTCAACCCTTCATCGACCCGTTCATTCGCGTTTGTTAACTCGTCGTTCATTACCGTTAACGAGAGGTTATCGCTTTTCAAAGCGTGGCGTTATACCCCCCGCTGGCTCAAGTGCATTGCGAGGATCTTTGCACGCATCGTATGAAAAAAATCAAAAGTCTGTGTCGATATTGTGCTACGTGTACACGTGTAACATTTCTCATTTTACTGCTATGTGAATTTTGAAGTGGATGAATCTATCTATCGTGAGAGAAAATTTTGTTTTTTTTTTTATTTCTTTCGAAATCGTGAATAAATTGGTTCTTTTCATTGATAAATTCATTAATTTCTAATATTAGTAATACATTAGAATTACCAAACTAGAACTTTGGTTTTATCTTTGAGATTTTGTTAAAATTTATCTCTCCTTTATATTTAGATTATTATTATTATTATTTTTGTTGGACTTTATTACTTTGTACGTTCATGATGAATTCGTTTAATGATACGATATTTTCAAAATTTTCCACGACATCATTTGATTTCCTTGTGCAAATTTTACCGTTCACATTTCGCTTTTATTCGAACAATACAAATGTAAATATCCCGAACGAGAGAAAGATCTAGGATTTTCGATGAAAAATTTCGATGAAAATCCTTTTTTTCCTTCCCTCCCCCCGTAAACGGGGAAAAGGTAGACGCACTCTTCTCAAGCTCAAATTAATTTCCTCGGGGTCAATTGTTCGGCAAACTGCGTGGCAGCGGAAGCTGCGCGGGAGGATATCAAATTTCGAGAATATTTAATAAAACTTTTTACGGGATATTCGAATGCTCAACCTTGTAAAGTATATATTCGTATAAATAGAATCTCTCTGGATCAGTGTAGCAGGAAGATGGCGGTAGAAGTAGAACGTCTGTACGGAGATGTAATTAAAGAAGCAATTTTTTCGAGACTAAAAAGAAAAAGAAAAAGGAAAAAAAAAAAAGAAAGAAAGAAAAAAAGAAGAAAAAAAATCTCTTTTATTATAATCACTATACAATAGACTACGAAAAGTATTTTCTCGCGATGATTTTGTAAGGAGAGGATGATCACTGAAAAAGAAATCACTCAAGATACGTTTTATCGAGACAAAAATATATATTCGTTATTTTTTTATTTTATGATAAAAAATAATCAAAGTATTGCACACTGCGTTGCGTGTACATCGAAAAGAATTTATAATTCATCCCGTTGACGATTATTTCCTAACAATAATGGATTAAAAAGACCGCGTAGCAATAAAATAAAACTTCCATTCGGATCATCGATCCTCGATCGAGCGTTTAACTAGAAATTAAGCTCATCCGCGAGCGTATTCGATATCCAATCGATCACCCCTCCCTCTTCCCCTTGAATTTCGAATGCCACACCGTGAAAAAAATCGACGAGGGAAAGGGAACAGTTTCGAATCTTGTATCTTCCTCGTCGCAAGCGTGGAGGAGCCTTTCAGGAGGAGGAGGAGGAGGCTTTAATCCGTATTAAATTAAATCGATTTTTGCTCAGCATCGTAAAATAACAAAAAAAAAAGAAAAAAAAGAAATCACAAAAAAAAAGAAGATAGAGAGAAGAAATGTATCCGAGCTTTCGCTTATCGCTAATTAGCGAATGCCGCCTGGGATCTGGGATTATTTTCTCCCGATGTGTGTCGAACTTATCCCCTCTCACCCTGTTCCTCCTCCCTTCTTCAGACAAGCCAGACTTTTCCTCAAAAGTCATAGGGAAAAGACCTTTTGTAAAACTTTATCTCGATATTTTTCCCCTTCTTATTAAATCTAACTATAAATGTTAATTCGTTCCAACTTGTTAGATTGATCATGAATTAAATTCATCACAAGTTTAAACAATTTTTTAATAATCTCGAACACAACTTTCCTTTATATAAATATATAAAACAGACTTTAAATTCATCATTTTTTTAATATCTTACCTACCTTACTCACTTATTTACCCTTTAGTCCTATGACCTTTGAGCGGGGGTGTATGGACACGAAGTGAAACACGGGAATAAAATTGATGACAAAGTTAATCAAACAACGAATTATGAAAAAAATCATGAAGAAGAGCAAGGATGGAACAAAGGGAGGAGGGGCAAGGGGGCAAACGGATAGATCGGAGGATGGATCGTAGTCGAAAAATCGGTGCCAAACACACACATATACACATACACACACAATCTTCATTTTAAAAAATGAAGATCGTATCAAAAGTGATGATTGTCGACGCGAGAGCAAACCAACATCCAGTGAGCATATGCGTAGAAGCATCGTAAATATCGAACACGCACACGTAGAACCCTCCCCCTTCCCCCTGGTTCTCCGCTCTCGAGCGTTGAGACGAGCCCCATGAGAGTCGAACGAGAATCGAAGAAGTGTGAAGAGGGAGGAGGAATTGGTGTGAAGTTTCATAGAAAATGACGTCGGGGAGGAAGGTTCAACGTTGAACCCGATTTTAACACGATTATCTTTTCACTTAGCTGGCCCAACGTTTAGATTGGGGGATGGTTAGGATAATTAGGGGGTGAGAAAGTGAAGTTGAAACGAATTTATCCATGTGACGGATCTGTACTCTTTTTAAAGTCTTCCTTTTTTTCTTTTTTCGTCTCGAGGAAAAAAAAATCTGAAAAATCAATATTTATATTGCTCGAGAATTTTTGCTTAAAAAGAAGATGGAAATTGGATAATTATAATCCTTTCGAAATATTTTTGTGACGTGAAAAATATTTTTCTTTGGTATTAATTCGAATGATCCATCATCGGATAAATTTTTCGTTTCGAAGCTACTTTTTGCCGCTCACTTATTCGATTGCATCCCTTTACGAGCGAAAGATTTGGCGAAGAAAGAAAAAACGGGAGAAAAAAAGAAGAAAAAGAGAAAGAAAGTTATATTTTCAATATTTTTTTATAATAACATAAAATAATAAAAAGAAAAAGTATCACACGTTTCGCATTCATCTCCGACGCGTTTATATCCGTAGCCTAAGCCTGATCGATCATTTTCTAATAAGCGATAAAACGATAAACCGAAGGAAGCGAAGATCAAACTGATTGACTTTAACAGGTTGTCGTGAATTATTCTATACGCAATATGTATACTCCTGAACATAAATCGAAACAGAAAAAAAGAAAAAAGAAAAAAAAATACATCTATACGATTACATGCATACATAAATATAAATATATATATATAAAGAAATTGAAAAATGAATATAAATATATAATTATATTACACATACTTTCGATACCTGTGTGTCCACGTTCTTATCGTATCCGTTTTTTTTTCGCATTAAGAATGCAACGCGCATATGTACGCGTCTGTGTTTCCAGAAAAAACACACATAATTATACACAATGATAATTGTTATTATCTCTAATACGTAATTCTTATATAGATCATATATACATATATATATATATATATTCTTATATATACATGTGGGTGTATATGCATAAAAACAAGCAAAATAAATAAATAAATAATAATAATAATAGATATAGAAAAATAAAAGAAGAGGAAAAACGAAAGATATAAGATCGAACAATAACAACAACAACAACAACAACAACAACAAAGGGAAAGAAAGAAGAAGAAGAATAAAATTCAAATCTACGAGTGTACGTTCGCGAATGTTTGCGAGGGGCAGAATTTTTTTTTTTTTATTTTCACCTCCGCTATTCTTTCCTACGGATGACGGAATCGTATCATCGACGAAAATTTATTACACGCGATTCCAGAGAATCACGTCCCTTGTGTGGCAAGCGTGCATATCCGAAGCACGCTTGGAGTGTAAACGTAGCTGCAGACTCGATGTAATAATAATAATAATAATAATAATAATATCGACACACGAGCAAGTGGCGCGTACCGTGACCTTTGAACCAATGGCACGTGGCACCGACCTCCAGGTGCGGCCGCACTTGTTCGCGACGTTGTGTTACACGCCGATGCACCTGTCGACCGGTGCATCGAATATATACGTAGCGCGCGCGTAACACGTTGAGCAGGTCAGGAACGTTCGAAACGTCATCGTTGGCCTATTAACACGTTCCGCGCGTTTCCATTGCCCCCCCTCCCCCTTCTCCTCCAGATTTAACCCTATTTTCGAGCGAACAAGAGAACGTTCAAGTGGTCCTCCTTGGAAAGGAATTATTTTAATTTTAGTTTATTTTATTGGGAAGTAAATTTTATGAACGGCGGTGTATTTTTTTTAATTATAATGATTTTTGAATAATCTCTATTTAGAGATATAGCGTATTCATCTTTTTTTTTTAATTTTTCAGAATTATATATTGAGTAATTATACCTTTTTGACCTCGTTATATGTTCATTTCTCAAGAGGTTAATTCTAATTTAATTTAATTAATCCAATTTAACTTTTTTTTTTTCGAACACGAATGTAACGTGACACGAATAAGTCAATTTATGAATTAATCACGTAGGGGATTTTTTAATTTCCGAATAAACATTTTCTTTAATTACGTAAAAAATAATAACACTCTTGTGATTAAATTTCTAAAATTTAATTCCTCTTCTCTCCTTCTGAAAATCCTATTTTTTTTCTTTCAACTATTGAAAATAATTATTGACCAATGACTCGATACGACGGCAGAACGTGTTTTAAGACCATGCTCGTCGCTAATGCTCGGCGGAAAAATTATTCGATCGGCTCATTTTTGCGGGAGAAAGATTGAACCTTGTTCTCTTGTTTGAAGTTCGTTTGAAAAAAAAAAGATAAAAAAGAAAAAGAAGAAGAAAATGTCAATTTGACGTGGACGTGATTCGAGCGATATTTCGATGTAGCGTCGGTAAAATTGGAAAGTCGTTGGCATTTTATTCGGACTCGGTGGTTGATATTTTATTCGAAGTGGACGAAGCTGAAGTGGTGCGTGCTCGCGAAATGGAATATTGAAATCGCTTTGTCGACGCTGTATTATTTTCGTTCGACGAATGAAATTTCCTTTCGTACTTATTCCTATTTTCGTTTCCCGCGTATTGATCTCTTCTTTTTTTTTCTTTTTTTTTTTCCGCAAACCGTACAAGTTCGTGGAAAAGGAAGGAAATTTTTTAAAAGAAAAAAATATAAACTCTATAAAAAGAAAAAAAATATAATACGAATTGGGATGCGATTCTCTTTTCTTCTTAACAATCCAGAATCAATGTCACGAAAAAAGAAAGAAAGAAAAAAGAAATATACAGAAAAAGAGAGGAGTAGTAATTTTTTTCTTTCCCCCCATATTACACACATTTAATATCCCGAAAAACGGAACACGTACGTTCAATAGCGTTGTATGCGGTAACGCGATTGAATACCACCCTCGCGATACGGCCTCGTTGCGAGCCACATACACGCGAAACGCATTTCATATGCTCTTAGAATGGAAGTGCTCGAATAAACGTCCTTCCATTTCGAGGGTTCGATAGTGGAAGGCGGGTAGTAGAAAGATTGCTTTCGACGATTCTACGCTTCCAATTGTACCATCAACTTTTATTTATCGTCTCGTTGCTTCTACGTTTGTCTTATACTTGTATATAATATCTTTTTTTATTCGCGTGTCATTATTTGTTCACAAAAAAAATACGATTCTTTTTTTTTTTAATTTATTTATAACCAAAAGCGAGAAGCGCTTGGAGAACGTTGAAAGCGCGGGCAAAGATATTATAATTTTATCTCGTTTTAAGGGTAACGACGCTCGTATATCGCGAGCCTTAACGCACGAGAAATCTATTTTTGCAATATTATCACCATTGTACTCGACGAAAAGAGATACATACACCGGGGAGGGAGGGGGAGACGATCCCCACGGAGTGTCTTTCCGAGAGAAGTGGATAGGGTATTCACCCTCGTAGAGATCCTCGAGCAAGTGGAAGTCTGAAAGACAGGCTTGAATACGTATTTTTAGTCTTATTCTAATCAACGTGATTGAATATCATTATATCATTTTGCAAATATAACCAAGTTATATATCAACTTCTTTTCATCTTTGTTTTTTTTTTCTCTTTTTCATTTTGCCTTTTCGAATATATATATATATATCCTCCTTCCCCTTCGAAGAAGAATTTATTATCAAGTTATACATTGAAATCTAAAAGCGAACGTAACGTTATGACAAATCTAAAAATCGCATTTTTAAAAATATAACGATCGCGTCGAATCTTCTTGAAATGTATTTTAAATCTCGCCAAGCTTTTCTCTATACATATATATATTTTTTTACATCAACACGTTTTACTTGCACAACGCACAAAGTTTTACACTTACAGATATAATGGAGAATTCGAAGAATTTAATATTTCCATTTTTTTTATACAAAATAATTATAATTTAATATTCCTTTATCCCGCAATAACAAAATCGATGAAATTCCATATATACGATAAAAATAACCATCGTTTCGCAAAAAAAAAAATATCGAGGTGTTTCCAGTTGTCAGGAGCCTGTTTGAGGGAGGGAGGGGGAAGCGCGACCGGTAGAGGCAGGTCAGTTCCGGCGAGCAGCGCCCCTCTATCGATCATTTCCGGCCAACAGGAACAGCGCTCGAATCTCGTTACGCCCTTCATTCTAACGATCGATCCTTTCGCAATGCCCACGAAATATCCACGAAAGGAAAAGGAAAAAAAATCGATCCCAAGGTTCAATCGAGAACTCCAAAGAGATCTCGTTGAAAACTTTCGCCCTACCCTTTTCCATAAATTATTTCCAACGGATAATACCACCCTCGACCTTTGAAACTGGTGGAAATTGAACGAGCCATAATTGCTTCGAAATGTTTCCATCCGACCGTCACGCGAGCGACGCTAATTCGACGCTTTCGTTCTCGTTCTCGAAGGGGAGGATCGAGGCGTCCCGACGTCTGGACGCTGTTCGTCGTCCAACTTTCTGCCCAACGGTGCCTCTGATCGTCCAACGGGGATTCGAGTTGATCGATGAGCGAGACGTGGGTTCCGCGAGACGGTTTGTCGCCGTCTCGTTAAAAAGAAAAAAAAGAAAAAATTGTTATTCGAACGAAATAGGTGTTTCTTTTTCTTTTTTTTTTTCTCAGCGGAGCGTGAAACGATGGCCAAGACGAGAGAAACGCGGTGCGCGCATTCCTTGCAATTAAGCGTCGAAAAGCACTAAGTGGAAGTGGATGGAAAAATGGAAACGATGGGGAGTATAAGTTGTGCGCGTATGGTTGCGAGAAAGAAAGAAGGAATGGGGATATATATATATATATATAATGAATGAGCATGAGTGAGAGAGAAAGGAAAGAGATGTAATACAGTTAATCCCAATCTATCAGGGTTTCGCGTACGTTTAACGATACGAGAGAGGATAAGATATAATAAATAAATAAATAAAAAAATATATATATATATATATACATACGTACATACATACATACGCACCCACTTATATATGTATATATATTACAAGATATATTATATTAATAAATAATATCATATCTGATAAACGTGTGCTCGATACATGCCTTTTTCTTCATTACCCCATGGAAAAGCTGTGGAATTGCTCGATATTGCCGCTGTAGTAAAAGTAATATCACTCGGGTTGGGATCGTTATTTGTAGGGTTGCGAACGAAATTATAGTCGAGGGGAAGCAAACTTTGACCCGTAAGAAAATTTCATTTTTCCACTCTCTCTTCAATTTTCATTTCATTCCTGTTATTTCCTTTTTTTTACCCGCAATTTTTATTTTCCAATTTTTATTTTATTATCGAATATCCATCATCATTCGATTATCGTTCATTCCTTGCGTTATTTTAACAATAACAATCGTAGAGGCTAAATCTAATACTATAGGATATAGAATAACCGAGAAGTGGGGAACCACTGGCTTTGGGGTGCAACAAACTTACCAGTCGGCAGGGTTGAAGCACCCGCCACGGTGGCTGCCGCGTTTCAACCGCGGAGAACCACTGGCTCGGCGGATTCGGTGCAACAAACGACCTGCCAGACAGCGAGGGTTGCAGGACGACCTAGGAGGGACGGTTGGAAGTACAGTTGGAGGTAGCATAGCGGAGGGATGAAGAGTGGCCGTCTCCATCCCTCTCTCTCCCGAATCTCTTCCCTCCCTCCTGCGCCGCCATCCATCTCTTTCACACCCTCTCTTTCTCCCTCTCTTTCTTCCTTCCCCTCCGCTACTCTTTCTTTTCCATTCTGCCTGCACCTCATCATCCTACTTCCTCTTCCTCCTTCCCTCTCTCTCTCTCCCTCCTCCACACCCCCTCTCGATTCTGCATTCGTGTGCCCATTGCCGTCGAATCTCTGTCTGGTCTGGCAGAGCGGAGGTTTCGTCGTCATGACAACGAACCCAGGAAACCCAGCCACTCTCTCACACCCTTCCTCCCATCTTCCCTCTCCCTCCCTCTTTCCACTCCTCCCCCCGATTACACCGATTCTCTCCCCCGTGTATCCACCACCACAATCAGCGGCCGCCTCCTCCCATCCACGTGCTTTCACGCGTCTGTGTCCGCGTATCTGTGTTTTTGCGTGTCTATCCCTTACGTATTGTACGCACCCCTACACCGCCTCCCGAATGCAAGAACGACGACGCCGCCGCCGCCGCCGGTGTTGCGAGCGCCCGCGCGCTCCGGCTCTGCAGACTGCCGCCCCGGTTCATCCACCTCCTCCACATCCTGCTCCCAGGCTGCTGCACCCCCGCCCAACCGGGGAGTCTGGCGGAGGGTGGCCGGTGCACGCAACCCTGCGCCACGCCGGGTCGAATGTGCGTGCTCGAGGAACGAGACCTACGGTGTCTACCCGCTCCTCGCCCCCCTCCCCGATGGAAATATCGAGCGGATCGCGCCCCGGCTGATCGGGGTGGGAAAAAAAGAAAGAAAGAAGGGAAAGGAAGAAGAAGAAAAAGAAAGATGAGAAGGAGGAAAAAAAAAAGAGGAATAGTCGAGGATCGAACGCGACCGCGATCGAAGTTCGGGGGAAGGGTGGCGAGGTCGAGAATGAGGATGCTGTTACGCGAAGGTCGTGGATCGTGGCCGATTGTTGACACTCTGTCGTGCTCCTTTTTTTTCCTTTTTTTCTTTCTTCGTGCTAGCATCGTCTCGTTGTTGTGCTTTTCAGGGATGGGGATGCTCGAGATAATTAAGGATTATCGGTCAAGGATCGATTTTTGAGAAGGAAGGCTCCTTTCTTTTTTTTATTGTTTCGAAGATTTTTTCTTTTTAACTCTCGATTAATATATATGTGCGTGTTTGCGAAATCGAATGAAACAACAATCCTCCGTTAACCGATCCAACAATTTTCCAACTCCTTCCTCTCGAAATCATCTCGAATCGATTACACCGGTAATAATACCTTACACCGGTAATCCTTCCCGCTCGCAATTAAACTACGGGGAACGCGAGCAAAGGGGGATGGACGGGAATCACGTCTCCGTGAATTATATAATTTTCTGATCATCCAGCTCGCCCGTTTCCCTGATCAGCCTCCGCGACATTCAACAAGGAGGGGAGTGGGTCCGCTTAGCAGTCCGCCGGAATCTACCCAACCCACCCCCTCCATCCGTCCACCCCCTCTGTCAACCTGTTTACACACGGTCGCCAGTCTCGGTCGGTGGCGAGAGACCGGTAGAGAGGGGTAGATTCGGCCATTGTTCGAGATCCCGGCCTTTTTATTTACGTTCCGCCGTTTTCGTCGCGCTGCCCATTGAAATAATCGCAGAAAACTTTCACATTGTGAGTCGCCCGCGACTCCTCCGTCCCAGGACGATCCCTCCCCCCACCGTGCGTCTCTTTCCGGCCGACGACCTCCTCCCTCCCTCCATTCCGCTTCCTCCATTCACCGACCACCACCTCAGCGCGGTTCATCCACCTTCGCTCTCCGCGTTTATCCGCATCTCTCTCTCTCTCTCCGTCGGCGAGTGCCCTCTCGAAAAGAGGGTGGCTCCGTCCTATTTTGCGGATCCGCATCCGAAAACCGCAGTCGTTCGAGGGTAAGGGGAGGGCGGAAGAAGGGTGAGGATGCAACCTTCTTCTCTTCTATCCATTCTTCTTCGCCCCTCCACCTCCGGCGGGGGTGTTTCTTCCAGTATACGTATATATATATATATATATGTAACGCGTACACATGCGAGGCCAATCACCCGCTCTCTCTCTCTCTCTCTCTCTCCCTCTCTCTGTGGCCTCTCGGTTCTCATTGCTCGTTTGCATATGCCGGCTAGTATCGATCAGGGAATTAACGTACGGATCGTACGAGCAGCCGGGACCGGGATGTTATAATTCGATTATTGTTATTGTTTACGTGCGGGGTGGAAGGATGGAAGAAGGCGTCTCGTAATCGGGGGAAGGAAGGAAGGAAGGAAGGAAGGAAGGAAGGAAGGTTTTCTGTTAGGTGAGCGTGCAGCGGTACAGGAGCTTTATGCGGTAACAAAGAGAGAGATGGAGAGAGAGAGAGCGGATCTTGGACGCCTGCCAACGAGCTATCCGCCCTGCACCCTGGGTTATTTTCGACAGTTTTTTTTTTTGATACGTTTTAAGTAAGAAACCGCGCGTTTCTTTGCACGAGTAGAGAGATGTCAATTTGTTGCACGGTTGATACAAATATTGGTTTATAAAATGTGAAATCGAATGGTTTAAAAGAAGAATTATATGGAACTTATATATGGTTTCTTTCTGAATGATTATTATTATTATTATTATTATTATTATTATTCGCAAGGGAGAGAAAATAAAATCTCGTAAGATGGTTTATTTTGCTCGTGACACGATTGTAAGTAATTATACGTAATTACGGTGTATGGCGAGTTGGGAAACGTTTGAACATTTTACCATTAAATCTTTATTACCGCGAAATAAAGCGAGGCACATATAGGTAAACTTTCGTCTATAAATCATTGGTTAATAGTTGGTAATTTTAAGTGCATGATTTATTAAAAGTAAATTTGTAA
This sequence comes from Apis mellifera, assembly GCF_003254395.2. Taxonomy (NCBI): domain Eukaryota; kingdom Metazoa; phylum Arthropoda; class Insecta; order Hymenoptera; family Apidae; genus Apis; species Apis mellifera. Next base: position 8,006,091 of record NC_037643.1, on the reverse strand, counting down.
TATAATCTAATGTAAAAAAAAAAGGAAATAATAATAATTGGTACTTTATATTATGATGATACGATGTCAACGTGAACGTTAATCCATTATACATATTTTATATAATTATTTGATACACATTAAATTGATTTTAATTATTCATTAAAATATAATTCCAATATCCATTATCCTTACTCTAAATTACACTATAATGAGTTTCCAGTGCTTCATTTGTGAAACACAAAAATTAAATATCCCTTTATATACTTATACAAATCTATAATCAATTTAAACATTCCCTTGAAATTAAATAATTCTTCCATTCCAATTGATCGAACGCCACTTTATAAACAAACTTTTAAAAATCTGGCATCGAATCCAATCTGATGGACGCCTCGACAAATAAAGAAGAAGAAGAAGAAGAAGAAGAAGAAAAAAATCCACAAACACAAATGTGCGAACGTGTTTAAAAATAGAACCCGGTATATTAATTCAACCTCCCCCGAGGATGCGTTTCAGGCGTGTTTGGGATTAATTAGCGCGTGTACGCTTACGGATGGGGATTAAAAAGGCCGATAATCGCGACTCTCTGATTCAACACCCACCACCGAAACCACCCTTGCACGCCGTCTGCGTAGCGCGATCGAGTGGTTAATTAACCGGAGAAAACGTCGTGAAACGACCGATCAACAACAACAACGTTTGATCTTTTCGACTGGCCACACGCCGTTCGTTCCTCTTTAACTTTAATTTCCCCCGATATTAATTGGCGAAGAAGTTACGAGGGCCGAACAGCCACCAGCGAAATCGAATTATAACGTCGTTATCGATCGTTATTATTAAGCGGAACGTTATTATTCGCGGACACGAATGTAATTAATAATAGTCACACGCGTGCGAAATTCGATTCGATCGATCGATTCAATCGCCCTCTTTATCGATGGAAAACCTTCCCTCTTTCCCTCCACTTCGATCGTTAATGAACATCATCGAGGGAGGTGTTTGTTGCACGATGAGATCGATTTTCAATTATCGTAGTTAGCGGTTTCGACGGTGGAAGACGACTACCGTCCCTATTTACTCGGGTTATTATTATTAGATGTAGATTTTAATTTTTCGAATATTTCGTATATTTCATATTTCGAATTTCTCTCTCTCTTTGTTTTTGAAAATTGTTTAATATATAGAAATTGGACGAAAGGTTAATAATAAAAAAGATTGATCGTTCGAACGTGGGAAACGCGAAAATGGCAAATGAAACCACCCACGAGAGAATTTCACGCGTCCTGTGCCATGGAGAGCAGCCTCGGCTGCACGATCCCCTTAATGTGATCGAACGTGTTCTAATATTAACGCCAGTTATTCGGTTCACAGACGCCCTGATTCTCTCCCTGATAGCGAGTTACACGCGTAACACTCGTAGTTCGCTCGTAGGCGGCACGATCTCTCGCAAATATCGCGCGAGATACAATAATACGGTACGAGATGAACGCTCGCGGGACCAGTTGTCGATATTATGTCTGCGAGCGGGAACAAAGGAGACAGATATATATGTATATACGCACAAGCTGTAATACAGAGCGAGAGAGAGAGAGAGAGAGGAGGAAGGATGAGGAAGAAAGAGATGGCTGGGAACGGAGAGAGAAAAGCTAGTGGATGGAACACAGAGTGGCCACCCAGTGTCAGTATCCAGGCATTCACTCGGCATCCCCCTTTGCATCCTCCTTTGCTGGCATCCCTGTTCCAGCTTCTGGTATGCTCCTCTTTCTCCTTGTGCAGCCATCGGCAACGTTGGTGCATAAACGCAAAAAAAAAAAGGGAAAAAAGAAAAGAAAAAAGGTATTTTCATGAATGTTAAAATCGCTCGCCTTCTAATTACGAAATTGCGACTTTAAATGTTCCGAGAACCTCGCTCCCATTCATCGAAAAATATTATATTCGCGATTCGAAAATACATTCGTAGGCAATAATTCAAAAATTGGAAATTTTTAGTCCCGTTTATTGTCGCAGTGAGCAAATATTTTTTTAACGGGGATTATTTCCAATTATTGTTCTATTAATTAATTAAAAAAATATTAACTAGGAGCAAATACGTTGGGTACGATAATAATCTCACTCTGTTTATCTTTAATGATCAAATTAATTTGTATTCGAAAAAGTATTCACGAAATCGAAAGATTAAAGATTTTATTTTTAATCGTCTTATTGAAAAAAAAAATAATAACTCCTTTGAGTGATTACATTTAAAGCTATGGCTGCATCACATCGAGATGTACGGCCGCGCTGTTCCAGGTGCAATATCGACCAACGCTCGTTCCACGTTCGATCGCGACACAGGCGCACACCGAAGATTCGCGCCTCGCTGATCCACGCCGCGCAGTAACTTGAACGACGCCCGCTTGAGGAGAGAGACGATCGAGTAAATCAGCAATCGGGATCGAGTAAATCTTTGTCCCGGCCTGGTGTGGAAACGTTGGTCGCTCGGCTTATAAATGGGCAAGTTTTGCGAGTCGAAGCGTGATTGCTTGGACGCGTTGGATTCTTTGCTCTTTGAATAATGGTTATTCGGGTATCAGGAAGATATGATACGAGAAGAGGTGGCTTGGCAGAAAAATTCAAGGGAGCAGAATTTTAGAATTTTTCGATTTCGTATACTAAGAGAGTATAATTTGACAGCACGTTTGAACCGTTTTCAAAAGGAGGAGATTTTTCGTTCGAATTTTATTTATCGATCTTTATCGCCGTCAATTATTCTTTGCAATCAATTTGATTAAGAAATAACGGGATTAGAATTTTCAATATATATTGTTTATCTTTCGATCGCAATAGAAAGAAAAGGAAAATTAAGTCGAGTTTGTTCAAAAGGAAACACGCACACACACTAGTAAATTTGTAACTTATTGGGATCTACAAGATCCCTCGCTACTTTGTTCAACTCTTAAGCTACTTCCTCCGCCACGCCAATAACAAAGCCATAGGTTCGCTGTTCCCAACTTCAAATTGACTTTCGAACTTTGAGTGGAAAATGAAACGTTTCTGCATTTCGAAAGCTCCCACTCGTGAAAAGTTTCCCATCTCCATTCAATAATCCCTAAACATAGACGCTTCCCGATCATCCTTATTTATCAAACAGTTGACGCGATACAACAAACTTACGAAATTTCTTTACAAAATAATCCTCCTATTTCTCTAACGATAAACTGAATTTCCCCATTTCCATTCTTGTACTTACAATTTACATTGATTCGTGTATAAAATAATATCGAAATCGAAACAATTGCCCAATCATCAATCATTAATTTCCATAATCTTGCCTCAATCGGAGAACAAACGCTCGTGGCAAAATCATCGCAACGATGTTACGTTACACGAGAGCTCACCGCGCGAAACCTTGAGAAACATTTTTCAATCCGGCCGACGCATTAACATCGATACAACCTAATGCAACATTTACGACGAACCGATTTACAACCGGTTGTAATGCCAAGATTGTTGTATACGAAATCACCTCCCCCCCTCCCTTCTTCCCAGCCCGTGAAATCGACGCGTAACATCGGCAACCGTGAAACTCGTACTCCTCGAGGAAAGAGAATGCCTGTTCGATGTTGTTGCGCGGAACGTATTTACGATGAATCGAACGTCGCATCTGTCAGCGTGAAATATACTCGTGCCATTGCGTACAAGCAGCCGACAGGTGCTATAAACACGTTCCCTCTCCTCCCTTCCCCCTCCACCCTTTGCTTCAGGTGCGATCGCGTCGTTTCCCTCCGCGATCGCGTTCACCGTCAAAACCCGGATCGTACGCCGGATCCGCACTCTCTCTCTCTCTCTCGCCATATCTGCTTCGCTTTGTTTTCGCGGTTTCCGTCCAGGCGACGAGACCAGTTCTCAGCCAGATATTTCGCTAGATGATTTACGCTAATGCACTTGCCCCATAGTTGGACGGTATCGGACGTATATGCCCACTGGGCGCAATCTACCATTTTCTTGAATCCCCCTCCTCGAAGGATTTCGAAATTAATTTACACCGCGAATCGTGTGCGTACTTGAACTCGAACTCGCCCTTTTTTTCCTTGTTATATTGTTCCCATACATGGAGTGTTTATTTAGGGATTTAAGATTCGTTATTATTTCCTTACCAAGGCGAGTAGATTTGTTTGTTCAATTGTAGCAGAGCGTTCAGAGAGGAATGTATTGTAGGAGAAAGTGAGACTTGGTTTTTCGAGGTATGTTGAAATTGTTTAATTTGTAGAAATGTATCGAAGATGAATTCAAGAAAATAAAGTTTATTTTCAAATGGAAATGAATGAGATAAAGTTGATGTATTATGAAGATTCGAATGTGATTGTTAACAAGTTTTGTTAATAATATTCAATTTTGTATTCTGAATGCATCGAAAGACGGAATACCATGATTGGATTCATAGCTTTTTACCATGGAGGAGGAACTTGTAGTAAATAGAAGGTAAATGGATTAAAGAAAGGACACATAAAAATTAATCGTCACGACTGTCTCCGTTCCTTTCCTGTTTTGTATCGCAAAATCGATTGGTTCGATCGATTTATACGGATTTTATTGTTTCGCCGATATCGAAACAGGCTCGCCGCGTTCCTTATGATTATTGTATTTGGAGGGGAATGCCGAATATTCCCTCGTGAAAGCATTATGAAACTTGGTTAAATTTGAAAGCGGTTCCTTATGCAACGTGCGCAGCTTATTAAACGAGCTAATTCAATTTCGTTAATAAAAATGTATACACTCCAAATGTTGAGAGTGGAATATTACGAAAGTTGGATGAGTTGTAAATCGATGGTGAAGTGAAAACTATGAAAAACTCGAGCTACGAATGAATTTTTAATCCATTTATATCCTTTGAATCTTTTTGTTTCTCGATCAAATAATTTCAAATTATTTAATTATTTCAGCTAAGCTCTTTTTTTAAGGAAGAAATAAATACGTGCTTGCAAAAAATTTTCAAATTTCCCGCTCGATCCCCTTCGAATCGGAATCGTTATCAAAATTGGAGCGTAGAATAATAATTTCTTTATGCATTATACAACAATGATTCGGCCCTGCAAGAACCTCCTCTCTTATTAATTTATTTTTTACCCTATTTGCCAGGAATTTCAATCTCGTTCCATGGAGGATGGGTTAGTTAATTAGAAGGGGAAGTAAACATTGTTTGGAAAGTCGTAATTAGTTCCAGGGTTATTTCCAGAGACAAATGACAATTATTTCGATGAAGCAAACTTTCAGGAACCCTACTCTACCCTCTCTCTCTCTCTCTCTCTCTCGGTTAATCGAAATACCAAAAATACTTTATTTTTACAAAGGAGGCGCGCTAATGAAAAAAAGGAAGGACGAGCAATTTTTTATATTAATAGCCTGCCAAGCCTATTTCACAAGTCAAGGAGGAAGAGCGCGGTTTGATTAAATTTCTCCAGGAGAGGACAACGTACAATAATTTCGAGAGAAGGAATCTCGACGGTACAAGGACCACGTGTCTCTCCTCTGTCTATTTGCTCGTACATTAATTGCCACTTTGCCTCGCTTATCCAGTGATCGTTCCCTCCTCCCCCCTCATCCTTCAACCTCCTTTTAAAAACGTGCGCAATTCCTTCATCTTTTGATGAAGGAAACACCAGAAAAATTACGAAAATTGATAAATAATCGATAAATTCTATATTTAATAATACTTCGATTCGATTCGATTTGTTTAAATTTTTAAAAATAATCGAGAGAAAAATGTTTGTGGAAACTTTTGCATGCGAGATGGAAAAATTATAAAATATACTTATAAAGTAAGTATAATTACAATTAACGGTATATCTTATCGTTTACAATTAAATGCAGTTCGAAAAAATTAACTATTATTACGTAAATTATAAATCTCATTAAATTAATTGAAATATAATTGCGATAAGTAATTAGAGGATCGATTTTTTAGAAACGCAATGAATTTTTGAATAATCGCAAAAATTTGATCGATTATATTCGCAACACAAAGCGATTTAAATTTACACATTAGAATAATCAAGTTAGAATTGTGTCTCTCTGTCGCTTTATCAACAAACTTTAATCGCTTGTAAAGGAAAACAAACAAACCGAAAATTTTGTTTCGATTTCCATAAATCGAACACAATCTCAACCTATATATACCTTCTATATATACAAATTCTATATATAAACTTTCCCCACTCTCGTACACAAGACATTACAACCTATTCCCCACGGGTATTACACTCTTTCTCTGCTTACGTACACGAGCGCACGTAAGGCCGGTTGAAAGCTCACCTTAGCCTTTGTGACACGGGATAAAAAGCCGGCTGAAAATCATGGATCTATCGAATCAAGGCGGAAGAGCCAAAGGCCTTTTCCAACGCAACGCGGTGTCAAGAGTTGAAAGGTTTTCGATGGATGGGGAACGATCGAAAAAGAAGAAACGCCTTATTAATTTCATCTCGTCGCCTGAAATTTTCCCTCCGCCTTTCCAAAGATCGTTCATCTCTAATAGGAAAAAGGGAGAGACGTGATTCCTCGAAAAGTAGAAGATTTTTGGCGAATGCTTGGTGGATGAACGAATGGACGAAGGATTGGAATGTTACGCTTGGATTGTGGGAGGGATGATTAATTACCAAGGTATGTAAATAAGAGTGAAAAAGATAATTAATTCTGTAACGAAATCGAGTAAACAGTAAGTTGAATGTAACAGCAATAAAAATAGAAGAGACGAATATTATTTTTCATTTTCTATAAGAAATTGTATTGTAAAAATACGATCGATCTCGAAAATTTATATACGAAAGTTTGTAAGATGGAAAATTGTTTTTGGAAGAAAGATCGTAGAGTATAAAATAGATCGATACGAAATTTGGAAATCATTATTATTATCTGTTATAGTATAGTTGGAAAAAGATTCAAGGATTAGACACGTGGCCATATACTTTCAACGATACAAAACGAGGATACTTATGAAAGTAGAGAGAAGGGACGAGAAGTGAACTGTGGATGTAGTTTCTGAAGTTTGTTCCGCGCTATTGCAATTGATGGGGATGAGAGCGTGTCAGGTGACTAGTCTGTCAAAATGACGCCTTTTGTAATGGAAAATCGGTTACTGTTGTCATTACTGCTGTCAGTTACCCTGTAATCTGCTCTCATCCCCGTCACCACCAACAGCAAGGATGGAGAATAAACTTCGCAACTACGCCCCCGTATCAATTCAAATTTCATCTCTTTGTAATTGTTTTACGTTTATACTTTTTCTAGAATTATCTATATACTTTTCTTTTTGCAGTAATTCTATATAGAATTATGAAAAAAAGAAATATCAGTCGAAGATTCTCAGTTCCGTTCCGTGTTGATGGATCACAAATTTACGTTAGAGTATGATTTTGGAAAGAAACGTGTGCATTTTACACGAAAAATGAAAATGGAGCAGGCGTGAATTTAAATTTAAACGAATATCAATTCAATATATACTCGTACATTCACGAGTCACGGATTTTTTTTCATCCCTGCTTTCTGCGCCATAAAGATAATCACGACTATCGTTAAACTGTTAAACAATTTGTTAATCGTACGAGAAAAGAATTATTATTGGATGGATTAAAGTAAAGGCAAAATTTATTATAACTAAATACGTGAGAGTTAATTGTTAAATTGAGGGTGTGATATTTTATATACTTAAAACAAATATTTGTTGGAAAAGAAGGATTACGAGTTTTTAATTTATTAAAATATTTATCACAGTAGTTAGAAATAATGGATTTTTGATTTATGATAAATCATGGTATCTACTCCATCTACCTCTTCTAAATTTGAATAACGCATTAGCGGGTTAATATTATATTACGGAGTTAAGAAGTACTTTTAGCTTTAACTTGTGAAATGGCTTTTAAAGAATTCTACTTTTAGTTTATAAAAGCCTTAGTTTTTATAAAGTTTACGAAATGAATTTTAAAGAAATCCTAGATTCAGATTTATTAAAACTCGTGGCTTTCTTTCCGGGAGGAAGGATTCTATTTTAAATTTCAAAAATATCGCGTTGTGTTAAAAGTTTTGCAATTAAACACACCGACGTATTAATATTAAACACCGGTAACTATATAATTCAAAAGGAACAGTATATTACATCCACGTATCACGATTACATTTTTTCAAAAAGAATTTTTGAAAATAACACGCTCGTCTCTGTACCAAAAAAAAAAAAAAAAAAATTACAACTTTTATTTATTTATTATTTTTTTTTTTTTTAGAATATTACGTCAACTGATACCTAACTTTTAAATAAACTTTCTCATCATCGACTTTTACGAGTTTCCAGACACAAAATATAGTATCTACGTATACTTTAAAAATACATATGTTACCCATTTATCTCTAATTTTTATCAACCCTCCATAATTATTTGAATTACATATTCTTTAAATTCTTTCCTAATTAAAACACAAATACATTCTTCTTACTTTTTCATGCAACTTCAGCACTAAGTGTCCGTCCAATCCTCGAGGAGAGCAACTGTGTGAGCAACTGTGGACTCGCGGAGAAAAGAAAAAGAAGAAGGAAAAGGCGCAGATGCACGTATGTTATAACGCATTGGAGAAAGGGACACGTAAGAAAACAGCGGAGGGAAAACGGCGTGTGAAATAACGCCGGTCGGCTGCCGGTCGAAGGGTTGTGCAGGGGTACCCGTTGCACCCGATCGAGGGGTGGGGATAATAAGAAGCAGGTGGTGGCGCGTGCTCGTTTATACAGAGACGGTGCTCGTACGTGGGAGCTATGGTGGGGCAAGAAGAAGGGTGCCAGAACGGAGACAGAAAGAAAAGGGGACAGGAAAGAGAGAGAGAGGTAGAAGAGGGAGAGATGGTGGAAGAAAACGACGGCTGAATTGTCCCGTGATGTATTTTTTTTTTTTTTTTTGGACGACGTCGAGAGTCGAGCCACGAGCCAATCCAACGTTGCACGTTTTCTTGCAACCATCGATCCGCCATTTCTGATTTTCTCATCCGATTCGATAATTTTGTTCTAGATTTTATATTTTTTCTCGAACCTAAAGTTCGTTTTCTTTTTTTATATGGAATGGATATTTGTTAAAATTGTTCGACGATTTTGAAAATTTTAACTTTCTTTTGCCCGTCGCATGCAAGGTCGCGGAGAATATCGTTGATGTAAAAATTCGAGTCGTAAAAAAAAAAAAACGAATTTTTCACCGTTAACGTACAGGTGTCTAATAGCTGTTGAACATTTATGGGTAGAATGAGGTACGTGCACGCGTCGATAAATGCATGGCCAAGGATGCCGTTGAATAATGAAAAGCAGAAGCGTAAAAATGACGTGCGGCGCGTAGAATGATGCGAGGGAATTTAACGCGACACCTGCTTTCTACCCGCATGAGTGTCGGCCCGCGTTGTTCCGCGTTGTTCCGCGTCGTCGACAGGGAAAAAGTCACGACGCAATATATCTTGAAGAACATCGCCGCTCGAAGGAGGAAAATTAAACGAACAACACCTCCATCATACGCATCTAACGAGACTTCACCAGACTTCGTCTCGATACAATTCTATATCACATCGAAAGATTGATCGAAAGAACAACGTAGAAAACGAACAATGTCCAGCTCATCGATATTAAAACGGGGACGAAAGGTTGGATCCGGAAGAAAACGGGGACCGGAAGGTTTAAAAATTTCTTTTCGAGCCTCGCCCGGGGGAATTCACCGTTTCTGGTATTTAAGAAAACGAAGAAGAAGAAGAAGAAGAGAAGATTACCACGCGTCGTAGCTTGCCTCGTGCTGTCGAAGAAAAGCTACACTGTATAATAACAGTAATAAGAGAGAGAGAGAGAGGGGTGGCGCAAGAAGAAAAATGCAGCACCTGCCGTTGCAGCACCCGCATGCAGAAGTGCATGCAGAAGAAGTGCGCCCTCCTTCGAACGAGAGAGAGAGGATGATCCAGACGAAAGGAAGGAAAAAAGAGGAGAAGGAGTGGATAGGCGAATCCCTTTTCGATCCTCGAAACGGGTCCTCGACCGACTCCAAAAAGGAACGAGGAGGAGCAGGTGTTGCGGCCGCCTGGCAGCTGCCTCCCACCTGGGACTCCACGCCACGATTCGACTCCTCGCCCCTCCTCGTTTCCTCCTCCCCGTTTCTTGTTGTTGTTATTGTTGTTGTTGTTGTTGTTGCTGCTGGTAGTTCTGTTACCTGCCAACGTTCGTGGCCCTACGTCCACGCGGGGATACATGTGCACGTATATACTTGAGAGACGTGGCGTTTAAGCCACGTTTGCGCAAACCTTGTAATTCGGCCGCCACCTGGCCGATGCCTGGTGGCCCGGCCACCGCGTCCGACTCTGATCACGCACGCGAAATTTCTTTCGGCCGTCCGAAGCGCAGCACGCGCGCCCGAATTTGCCACGATGGACAGGTCGAGGCACGCGTTTAGAGGCACGGGATCGTCGAGACGAGTGACAAGTTATTGAATCATTATTTTCGTATCGAGGCTCAAGTTGTTATTCAGATCGATGTATATGAATTTCGATGGATTTCATTTGGACGGAGGGGACGAAAAATCGACGCCATTTTCACGCGCGAGATCCGCGGCAACGTTCTTAAGAAATGTTCTACGCGATGAAACGCGTGAAATTTAAATTTGATTCGCTCCACGAGACGTAAGTCGGCTTCTTTTTTTCTTTTCTTTCGAAAATTGACTGGTTTTCGAAGAAGTTGCAACGCGAGGCTGAAATTTTAATTTCAATTTGACGATTCTTTTCACCGGGAACGAGTGTTGTAATTCAGTCAACTTGATGAGTGATCGAGCTAGTTAGTTTCTGTTAGTTAATTGACGAATCAAATTATTCGAATTTTATGCGTACGATATTTAATTTAAATAATCTCGAGCGTTTAAATCTGGTTTTCATGAAAACGAGTGTTTAATTATCTTGAATTTGAGAATTTGTTTACAATCTATGGAGATTTATATGGAGATACTTACACGAAGATATGTAATATTTAAAAAATTAATGAATCTCATTTATGAATTACGTGGATATTTTATTTTCCAAATTAATTAGGATATTTGATAGTCATTATTAATTTCTTACTGTAAAATTGCAGGCTTGCTGTAAAAATGAAGAAGAGAAAGAGGAAGAAGAAAAAGGAGAATCCTCTACGTAGTAACCTTCAAACAATTCAAGGTCCTCCAAGGAAACGAAGACTCTTTTTTTCTACTTGATTATCAAAGTTACATAATTTTTTCGCACGCGGTTTGCAAACGAAGTAAAACAAAAACACGTAGACACCGTCGTGACACCTTTTTTCAAATTACTTCTTCTCCCTAGTCAATTCCCTTCCAGCGAGATATTCTTTAAAAGTGTCCATACGTAGGTGGTCAACCCATTTCTCTTCTCTTGCAAATGAAAACAGAAGAAACGGATACTTCATTTAAATAACAAACGGAAGAAAAGGAAAGGGAAAAAGGCAGAACAAAAGATGAAAAGAAAAGTGAAGCACCAGAGTCGCACTTCGAAACAATAAAATTTCTCGTCCAAGATGGATTCTATGGATAAAATGTAACTATTTCGCTTCGAGACGTCCCATATATCTGCCGGCGCATTTAAATATTTGCCACTACTGTTTCACCCCTCCATCATCCCCTCCTTCGTCCACTGCGAGCTTTCTCCACGGCAAACGAGATCCTGTCGTTCGCAAAAAACCCGACGAGGACGACACGATGCGGAACAATGAGGAAAAACATTTTCAATCGTCGTCGCGATCGTTACGATGCATTTTCATCTTGCCGCGATACATTTTTCATCGGCGTTATCGCCTCGAAAATCCTGCGCGCCATTGTTGACGCGTCGTAGCCTCGCTTAGGCGGAAAAACGTGGCCGCCGCCGTCTCCCTCCTCCTCGCGAGAAATTCAACCGACGACCACGCGGTTCGTACTCCCATTTGCACCGTCGTCCATAAAACTGACGGAATCCCGCGATCAAGACACCACAAACGTTGAAACAAACTCGCGTTCGTTGCGTGTGCATCGAAAGATGACGATTAATCCCTGCGCTCGAAGCAAACGTATTCGCGTTCCACGTGTTCCGTCGGTATTGATTCCCTCGTCTGGTCAATGAAATCGAGCCGCACATTTGACGGTTATCGAGCCGGCGCCTCTTAACTCTCTCGTTTCTATTACGAGAAAACGTTGCTTTCTCACGCCACGAATAGTTTACTCGGATTAGATACTTTGTCAAAAATCGAACGTTGAAATATAATTAATTCCGTAGAATTTAATTCGACTCCTTGCGTTAGCTTCCAATTTAATGAAATTGAACGAGGGATTTGATTTGAATTGGATTGCGTATCAAAGAAAAGAAAGATATATCGACGAGTACGGATAGAATTAAATTTTAGGAAAAAGAAATGCAGAATTTTCTGCAGACGAAAGAATTTGAAACCCTTCCAAGAGTTTTCTATCTAGTATCCAACGCATAATATTGGCAATGTCGATGAATCCCCCGTTGTAACTGAAGCCAGTTACAACATGATTTCGAAACCTATTTCCAGGAGAGGTCAACGCGTACCCGGAAGTACTTCTTACGCAGTTCTTAACGCTGCAACACGATCCTAACCTCAAATACGCTCGCCTTAACAGGTAGCCATTTAGAATCTCTCTCTCTTTCTCTCTCCACGCGCGATCCAACGTGTACAATACTTTAAAACTCGTCGTACAAAATCGTCCGTTTCCAATCAACGACTTATAACTACACCTCGATCGAAAAATTTTCTCCCCTTCGATTTTTTTTTATCCATTCGCGCGATATTCGCGTACAAGGAAGAACTCTCTCCCTTACGCTTTTACGATGGAAGAAGGAGAAAAAGAAAAAGAAGAAGAAGGAAAAAAAAAAAGGAATATATCCGCATCGAACGAAGCTAAATATGCATACACGTGGACGCGGATGTAAAGGTCCTTAATGTACTTTCAATGCTCGTAACTGCGGAAAGAGGAGGAAAGACGCGGTTTACCCCGAAGGGCTTCCTAAAGATCAAGACCGTGATCCAGCTGCAACCAACCGACCGCAGACGCTCTTCTTCTTCTCCTTCTCCTTCTTCTCCTCCTTCTTCTTCGTATTTAATTTCCCCGCTTGCAAGCTACGCAACGTCACAGTATATATACGCGATTCTCATGTAAATGGGACTAGGCAATGAATAATATTTAGTAACGCGCGATAAAATAAATATTCATGTTTACGCGCGTGCCTCGTGCGCATCTGTTTATACGAGTTTGCGCAGCGTTTCGTTCGCCGCGTTTGCGCGCAATTATGACAACGGATGACAAGACAAGAGGATCGAATACGGTGCACGTATACCGACCGGTGTTCGATACGTTCCCTATACGCCCTTAACTCGTAACAACGATGTTTCCCTTTGCACACGCATACAGTTTAACCGCGTTGCGCCTGCTCGGATCTCTGCTTGCTCAATGTTCATTTGCGTATCGATACGTTTGCGTAGGGTGTACGCGCGGATCTATATCGTATATATTTGTATTATAACGTCGCACAATACCTGTGCACAAATAATTTTTTCCACGATTATTTATTAGATGCGCGTTACGCTTGTGTTTTACGGGTATTGATTGAGAGAGGAATTTCGAGATGTATATATATGTATATTGTAGAAGATGGAAACGTGTATTAGTGAGAAAGAAAGGAAGAGGAAAAATATAAATATAATATCGATGGCTTGAATATTGTATACATATTGCTTTTGTGAAATTTTTATAATTTATGCGAGGGATACAGTTTTTGATTTTCTTCTTTTTTTTTTTATAGTGTAAATTATATTTGTAAATTTGTTTTTCTGTGAAAAATGAGCGTGTAATGTGTACGATAAGTTGTTAGGATATACGTAGATTCATTCTCTGAATATATATTTATGAATCTTATATATACATATATATGTACGCGATGGATTTGCATTTACTGATGTTTCGTAGATTTTATATTTTAGAGAGGATGTAAATAACGATCGTTTCGGGTGGAAGAGAAAAAGATTGAGGTGAATGGCTTAATTGGTTAAAGACAAGATATTGGTTTCAAATTTTTTTCTGGATCAGCGTATCCTTTTTTTCTTCTTTAAAAAAAAAAAAAAAAGAAATAGAAAAGGAAAAGAAAAAGGATATGTAAAAGTTGTTGGAAGATTAGATTTTTATATACGAATGAATTATTTCTTTTTCTTTTTTCCATTCGTTCAAAGGATTGGATATTTTATTATTCGATTAAATAATAAATTTTATTTCATCATTGCATTATATTGCAGGATATATTAAAGTATTATTGGATTGGATGAATTCTTTGAATTCTTTGAAATTTCATAAGAATATTAAATTTTGGAAAATTAATTAACCACCTTTTACAGAAATTGTAAAATAAAAATTGAAATATTTGCAGATTGATAACATAATATATTTATAATTAATATATATATATAGAGAGAGAGAGAGAAAATGTATAATTTATACCATTTAATAGGCGTTTTTTCCCCCCTCCCTATTTTATCTCTGAATAAATCATTTATCGTATACACGAACTTATTTATAATATATTCCACGGATTATGGAAAAATTTTAATAACTCGTTTACTGTAAATCTATTCTATTTAATGTATAAACCATTAAGTATGAGAGTACAAAGTTTTCGATAACGGCGTAAATTTATTAAACCCGTTACCTTTGTAGTAAAAAAACAATACGTATTACAATATATACCGCAGCGCAACGTTTTCATCGATATTAATCATTGAATATTCTTTTGCCTCTGTACCTTTTCAAAAAGCCAATTGAATTCAAATATCTCCATATTAATTTCCAATACAAATGTCCTCTTCCCGCGACAACAGAAAAATTATTGCATACGAATCGTCGTGATCCCTTCTCAAAAAAAAAAATAAAAAATATTTCCAACAGAATAAATTTCATAAACTAACAAAAATTATAAACCTTAAAAATTTCGCAACAATTTCCAAACGAAAACCTCTCTTCTTTCCATCTCCTAATATTTAATTCCGATATTTTCTTTCATATCCAGTCTCCAAGCGGTGGAAGGATCGGTTTAAAAAAGAAAAGAAAAGTAACAATAACAATAACAATAATAATATTACGCCTTGGCTCGCGTTCTCGTGTTCCCTTCCACGAAACTTTGCATCTCTGATAACAAACGGTTAATGATAATGTAATAATTATCATCACTCGAAGGCCGGAAAGACGAGATGCATCTATCCAGAAAGGTATACGCGCGGCCGCGCGTAAATCTTTGGCGCGTGAACCGGAAGGCTTGTATTAATTATTTTGCGGGGAAACGATTCCCTCCCCTCCCCTCCGGTTACAAACAGGCCCTCGATTTATAGTGAAACGGAGTAAGAGTGTTCCTATGTTTAGAATCTAATTAATGGGCTATATCGCGCCACGTGAGATATTTGCTCGATCGGGATATATATTCCATTTGTATGTGTGTATATATATATATGTGTGTGTGTGTGTGTTTGCGTCACTGCCATTCGTTTCGGGGTTTACGACGCCCTCGCTCGATCCAAAACTATCGGTGAAAAATTTGTATCGTGCATTTTTGAAAGACGTCAAATTTTAAGTCAAATCGAACGAAAGCCGTCTCGACGAGATCGATTAATAACTCGTTGGACAAAGTTAATAAAAAAATCTATTGAAAATTATCCACAGGCTTTGAAAAGATTTTTTGTATTTTAACATAAGTTTCTTTCAGGGAAAGATCTGATAATCCGAGTGGCGCGGAGGATGAGGCAAATCCTCCTATCTTGAATAAATAATCCTGTGTTTTATGATTGAAGAGGAGAGAGATTTTTTTATTTGCATATGTGGCGTGTGCAGTGTCACGTATAAAATTCAACTGACTCGAATAATGCAGCTCGTTCGCTATAGTTAAATAAATGACGAATCTGTTGATGAATGGTGTTCGGTAACTGTGCAATCTGCTTATCTTCCAATGCCATTTGAAATATAATAATTTCAAAGCATATTTTTTTTTTCTCATACGTAGAATTAGATATTATTATTATTTAAATAAATATTCTTAATTTTTTTTTTTTGGGATAAAAATTTTGAATTTTTTGTTGTAAAATGTTTGATTCAGAAACGAGAGTCTTAGTCTTTTCTATCTTATTCCAATGAAAAGTGACAAAGGTTTGGTTCGGTTTGGAAAATTTTTTTTCTTTCCAAAGTAATGATATATATTTTCTTTTTTGGCAGATTTGTGGCGGATCCAGAAACGAGATTATGCCCCTGAATATTTCGCTGAGTGATCGTTCGGACGAGTGGAGCGAGTGGTCGAACGAACTTCGTTTGTCAGGACGAGGAAAAAGGAACAGGAAGAGGGAAGAGAAAGAGGAGACCGTTAAGGAAATGGGTTTCATGCTCCGCGAAATTCGAAACTGGTCTCGGGAAGACAGCCATCGATTTCTTTCCCCTTTTTTTTCTCTTTTTATTCGGCTAATAGTTTTAATGGACCTTTCTTTTTTTCTTTTCTTCTTAGGATTAGCTGCTTTCGTTCAGGATAGATATTTTTTAATAATGATCACGAGGATACAATGTTAAAAATACAATGTCGGATGATGAAGAATGTATCGCCATTTTTCTTCGTAGAAAACAAATTTTTATTCATTAAAAAAAGAAAAAAAGCACCCATTTTCATTTTGCTCGACATTTGTTTCCCGGAAGAAAAAAGTCAAAGTTTATTCGTTTATTAATAAATATAATATTTAATTTGTTTTTTTATACATCCACATTAAAATATATATAGCAAACTGCGATGACAATTTTTCTCAAATAAAACATCGATTTAAAACAATAACCCGAAAACCAATCATCACACCTATTATTTCATCGAGAAACTATCAACAGAATGGAAAAAAAAAAAGGAAAAAATCATTTCCCAATTACAACAGAAAAAGAAAAATAAAATAAAATAAAATAAAATAAAAATAGATGAAAAAGTAGAAAATTTTACTCTTCACCCCGGAAAAAGTATTAAAAATATCATCGTTGACGAGAAATTCGAGAGAGGCAGACTGGCAATCGACAGGCGCGTTGCCACACGAGTTCTCGAAAGAGTGTTGCTAAATGTTTTATCGAGCGAATAGAAGTCGAGAAGACGGCGCGGCGTGGGAACAACACTTGGAATAATCCATCGTAGTTGGCAAACTTCTCCTCGAGTTGGAGCCATCTTTTGCCGTTTTCGAGGCCAGGAACAAGACGGGGAACAAAGAGGGAGTTATGAACGAAAACGATGCAGAAATTGTGGGTTCCTTCTTGTTGCTCGATGGAGGAAAGAGCGGGCGAGGAATCCTGACCGAGCCTCAGGCGAAGACGAAGTCCTGTGGCCAAAGCAGACCCGAAATTCTTAGTTCTTTCTCGCTACTTTCGAAATTATCTCTCCTCGAATTTTGTGAAAACACGAAAAAAACAGATTGACGTCGTTTGGGAAATTAAACGGTGTATCAACTACGCTACTGATTTCGCACGATTGAAGGTATCGGTCGTTCTTTGGATTATATTACTCTTCTGTATCGCGATATTTTCGTTCAATGATCGAACGTGTCTTTTCTCGGCTGTTTAAAGGGAAACATTTTATAGTCAGATTAATTTTAATATAATTCGTTAAAGAAAATTAATAATACTTGTCACGAAAAAACGAATATATATATATAGTGGTATTAATGTATTTAAGGGTTGGAGAAAGGAGTTTTAAATTATTAACTCGAGTAAATAAGAAAAATTCTTCTATTTTTAGAGTTATTAATAATTGGCTCGTCTGGATATATTTTATTTATGAAAAAATATAATAACGTTTGATGGGAATGTATCTGATTTATATTCGGAAACTGTAGGATCGAATGAAACACAAAGTTCTAAACGAAGACTTTCAATTTTTTTAATTCTTCAAAAATTGTTTAAAAATTTATGACGCGTTTATTTATTTCTTAAAAATTTTGGAATTTAATTTAATTTTCATTCAATACGAAAACAGGAAGGAAATTTAAAATCGGTCTTTCTTAATTATTAAATTTCATAAAAAAAAAAAAAAAATGTGGAAAAATGAACTCGTCAAGTTTCCCTTTTATCATTCACCATGAAACTACTGTATTATTATGGAAATTACATCGAGCCTACGCTCGATGTAAAATTAGTTTATCACTGTTTGATGAATTCGTGATGAGACGTAACCAGTAATTTTTCGTCCAATCTGTTCCGCGTATAATCGGATGGACAGGGAAATTTTTCGACCGAACGATGACACGAGAGATATTTTTCTCTGAAACATATAACCAATGGAGTTTAGTTATCATGCTAGAAGAATGTTCACGCATAATCGAAGCGTTTGCATATTCGACACCGAGACGCTTTTAATTTGATCTCTCGATAAAACTAATTAAAATAAACTCCTTCGTTTGCAATGTCTTCCTTCCCAAAAAAAAAAGACAAATTCTATATAGAAATTTCTAAAATATGCCTGTGAACAGATTCCTGATAACAAATCAATAACTATAATCGTTCTGACTATTCGTCACACGAAACAAGAGAGAAAAAAAAAAAGAAACAAGCTTTCAGAAGAAAATACTACAAACACACCCTACATCATATATACGAAATAAATCTAGCCTTCCAATAAATCATCCATTCCTATCGAAAGGAGTTAATCCTAAAACGCGTCATTTACGTTCGAGAAAAAAGAGAAACAAGAAGCAAAAAAAAAAAGAATACAAAATACACGTTAAAATAAACTGGCACGCGTAAGAAGATACGAATCGGTCCTCGATCAAACTGGTAACTGATAAGGACACGCAAAGGTCTGCCTTTGTGGACGCGTGGCCGGCGTCCCTGGCTCCTGTCCCCGCATCTTGATCGCATGTCCTTGAAAACTCGCCGCGCGGTATATTCGCGAGATATTCCACGAAGTGACATTCGTCGTCGTCGTCGTCGACGTTTCTCCTCGCGTGCGTGCCGCTGCATTCTCGCTCGCTCGGAGAGATACACTCCCCTCCCCTCTCCTCTCCGTATGCATAAATACGTTCAAACACGGCGAGGTACTCCACCTGCGCCGCGTACACACGCGTTTATTATCGACGCGTGTGCGTGTGAGGGGAGATCGGGAGCGAGAGGCTCGAGACGGCACGAGGAGGAGGAAGGAAGAGGGAAGGAGTTACACAGAGGGAGAGAGAGAGAGAGAGGGAGAGGGAGCGCATGGATCGTTCGCTGCCGGTAGCAACGACCCTGGATGCATCGACTCCTGGGGTTGTCGGGCGGTGGTAAGGGTGGTGGTGGATGGAGCGAGAGGAGCGTGGAGAGAGAAGGAGGTAGGGGAGTCACTCTTTGTCTCGCCGTCTTTCTCTCGCCAACTCGAACCAACCCCGTCCCTGTGCATCCCACCCTCTCTCTCTCTCTCTCTCTCTCGTACCCTGTCACACGTACACGCACGCACACACACCGATTCTCTCCAATCCTCCTCTCCTCTCTGTCCCTCTCTCGCTCGGCTCCCTCTCCACCTCTTCGGCTCTCCACGCTATTGATCCCGCAGCATCCACCGCGAAATAACGACGTACGCCTCCCCGTTCGCCCTCTCTCTTCCCCCATCGCGCCCTCCTCCTCTCACCGTCCTTGTCGCGAGCCCGTTCACCGGCCAATCTCATCGGGGACGAGGATCTAGAAACGAGCATCGCATCGTCGCGTGGCCGACGCCACGCTGTCTTCGCGCCGTGCCTTTCTCTCTCTCTCTCTCTCTTCTCCGCGAATTTTCGCGCGAAACCTTTATGGGGAGAGAGAGAGAGAGAGGACGGGTTTGGAAGAACGGGTTTTGAACTCGACACGGTTTTCGAGTCGTCTGCGAGGAAAACGAGGAAAGTTGGAATACGAGGGGTAAGGTAGTAACAGTGGCCCGGGTATTCCCGGTCGTCGACACGACCGACGGGGGTTCCCGGGGGATCGACGCTCCATAACCATGCCTCTCCGGAAACTGTCCGCTAGTGATTCCGGCTCGCAATTTCCTAGATCAGACGGTTGCCTCGCCGGCGAAATCTGTTGAAATGAGAGCGAGGGGGGGAGGGATCGATGTTTCATGATGGTTTATGGGGAATCGATATGGTTGGTTTTACGGGGGGAGGGGGCGGTTGGGTTAGGTTAGGGGCGTCACGTTTTTGGAACGCAAGATTCGGTTCAAGTTTAAATATAATGATGTTGGAAAGAGTGTCGATGTTATATTAATCGAAGGATGTAATTTTGGTTGCTTTGGAGATTAAGATAAAGTGAATATTCCGAGTATATTCGCTTTTGAACAATTTCGAAGAGTAAAATATTAACGATGCATTGATGATAGTTGGAGTTTATTTTTTTTTGATCTTGATTACTTTGTAGAATGAATTCATCGTCATCGAAATATATTCTTGATATAAAGTTAATTTGAAGAAAAATATTCGCGATAAAGTTGCATAGGAAATAAATTAAATATACACAAATGAATTGTATTTTTTCATCCAGTTATTCCAGAATCAGATATTGACCGAATTTTCTCATAAGAGATGGGGTGATTCGAAAAGAGCGACTTCCTGAAACGAATTCTTGCAATTCCGATTTCGAAAACCAACCACGATGCGGTCAGTCATTGTATATATATATGTGTATGTATGGGTGGGAAGAAAATGGGAGAAACGTAACGAATCGACGAGAGAAACGAGAAGAGACGAGAAAGGGAGGAGAATCGAGCTGGCATGGAATAATTTTTAAGCCTCGGTCGGCTACCCCGACCGTTGACAAATTAGCATAACAGGGAATCGACCCAACCAACCAAGTCAACCCCCGACTGGAAACCCCCTGCCAGGTCGTCTCAAGTGCTAGTTATATAGGCATCGGTGGAAGCCAACATCCGACATTTAACGTTCGAGGCCGCGGCAAAGGTTCCGTTTGCGCCAGCTCTCTCTCTCTCTGCTTTCCCCTTCAGACAGGCGAATTGAATTATTTTAAACGGGGGATTTTGATCTTTGACGCGTTCCACTGTCGATACCTTTGCTCTCTGTCGAATTGGCGGATCTCTGCTCGGAGCGTTGGAATCTCTGTGATTTCTGCTTGCCAGATATTTGGTCGAGGGTGAAAGAGAGAGAGAGAGAGAGGAGAATTTCTGAGGTTGTGGATATCGTAGGATAATGAAATTTTGAAGCTTTTTTTGATATCGTTTAGTTTTATTGTTCATTATTGGAGATTATTATAATTATTAGAAATGAAAATTTTCCTTCTTCGTTCCTTTTTTGTAGGAGAATATGTTTGGACACGTGTTCTTAATCTTAATCATCATATTGAAATTTTAATGATTGATTTAATCAGATAATTCGAATCTATTTTAAATTATTATCGTAATCTATATTGTACGTACGAAACGTTTGATCGAACGCGTGAAATCGAGACGGCTCGATTCAGAATCGTTGGTAAAAATAAAATTTCACGTTTCATCGAGCGAAATAGAGAAGATAGGGAACGAATCGAATCTCGGGCGAAAAATCTCTCGATTCGTTTCATAGACTTTATACCTTTGTCATTTCATATCGAGATCGTGGCGCGAAAAAGGGTGACATCGTTTAATCGAGAAACGGACGATTCTTCCCCGGATCTACTATTTTCCTTTGATGGAAAAAGAATTAAAAAAAAAAGAAAAAAAAGGCGGCGCCACAAAGCGAGACCCAGTTCTAAACGATTCTACATCGTGCAGTTTTATATGTTCACGCATGCTTTTCTTTCTGCTTACACCGATAAAATACGACAATCGGAGTTTTCAGGGTCGGCCTCGAACGGTTCCACGAAAGGGTAGCGACCCGAGGGGTTGAAGAACTTACGTGGATTGCCATACCATCTTTTTGGATGGTATTGGATTATATTTTATAATCGAAATTAACTTCGAATCGAGGAGGGAGATATTTGAATTGAACGTTTCTTTTCATTCGTGCATTCACTTATCTTTAATAAAACTTCAACACTTAACGAAGAAAAACAAGAATAATTTGTTTTTTATCCAAAAAAGATCCCATTTCCCGTGCTTTTTACTTTTTGATGCACTTTAATTCCCATATCCACACTATACCGATTGCCAATATATAGCGAACTGAATTCACGATGAATGAACGAATGAACGTTAAATAAATAGATAAAACTACTTTAGAATCCGGTTAACTAAAATTATATATTACGTTTCAATTCTAGTTTAAGAATATATACAATCAAAAACTGGACGCACGATTATTAACGTAATAAAACCTTTCTCTTTCCTTTCTCATCGATCAAATCTTTTATTAAACATCGAATCCATCCTATACGTTAATTTTCTAATGAATAAAAAAAAAATCAAATTACGAAGGATAATCAAAGCACAACGATCGAACACAAAGAAATCAACGGACGAAAATTACGAGAGACGTTCTCGACCACCGGATCGCCACTGGTGTTCGAGGTGACGTTTCCCTCCTCCGTTTCCCTCTGTAAACAAACGTGGCACGCGCGATTAACGATATATCGGGCCCGTGCGCGGCGTGGCCGTTATTAAAACCGGCCACCAGCGCGGCCATTACCGTTTAATCACCGATGAATAATAAACGAGCGGCGAGTTTCCACGCGAGTGACGCGCCAAGGGCGCAACCGGCCCCTCTCTCTCTCTCCTTCTCTCCGCCATTCGGCCAGGTCAGGCTTTATCAACCGGCCCGTACCCTGTCTCCCATGCATCGCCATGCATCAAATCGTAGCAGGGCAAAGACGAACCGAGGCGAGCCGCGTGGAAGATCCATCCAGGTGATTTGTGAGAGGTGGATAATGGTTATCCCGGGCCACGATGCTGCCTTCGTGGACACGGCCTCTCCTCCGTGGGACGGACGGTGGTAGCTATCGGTGCCGATATCTACCGGGTGGCTCGGCGGCGGTGGTGGTGGCGATAATGGTGGCGATTGGTAGTGGTGGTGCTGCGGTCGTGGTGGTGGTGGTTGTGGGGCAACGCAGGGGGCGGGGGCGAGGGGCGAGGCTGCGAGGAGGAGAGTGAATCGTCGGAGGGCTGGTTGCAGGGATCCTCGTATACCCCGTATATCAGGGGTGTAGCCACCTCGCGGTGCACCGATGGGTGGATTCTCTCCAGCTCGGGTCAGTGCCCTCTCGTAACATTGAACCACCCTGCGGTGCAGTCAGGGCCGAGGCGGCTACGCATGCGTCCTCTCTCCACCCTTCTCCCTGCCCTCCTCCTCCTCTTCGACATCGCCACCCAGCCAACTTCCTACCCTCCGTTCTCCAACGTCTCTCCTACCCCCTCGTCGCCATCTGTATCGTATATATACGTGTGTATATATATATATATATATATATATATATATATATATATATATATATATATATATATATGTATTCACGATGCCGGCTTACGGGCCGGCACGTCTCGGTGTTTTAATTTCTTCCACCGTCCCGGACACCCTCTTCTCTCTCTTCCACCCTCCTATTTACTCTACCTCTCTCCCTCTCCCGTTCACATCACGGTATTTCGCCTCCTATATTTCTGTTTATCTCCTCTACCTTCTTGCTTCCTCATCCTAGATTCCTGGTACATATATATATATTTATATATATATATATATATATATACATATATTTCTCTATTTTTCTTTTCTTTTCAGGACTCGCCTCGCCCCGTCGTGTTTTCAACGCGGTGGCAAATCGAAGCCCGTGTCCTCGCATTGTACGAGCGGTGATCCCGCCGCGCGCAGATTCGAGGAGCAGAAGTCACGCTCGGCCGTTGCACCTTGCCGCGTGACTGTTGCCGCGCGCGCGGACACCTGTGCCCGTTGTTGCGCACGGTGGACAGGTGGACCGGCTGAGCGGAGGGTTCGCTCGGCCGGCACCCGATAGAAATCCCTGGGGCTGATAAACAACGCTCCCCTCCCCTCCCCTCCTCCTCCCTCGCGCGGGGGAGGAGGGGGGAGAAGGAACGTGTGCTCTGCGGCGGCCGGGCAGCCGAGTTACGACACGATGAAAGTATTAAAAATTCCTGCTCTCCGCGGCTCTGTGCCGGGCCCGAACGATCGATATTATCGGGGAGCCGGAGATGGGGCCGTGACACGCGCCAATTTTGTAAACAACAATATTTTTCCTCGATCGAACGATTCGAAAGGCAACACTTTATGTATGGGGGTGGAGGAGAAGTCGAACGTTCTCTCTCTCCTTCTCTCTCTCTCTGTGATTTGGAAAGGAGGAGAAATGTTTTATTGGTTCGAGGAGAAAGATTCAAAGAAGATCTTTATGAGGGTAGGTTTTTATTATTCGTAATTTTTTGAACGACTCGTGGATCATCGTAAAACGTTCTCGAACTACTCGCTTTCGAAACTCGTTTTGACAAGTGCTGACTCCCGTTCGCGAGAGATCTAATTAGTTTAATTAGCTACGAAAATTATTCGTATTGTAAGACGTATCTCGTCTGTAATTACAAATTAAGAAACACGTCACAATTCACAATCCTCCCCTATGAGAAGGGGAAAAAGTTTAAAAAAGGAAATTCTCGACGAGAAGTTCAAGACAAGTTTCGACGATTAAAAAATTCGAGAAATTTCCCCGATAATTCCAAAAATCAAATTTCCCGCCAACGAAATCCTTTCCAACGAGCATCCATCAATATCAGATACATACTTTAACACTCTTCCATGGAACATCCGAAATTCGAATTTCCCGCCAATTGCTCCCGATAAATCGTGCCTCGATCCTTCTCTCGATCGGCCGCTATCTTAATTATTGATTGAACGCGGTTGGCGAGCCCGCGATGTCTGGGAAACGGGCGCATGCGAATTATAGGCGGGGCCGCGATGCCGGCCACGAGTTTACGCTGACTGAGAGCAGCGGGGTTGAATTTACGATTCGAGTAAATCATCGAAGAGGCCGGTTCTCGCTCCGTATTCCTGTTCCCGTGGCCTCCGTCCTCGCCCTCGGTGAAAGAACGTGTAAATAATTCGCGGCCATTAACGTTTCTCGTAATTTTTTCCCAGCTCGCTAAAGGGACATAAGTTTCGGTAATGTTACACCGGGCCCGATTACGATGCCCGGCTTGTAGATCCTCCGTGCATTTTTTCGACGATTAATTAGCCCGTCTCTTCTCTCTCTCTTTTTCTTTTTCGTTGAAAGAAAGGAAGGGAGAGAGAGAGGAAAATATCGTGACGTTTCGATCGAAACGTATCACGGTTTTGGTGTTTGGAGGTGGCGAGACTCTCGCGAAGAGAGCGCATTTCCGTGATTAATGCGTTTCATATTTCAGAGAGGTGGAAATGGAGGAATTTGAGCGACAAGTGACGGGGATTGGCTCGTGTAACGTGCGAGGGAAAATAATAATGGCATATTTCAGGGGAATAGGGAATTGTTTCGCTTGTTTTGTTAAGGTTATTCTTTTATTATGGGTATAATAAACGCGACTGAATTTTGTGAATGATTTATTTCGTACTTCTTTTTTTTTAATTTTTGAGATATTTTTGGTTCGTTTCTGGGGACAGAAATTAAAATAATATACGTGCAATGAATGTCTCGGTAAAAAGATAGAGGGAAATATATATCGATATATATCGATATCGATATCAACGATGTTATAATGAAATTCGATTTAATTCGTAAAACTTTTAAACATCATAATCTGTGTAAATTGTGCGTTTCAAACCGATTTCGTTAATATTTACTCAACGATCACCAAGACGTTTCATAAAAAAAAAAATAATAATAATTACAAGAAATAAACGAGAAAGAAAAATGTAACAATTTAAAAAAGTATTGCATACAAATATCATCGTGGAAACAATTAGGTTAACAAACAACAAATTTTTTCCATTCGAATAAAAACTAAAATCTGAAACTGATCGATTAAACCTTTATCCTTCCCCGTTATTCTTTCATTTAAATAAAAAAAAAACAAGAATTATTTCAATATACATCTTCCAAACAAAAACATTTCTCAATCGTCCTCTTTAACATCGTTTAAACAACCAATACCTCCAACAGATTCCTCCCCCTAAATGTGACCTTACTTTGTCACATTTAACCCAGCAGCATTAAACCTAACCTAATAACTAACCTTCACGCCTCTCACGTTTACGTTTTGTCTTTAGCAGAACGTAAAAAAGGATCCATCCCGTCGAAAACCGGTGAAACTTTTCCAGTGCGATGAACCCCTGGGCTGGCGCAACCACCGGAGGAGTTGGGGAGTTCGTTTTTCAACGATGTGGCCAAAGTGGAGGCAATCACGCCACACCGTTATAACAGCCACTGTATATATTTCACCTGTAATATCGTGCAAGAAATGAATTTGAATAGCTAATGATACACGAGCACCAATTCGAAAGGGTAAAACGGTGGGGCGTAGCGTTGGGGATGGATGTCTGGAACCGTGGCCGAGACGTGGATTAGGATACATGTACACACCAACCAGACAGGGAGGGAGAAAGAGAGAGAGAGGTTTTCTTATTTTCATTATTCCCTTTTTGCACGGCCACTTATCGAACCAACTATCGGTTTCGCGACCGCTTACGACCACGCAGCCGGAAGTCTCCAGAGATTCCTGAATAGGGCAATTTCGCTTCCGTGACGTTTATAGGCGCAGCATTGAGATTTCGAGCGAGCAAAAATTTTAATCTGAATGGGGAGACAACTGTTTCTCGCTCGATCGAATTAAGAATTTTGGTATAGGTAAAATAAATTCGATTTGATAATTGGATTTAAGGTTTTACGAGGAAAAATGAACGAAGGGAATGATGAGAGAGATTAATTATTTATCGGTTTCGATGAGTATTTAAAGCATCGAAGCCGGGTATTATTATTTATTTCAAAAAAAGGAGGATTTTTGAAGGATATTTAACCTACTTTTATATTATATTCTCCGCTATTTCTAGAAGATTATTTCTATAGAAATCGGACGATGATATATGCACAAGAATTCGATTTCAAATATGTATATATACCGTTTCTAGAGTTTCTTTTGATGGGAGAGAAGCCACGATGCATTATTTCGATATCGAATCTCCGAGCACCGCTGCATATATATATGTACAGATGTTTCTATTTTCCTTAAAATAAATCCTTAGAAATCCTCCTACTGCTACGATCTAAAATATAACGATCTAATCGTGACGTTACCATGTTGGAATAAAAATAATTGCACGAGAAAGCTAGCTTCGAAGAAACACGAAGAAAAATAAAATTGATCTAATGTAAATCAGGGAAACAATTATTCCATAACATCTATCACGGTAAAATTAGCCGCAAGCGATTAAAGAGTAATCAACGCAAAATCATATGAAACAATTCAATCATTCGAACATCTACCTTTCTCACTCACACTCGACGTATCTCTACTTTAGAATGATAATAAAACAAAGAATAATAGATAACGATTGTATTCTGAATATCTAAAGAAATCGAGATACCATCTGACAATTAATAAAAAGTTTTATGAAAAGATCGAACTCGAACAATATCTGGATCTGGAAGATATTTTGTCCAGTTTCCAAGCAAGATGCCTTTCTCCCTTCCCCCTGTTTCCGCCAACAGGTCGTCGATGTCAGGGAGGGTCCCGTATCCACACCTATCTAACCTACCTATCTATGAAATTTCTGCCTAGGAGGGGGAGGAGAAGTTCGGTGGAAAAGCGCGAAACTTCGTTACAATGGATTGATATTCCCGCGACGAATGCGCATCCGCCGGGGGAGGAAAAGAGGAGTTCGTGGAACTCGGGTCCCGGTGCACTGAACTCTCTCTCCCTCCGATTGTTCTCCACTCTGCAAAGCGTTGACGTATCTCTCGATGTGGGGAAAAAAGGGGGCGCGTCGGTGGCGCTGCGAAGAGAGGGGAGGAGAAATGGCCTCGTTTTCGCGTAGCTGGAACGACGACGAGGACGACAACGACGACGACGTCCCATTCTCGTGGCGCAACGTAAGGTTGGCGCGCATTCGTGCCGCGCAACTTTCGCCCAGCTTGCGCGCCTCGCGACCACGTCTCGGCGCTGGGATGGCCACGAGGCTCGTTACGAGCCCACTTTCGAGACGTTCACGTCGGGAAAATCGCGAGCAATTTGGGGATAAATGTATGCTCGGGGAGAGGGAAGGTTGTGGATCCTTTCGCTCGATGGCGAAAGTTGGACAGGTTGATGCTGCCGATTTTCCTCGCTATTTTCTTTGGTCTGAATAGAAGGAAAGGGAGGAAAAGGAAAGAGGAAATACTATGTATTTTTTGGAAGTTTTCAGGATCGATCGTGGGATCGATTACGATTTTTCTTCACGTTTTACGAAGAGGTTTGTATTCGAATTCGTGCGTAGAATTTAATTCAAATAGGATAATTTAACTTGATTGAAATTTAAATGATAATTTCATATGTATTTGTTATTCGATGCTTTTTATATATTATATTATTTGAGGATTTTTTTAGGAGGATAATTGATGAGCGCTCGTAACGTTTATTAATAACGATTTTTTTCCACCGATTCCGATCCTTCGGGTGGATAAGTAAATTACCGAACGAGGAAGGGGAAGGAGAGTGGGGAAGGAGGAATATTAAGGATCTTAAGTAGAAGTATTAATTATCTGGAATTACTCGATACGATTTTCTTGGAACTTCTTTTAATTAAGACGCTCCTCACAACGGATTTTATCTTCTATCATCTTTATACGTATATAAATCGATATAATGAATACGATATAATTCGAAACGAATGAACGGAATAAATTTGTACGGTTTATTAAGAAGAAGAAGAAAAAGGGAAAACGTATTTGCACTTATTCAACTTTTTCGTATAAGAATTTCTTTCGAGTCGAAAAATATTTCCAAAGAAAGAAAGAAAGAGAGAGAGAAAGATGCACTACTCCATCGATAGTTTGGAGCAAGAGCCAGGGGAATTTTAACACGTTTTCGCCACGATCATGTTGCGAGAGTGCATCGATTCAATCGGATTAATTACGGCCGGAACGTACCCCGCTTAAAAATAACTAACAACGTGGCGCAACGAAAATCAATACATGCTAATGGTGTGTCGGAGACGCGTGGTTTATTAATAATTCACTTATAAATAATATATAATCGTAAAAAGGAATGCATAGAATATGTTTTGAGGATGAAACGATGGGTTTTTAACACGTAACTGATAACTTTTTTTCTTCCCTTTTCCTTCCTTTCTCGGCAGAAAGTTTTATTATTGCGAGCGATCGAAGAGCAAAACATTTCGATTTGATCGTAAAAGTGGTTCAAATTAAAAAAATAAATCTAATTTTTATAATTTCTCGAGAGAATTAAATGGATTGTTAATTATCTAATCTATTATATTTAAGTAAATATTTTAAACAATACAAAAGTGAAAATTTTGAAAATCCATTGAACACAATTGGTGCATCCATTCGAAGCGATGTGTTGTAATATGTTGCAATATGTTGGCAACTTTCGTTAATTTACAATAAAAACTTTATAATCAGCGTTTTTTGTGAACACGTTTTACGCATTTTAATCTTTCGACGAGCAAGAAACGAATGTAATTAAACATAAGCGAATATAATAAATGGATGAAAAGCAGAGGATCTTGTTTGTATAAATAGTAAAACATTGATTATTCGAAAGACACAGAAAGGGAGAAAGAGATTTAGATATAAATAATAATTCAATCGAATTCGACCAGACAAATTCCATTTGTCCCCAATGATAATTCGGGAAATTCAAGTCGCATCCGGAATTCTAATTGCAATTACGCTGTTAACCGTTGCGATGACGTTCCACGAAACAAGGATATCTCAACAAGGATACATATTATATTCTC
Source organism: Apis mellifera (assembly GCF_003254395.2). NCBI lineage: Eukaryota > Metazoa > Arthropoda > Insecta > Hymenoptera > Apidae > Apis > Apis mellifera. The sequence goes on along the minus strand of NC_037643.1, from coordinate 7,976,253 downwards.
CCTTAATGGAATCCCGTTTTCAACGCGTTGTAACGTAAGAATCTTGTTCATTTTCCTCGAGAATAGAGATCATTACAAGCATCACATCCACACAAATACAATTTTTACATTCTTTCTTGATCCCAAACGTTAATAATAAAACTTTCACGATCCAACATAACTTTCCAACCTCCTTAACCCTTTCTTACATCCATCAAAACGGCAAGAAACGAATAAATAAATAAATAAACCATCACGAGAAACATCGAGGAGAGCCTGATCGAACGAGCTGCAGCCACCCCTTTCCTGGCCTCTCCCCTCGCCGTTTTCTGCATATCTTTCTTTCCACGGCCGTAATATTCCATGGAGGCTCACAATGCCTGGTGGCAGACGGCGGGTGGCGTAATGTTCCCTGCCCCGCGATAGCGATCCACCCCCTTCGAGGTGGCGAACGCCAGCAGCCAGAAGGCCTCGGCTCGTTAAAAACTCCGCGTTGGACCACTCGCGTAAAAAGGAAACGAAAAGAGAGAGAAAGAGAGAGAGAGTCGAGAAGAATGCACCGAGCCGAGCTGCACACTTACTTACTTACGCGGCGTTGCACCCTCGTTCACCCTCCTCCTCCTCCTCTCCTATCTTCTCCGTCCGTCCGTCCCTCTTTCGACCAGTTTCCTTCCATTCCTTTCCCTCTCTTCTCTCCCTCCTTTCTTTCTTCCCTCTTTCGGTTTCTCCCCCCCGCGAGGGGAAGATGAAATCGTTAGCAGGGGTAATACACGACGCACAGGACGCCTCGATGCGTCCCTTTGACTCGCGCCACTCCTATAATTCAGTCGCGCCGGTAAAATGACGCTTTCCTTCGCTCTCCATCGGAAGCGTTTTACGCGGGATATTATTTCCTGACTATTAATGGGGGGGAGGGAGAGGGAAGGGCATCATCTGCTTTTTCCACCATTCCCTCTCTCTACCTACTCGTCTCTCGACGAACATCGATGTGATCGAGATCCAAAATTTCATATATAATTAATATTTACAGGGGTTGGTAAATAAATTGTATAGATATAATTATTTTTAGAAATTCATTGGAACTAAAAAAGTTTGTAAATTTTCTTCATTAAAAATTAATAATTATTTTTTTTTACGTAAGGTTTTCAATATAAGTAATTTTTGTTATTAAAATCAGGGTAACAGTTAATATGATGACTATTATTAAAAATAAAATCGAATTTATTTCCGTGTATGAATATATTAAATCAATATTCTTAAAATAATCAGTGTAACGTTCATTGTTTATTAATTTATTGTAAATTTTTATCGTAATAATAATTAAAAATGAAGTTTGAAGAATTGATTTTATTTTAAATTTTAATGGTTCATTAATTAATGAAATAAAATAAGAAAATATAATCGAGATGACGGAGTTTCGAGAATTTTTATTAATTAATCTTGTATTTTTTTTAGGTGGTGATCTTGGGAGAAGAAAATTGTAAAATGTTAGATGTAGAATGTTTTACTCAACTTTTATATATACAAAGGATAACAAAGGATACATCGATCTTACAAGCTTCCCTTTTAATCCCCTCCCCTTCTTGCCTCGTATATCGCGGTGAAAACTTGCCACCATTTTATACTTTAAGAAGCCTCCAGTCGTATATCATTGATTTATTTTCATTAGCCGCCTTCTCATATAAAGCTAATAATTTTACACCAAGTTTCATAGCTCGAGTAGAACGGCCGATATTGCTGGTGATAATGTTCTCGTCGACGAGTATGCTCTTAAAAAAAAAGAAAAAGAAAATTCTTTCTCACCCTCAACATTCGCTCCACCCAATCATCTTTTCTCTTCTCCTCGCAAAAATCGCATCTCTCGAGAAACCACCCTTTCGCCACCGATTTTATCCGCGAAAAGGGGGAGGCCGGTTCGTTCGAAATTGAGAAACGCGAACGCGACGCGAACACGTGGAACACGTAGGAAAATAGATGGCGATTCCATAGATGATTGTCAAAGCCGGGGTGGGAGGAGAACAAGTCTATAAGAGGGATCGTTGGTTGAAATAGCGAGCGTATCAAGAATTCACGAGGGGCGCAAATAGCACCGCCGTGAGAAAAAGAGAAAAAAGAATCTCTCCCCCTTTTTGCGTACGTATGATCGTCCATCGAATCGTTTTCGAGATGTTTTCGAAGGGAATCTTCGTTCCTTTCGGCCGAGTTTACTCATCGAATCCCTGGGAAGGGGTGTCTCGAGGAGGTGAACGAACTTGAGGATAAATTCGGGCAATTCGATCCGATTGATTAAATGGAAATTGATTGGTTATAATATATTGATGATATATAATTTATATAGATGTTCGTTAAACGTTTATATTTATTTATTTATTTATAGAAAATTTCTGTTCGATTCTCCATCAGCCATGCTTGTATTGTATATCAATTTAATGTTGATATATATATATATGGGGAGTAGAGATAAAAGAGGAGGTTTTAAAAGTCAAAAAACCAAAAGACTTTACTCGCGATAATAAAAAGAGAGGAAATAAAAGTTTTCCTTCGCTATCTCGAAGATGGGGTTCGTATCTGAGCAATTACAGTGATTATATATTTATATGTAGTTTAGTAGTAATATTTTTTTCAAAAAAAAAAAGAAAGAAAGAACTCGATATAAAATTAATTCCAACAACAACCCCTATATTCACCGGATCTCATAAAATGGATAAACGAACGAAGAGACCAACGGTGAGGTTGGTTTTCCTTTTGGATATCTCGAAAATAGAGATCTTGGCCACAATTTTTCCTAAGCCCTTAACCAAATAACAATAAAATAGCATTTCTAATTTAGATCGGATCTCGTGAAAAGTGTAAAGGATAACTATAATAAAAGCACCAGTTTCCTTCGATACCTCGAAGACGCAATTTCAACCATCTTTTACCTTTTACATTTCACCATACTTTTCTGTTTACTCTTTGTTTCTTTTTCTAAAATTCTTCCAATATTAATTTCAAAATATCCCCAAATTAAACCACACCTGCGCGAACAATGCTTTTCCTAAAACTAACACACGCAAATTAATTCCCATTTTATTTACACCTGAATACGTGAAATAAAAGAGAAAGCTGATATTGTATTCTTCCCTATCCCAAAAGAAAAAAACAAATTTAATTCACCCTTTTCCAACTCTTCACAACAAACAACCGAAAACAAAACAATCCTTCGTTCACACTTTATCAAGAAACTAAAACCTAAAATATAATCGCCAAGGGGTTGATCTTTCCTTACGCATCCTTATAAACACCCTCAGAGAAAAAGTCCATCCTCCAAACCCAAGATTTCCAAAAAATTAATTCCACGAAATCCAAATCTGCTGCAAACGAGGAAAGAAAAAAACAACATCAGGAAACGTGGTAGATAATTTTTCCCTCAGCCTCCTCCAAACCACCACCTCAATCCTCCCCCTATCTCTCCTTTTCTCTTTCCCTCCCCCAAGACAGAGCTGGGATATCGTCACGAGTGTGACGAGCCTCCTTGGGGGAGGGAGAGAGAGGGGGGAGAGAGAGAGGGTTCCTCGGAGGGGAGGTTGCCAACAGTGCAACGAATGGAGATCGATTCTGAGTCTGGGTCAGGCGAGGGCGTTCACCCCCCGGTGCAGCCCGGGAGACACGGAACCCAGGGTCGTAGCTAGGGGTATCACAGGAGGGGTACTGACGCTCGGCCGAGGGGGAGGGAAGGGGTGTGGGTCGCGCACGGGACACTCCCTTCCGCCGACGGGGGTGCAACGTACGCTTCTCTCTTTGTCCGAAACGACGACGGCGGCGTGCATCCCTCGTGGCTCCTGCTCCTTTTCGAAGATGCCCTCGATCCGATCATCTTCGTTCGATATAATTAACGATATATTCGATCCCTCTCCTCGTCGTGATTGAAAATCCTTTGGATGGATCGTTCAAGATCCGTCCAAGGATCTTGACAGGGAGGGGCGTGGAGAGGAGAGTAGTAATTGTAAGAGGATGATGGTTGATCTGACAAGTTGTTTCTATCAAGATTGTCGATTGTTATGTATAGGAGTTGGCAATGGTTATAAATATAAAATTGTATCTGGATCGCATCAATTTTGCAAGCCTGGTTGGCAGAGGACGTTGGATATTTCTTTAAGAATAACAGGAAGGGGGGAGTGTAATGTGGAAAGAGAGGAGGGGGTTCATTGTTTGTCACTTGGTATTATTGTCTTTGTCAGGAGAGAGGGTGAGGGAGGGAGAGAGGAGGTCCATTGGAAAGAGACACGATGGTTCGTAGTCCATCGAACTGTTCCTATAAGATAACTGTTCCTATAAGGTTGGGTTTATGATAAGATTGGGAATAACGAGGGATGTTAATTAGGACGTGTTATTAAAAATCGATCGAAGGGGGGATGATAATAAGAGTGGAATAAATATCCAATCGATCGATTTTTAACGACCGAGTGATAAATAATGTAATTAAGGGGGAGGGAAGAATAAAAATGGAAAATATTTGGGTGTTTATAATCCCAAGTTCGTTGTGCATTTTCTTATTGGATTATGGAGGCGAGGAACGTATGAAATGATTTTCGCTATTTTATTTTATATATCGTGTCATAAAGTGTGAAACGAGCAACGATTTAACGGAGAAAAAAAAGGAAAAAGGAACAAAACGTCCCTTTTCATTATCGTTATGTTGCAAAACTATAATTTATAATATGAATGGCTTATACAGTGTGTTAAAGAACAAATATATTACGCTTTCCCGCAATACGTTCAAATATAATGGATAATTTATATCGTGAAGTGTACGTACGTTCACCTGTTTCTGTGAACGTAGACATTGGATACAATAAATTTCTATTCTACATTTCTACAATACGTAATCATTAACGAGAAATTTCATATATAGTTATATAGTTCATTTATATCGAGAAAAACGAACAAAAATTGTAATCTTCTCTGTTGTCGCAATGTGTCTCAAATATAATTAATTGAAATTGTAATTTAATTATGCAAGAGAATATAAAAAGCTTGATATTCGTTAAATTCATCCTTTCCTATCGATACACGTTCGATTTCGACAGATATTCTGTCGAAATTTGATCGTTCAAACTTTGTTGTTTATTATTTGAAAATAGAAGAAGAGAAAAAGAAAAAAAAAAACACTTAATTTACATTTGATCAGACGGGAAATTATTGCGGCTCATCCCCTTTTCACGTCCGCGTTGCTCATATCCGAAATGCAGGAGAACAGTTTTTCATACCTTCCGCTTTAACCTGACTACCAGGAGCGACTCCCAGGACGAGGTGAACGATCGACAGGGTGGTAGTACGTGACCTTTTGCTCGAAGGATAACGGTAGGGGTGAAGCGGGGACTTTGCCCCTCGGTAACGGGGGTGAATGCACGTACGACCTATCTGCCCCCACCCCTTTTCACGAGCACCGAACTATTCAAGTTCCCGGGGCCGGCTAATTAATAATCTTTCCGGTCAACTCGCAGCCCGTTTCGGTCGACGATACACACGGATTAAGGGGTCTAAAAAGTCGAGTCGTGCGCGGACGAAAGGGGCCAATTTCAACTTGCTTCCTTAAAAATTTTCTCGTGTTTTGTCCGGAACCTATTTGTATGCAACCCGCCCTGAAGCGGTGCACCGAGCGCAGGATCGATCCGCGTTTCGGAAGCTTTTTCATCTCGACTACCACGCGCAATGCATTTAAGCTACCGATTTGAATAATGATATATTCCGATATACGTTTGATTACGATATATATTTCACGCTTTACGTTTTCTTATAACGAACGTTTGTCGCGGAGAAGAAAGTTGTGCGATAAAAGATGATGATAAGTTTTATTTACGATAATATTATTTAGGATAAAACTTAAAATATTGTGTTTTATTTGTAGGTAGTGGAGAAATTTTTAATATGAATGAGAAAAAGGAGAATTATTTTCTTTTCTTTTCTTTTCTTTTTTTTTTTTTGGAGAAATATCGTTAATTGTGAATAATATTATCATCAGAGCAAATGTATTATGTCAAAGAAGTTCTTAAAATGAATACGTAGGGAGCCACGTGTCAAGAATTATTTAAAATAAAGATTTAAGGTGTTTAATAATTTGTGCAAAATATTGTGCATCAATAATTAATAAAATATAAGTATGAATAAAAGTTTTGTTCTTTTATCGCATAATCTAAATATTTTCAATGTAAATAAATACAATTAGATTTATCGAATAATGTTAATATAAATTATATCGTATTATTAATAAAATAATATTTTTGTCTCAGAATCATAGATATTGCGAAAGAATTATAGATGAAATAGAACTTCTTTTATCATATTAGTATTATTTCTAAGATTAGTTACCGATACAGCATAAAACAAAATCGAAAGGATTATTTGTTCTGAAATACCGACCACGCAAAATATTAGACTACTTAGAATGCCATCTATGAGTTAAAGAAATATTTTTGCCAAGAGATGGCACTAGTAGTACTGTTTCTACCCTATTTCCTATTTCTATGAAATATTTTTGCCAAGAGATGGCACTAGTAGTACTGTTTCTACCCTATTTCCTATTTCTATGAAATATTTTTGCCAAGAGATGGCACTAGTAGTACTGTTTCTACCCTATTTCCTATTTCTATCTTTTTCTTTCTATCTAGCTAGCTCTCCTTGTCTACATTCTTGCTATGCTTAGAATGCTATCTATGAGTTAAAGAAATATTTTTGCCAAGAGATGGCACTAGTAGTACTGTTTCTACCCTATTTCCTATTTTTATCCTATTTCTATCTTTTTCTTTCTATCTAGCTAGCTCTCCTTGTCTACACTTGCTATGCGCTTAAGACACGGCGCAATTTGATTTCTAACGGACATTTTAATATATATATTATTATATTATATGAAATATTTATAAAATATTATAATGATATATTAATATCATTTTTGATATATTATTTGATGATTTGATTTAAAAATCAAAATATATAGATAAAATTTCAGTTTTAACATCATGAACAATTACATCACATACTTATATACTTGATTATTTGTCTTTGTATGCAAAGTACGTACATATGTATTAACTTCAAAATTTACGAGTAAATTGCAAAACATAAATTTCATAATAATGTTATAGATATTAGATATAAATTGTGTTTTAATAGTAGTATTACGTATAAATGTACGAATTGAATTCGTGTAGCATTTATTAAAAGCTTTATTGAACAAAAATAATGATACTAATTTTTAATATAATACTAATAATTATTGCTTTACTAATCATTGTTTTGTTTGTGAGATATTTCTTTTGGCGAAGACGACTAAAAAACGTTAATAAAAAGCATGTTGTTGTAAGTAATCAGATATTGATACTAACCTAACCTCTAAAAAAATTCTACGATATAAATAAAATAAAAAAATTATATAAATTTCTATTTTCTTCTTTTTTATTAAAAATTATTTTTTTAATAATGACATTATAAAATATTTAAATTTTATAAATATTTTATATGAAAATATTTATTAAATTATCTTTAATTCATTTTAACGATAAATTATGCGACTTTTCCAAATTAATCATAATTATATATTTTTAAAAGTTTTGGATATTCTTTTTATAAAATCATTTTTTTTTTTAATATTTTTGTTTCAGGTAACTGGTGGATCTAGTGGAATAGGAAAATGTATTGCAATTCTTGCTGCCAAATATGGAGCACATGTGACAATAATTGCAAGAGATATTCAGAAATTAGAAATTGCAAGAAATGAAATCATTCATGCATGCAAAAATAAGGATATTCAAAAAGTTGAATATTTATCTTTAGATGTTGGTGAAGATTATGATGCAATTGATAAAGCTTTAAATGACATAGAAAAAACTATGGGACCTATATATATGTTAGTGAATTGTGCTGGAACTGCAATTTGTGGCAAAATTGAAGACACTTCACCAGCAGATTTACAAAAAATGATTAATATTAATTTCTTAGGATCTTATTATTGTACAAAAGCTGTTGTTCAAAGAATGAAAGCTGCACAAGAAGGAATTATTGTATTTACTTCTTCTCAAGCTGCATTATTAGGTATATATTATCATTATATTTAAATATATTTATATTGTATAATTCATTTTTTTTTTTTTTGTTTTCTAGGTATATTTGGTTATTCAGCTTATTGTAGTACAAAATTTGCGCTTCGTGGCTTGGCAGAAAGTATATCTATGGAACTTGCTCCTTATAATATTTCTGTAACTTTGAGTTTGCCTCCAGATACTAACACTCCAGGTTTTGCAATAGAAGAATTATCTAAACCTCTTGAAACAAAACTCATATCGAGTACTAGTTCCCTTGTCAGTCCAGAATTAGTAGCAGACAAACTTTTTAAAGATGCATTGGTAAGTAAAATTAAAATTTTATTTTAATTTAATTAACATTAATGCATTTGATAAAATAAAATATTTTTTAGGCTGGAAAATTTTTCTCTACTGTTGGTATGGAAGGTTTTATATTAACTGTTTTATGTTCTGGAATGTCACCATTTAATTCTATTCGAGAATTATTTATCCAATCAATGCTGATGGGTATTTTTCGTCTTATAAGTGCCTGCTATCTTATACATTTTCAAAAAATCATTTTAAATTGTATGAAAACTCGCGATAGAAACAAAAAATCTGAATAAAATTTTTTTTTTTATTTTTTACGATCGCATGTACAAGAATTTATATATAAAAGAAATATTATAATATACAGCATTTATAACTTTTTCGATATATGCATAATAAACGTCCAGTACTTACAAAAATTTTTGTACTTTTTTATCAATGTAACAAGCTCATTTTTATTGAGTTATTTAAAATTTATATTTTATATTATTAAATTTAAAATAAAAATATTTATCGATATATCTATTGTAAATTTTCAATATAATAAAATGAAAATTTAAATAAAAAGGTATATATTTCGTTTATTATTATAAAGGTAAAAGAAATATTAGAATCAATTAACGGTTTGGCTTACTTTTATTTAGTATCCCGTAATTCATAGTATAATGTTCTTCATTAAGCTTTATGGTTCTTACACACATAGAACGGGACAGTTCTTCTCATCCCTGTTGTCACGATACCTTGAAAAAAAAAACGTAAACGCTGAAACTTCGTGTGTAATGTACATTTTGATGTGGACGATGCCCCATTGTGATGATAAACGCTCGCATCTGGCACTTTCCAATGCATTAAAAATGTCCTGTGCATTCGTATCGATTATTTGTAATAATTCATTAATTCTCTTTTAATTTTTTACAAAACAGAGAAATCCACACAAAGCATCGGTCAATTCAGTTGCGATTTATGCCCTTAGGAGAGCAGCGTCCAGCATGCCATGAAACCGAGGTTAAACTTATGCAGAGAAATGGCGAATAACGAAGATGTGTCTTTCAAAATTGTAAATCGGCAATGATCGGTTTAACATTGATTTATTATCTTTCTCTCTCTTTCTCTCTTTCTTCCTCTCACTTTCAGACCGATCATTTTCTCTTCTTATCTTTCTTTCTTTACCTTCTCACACATACATTTCATCTATGCGTCCGTACTCCCGCTCGTTTCTCATCCTCCATCCATCCACGCAATTGTATTTCCTCGGCATCATCTCACGGATTCGTTAAAGTCTATTCCGATTTATTCTAAAGCACTCAAAGGTGTACATTATAGAATCTGCGAGACGAGGCTTGTTTCGAGGGTTATTATTTTTTCAAAATTTCGTTTAATTTATTTACGTTAATTTTTAAATCAATGTTCGCTTATTCGGGCGCTCGACAAATGCTTTCCCCGCCATTTTCCTTTCCGTTGATCCCTAACCTCTTCTTCTCTTCGATCGTTTTATTATTTTGAATCGATTGTACGTTGCGTGTGATTTAAAATGCTTGTTATTAGCTTCGTCGAACGTTCGAATTGGCAAACGGCACGCGTTAACGATTAATTAGACCCATTGCTACGTGTGATCTGTCGCGCATTGGAAACGTAACTATGAGAAGTTGTCTCTGAAACTGAACATGTTCACGATGGATCGATTTTCTCCTGTCTCGATCAAGACTCCTGAATTTTCTCATCGAACGGAAATCATTCTATTATTTTTCAAGTATTTTTAAATATCAATGTTAATATCAATCTTCATTCGTATTTTCACAGAACGAAGAACCGTGGATATTGTTAAAGTGTCAGGAGTCTCAATATGGCTTTCTATTTATTTTTTGCAAGAAGATAAGCGCGACGAGATGTATATTAATATCGTCGATAATGAGGAATTGATGAAATCTTCTCCGTCCCGAGGGTTTCGATCGACGACTGTGTATTTTTTATTTATTTCTAACCCTCTACAGCAAAAAATTAATTTCTACGTATCAATTACAATCGGATTTACATAAGACATAAAAAATCAATTATTAATAATAAAACAAGCATAATGGAATATAAAACGAAACAATAACAGTATATTCATTTAGATATAATGATAGTTTTATCTAAAAAAAAAAAAAAAAATAAATAAAATTGTACGAACGAAGCAAAAATAATTAATCACATTATTAAATATCACATAAATATCGAATTATACGATTGTATCGATTGAATTCATTTACACTACGTATTTTTTTTAAAATTATTTACAAGATACAATATTATCGTAAATAAGTATAATATTTTAATAGTAATAAGCGGTAGAGGGTTAAAATCACAATAATTATACATACGCAATCAATATTACGGAATCAATATCCATCTATTATTTCGCAGAGATAAATTTCACACCGCATCAATATACAATATTCTTTTGACAAAATTTATTTCTTTATGAAATTGTCTTATCTGCGATCCATTTCCACTATCGATCACGACTTTCATCGTATAACGCACTAATAACTTCATTTTTAATTTTTTTTTTTTTTTTTTTTTTTTTTTTTTAAATAATTGAATTCGCAACTTCAGTCGTAAAACTGATTGCTAGATCGTTAATTCTAATTTATTTTCAATCAGAATCTCATCACCATCTCTTATTCGTATTATTTCTACTATCGAAAAAACTAACTTCGAGTATCTACGCATAAGAGCACATCGACGAACTGTCAGGACGGTCAATCATCACACGAAAAAGGATCTTTCGATATTCGCGTACCGCGACTCTCGGGAACGGGTACGTATTTTTCGCTGGGGCTGATTTGATATAGATGGTTTCTGATTTCAAAGATAAATCTGACAAAAATATATCAAAAAATATTATTTACTTAAATAAAATTTTAAACATTATTATATATTTACATGGAATATCATAAATTTGAAATAAAAGAAAAAAATTACTAAAAATGTACTACATTTATGCAATTTGAGTAATAGAAGAATAATCGAATCAATCACATAATATCATCTAAAATCAATATCTGCCCCGCGAGCAATCGACAAAACCGAGAATACATAAGTTATATACGTACTCAAGCCTGCAAAGGCTGGCATCTTAAGAACAAAAAAATCCGCGACACTTAAGAGCTACTATAGACAATGGTACAAAAATTCAATGCTGCCTACGACATTAGTATACCTTAGACGACGTTTTTTTATTTAAATCATCATTATTATAACCATCATCACCATTATCATCGCCATCTTAACCTTTTCTCTCGTCTCCTCTTTGTTATCTGTCATAATAAAGGGGCGACGAGGACGAGCGCGAAAATTACAACTTTCTTCTTCCACCTGGCGAGGTGAGGCTTCAGTTGTTGTAACAAGAAAGGGTACAGTAAACGGGCAAGCTTTAATTGTAGCCTCGAGGTGAACCCTATCTTTAGCCCTTTCTTTTTATGTTTCGTTACAAGTAGCCTCGCGAGGCACGGGAAGAAGAAAGGGAAGAAACGGTACAAGAAGATTGTTCCCGGTCGTCCCTTTTTTATTTTAAGATGCGTCATTCGACCAACGCCTTATCACGTCAGTCCAACGAACAACTTTTTTTTTACTTTTCGCGTATGTGTTTCTTTTTTTTTGTTCACTTACTCTTTCACACTTTTTCTCTATTTTTCTCTCGCACTCTTTCTCTTTCTCTCCCTTTCTTTCATTTTCTTTCGTTCCTTCTTCGAGTGTCGCATGTACAAGCATACATTCTTTTTTTTCTTTCTTCCTTTCAATATCATTCGTCTGTTCGCACACAGAATTTCACACGCGTGTAATTTCATGCACACACAATCACTGATTGCCGCGAAAAATTCACGTATACGCGTGTACGTCCATACCTGATTACATTATATCAGACAATATAATCCTTCATTTATATCCGTTCTTACGCTAGGCGTTTAATTAGGTGTTACATCTAATCGCGTGTGGCCGGCCCGTGCTATCCAGAAACGCACTGAACATAGCTGCGTTTCTTTTTGTTGCTCGATGCACCAATATGCCAGAAATACGCGACAGTGCTGCCTTTTACTTTTCTTCTAATCTTTTTTGTCTTTTCCCGCACTTTTAATTTTTTCATTTTTTTTTCTCTCTTTATTTTTTCTCTTCGTGTTTGTTCTTGCAAACATCTTCTCATATCGAGAATTTCTTAGAATAGATTCGATTGAATACAAGAAAAATGTAGTTAAATATATACGTTATTTATCGATCAAAGGAATGTACAGAAGTTTGCGATATAGTGACTAATGATTTGAACGAATCAAACGACACGAATATTCTCGATCTAGAACTCTCGAAACCAGCTGTTGTTTCGAACACAATTTCGAGCCGGTTAGCACGGGCGGCCAGACCCATTCGAATGCGTTTACGATCCGAAAAATTACACAGTAACGTTATTTATTTTTTTTTCTTGTTTGTTTCTTTAGTGTAACACGTACGGCATATCGTTAATTAACGTTACGTTATTTATATACTATATATTTACAATCACATGAATCGTAGATATTCTAGTGTATCGTTCGCCTCGTTCGACTAATTTTCTTTCCCAGTTCCATTTTCCCCTCCCTAATCTCTTCATTTAACCTTTATTTTTCTTCCAATTTTTCCATAGTTGTTATTCAGAATTATTTGCTATTATATTCTCACATCTATATTTCATTAAATACTTTTTTTTCTTAGTTTTTAACCTCGTGTTAAACTTTCTCGTTATTTTCACCGTGTTATTTATTGCGCCGCTTTTTCTTTCATTCGAACTGAAACTTGTTCAATATTTTAACACCATTGTGCAACGTATTCGCGCGCGTACACACATATACATATATATATTTATCTGTTCGTTTGTATATATATATATTTATATATATATATTTATATATAATATAAAAAACAGTATCTTCTATCGCTTGTGAGAAGAAAGCAAAACAGGATGCCTTAGGCAATCCAAAAAGCTGTTCGTCCGTATGTCTATACAGCCGAACATGCAGAATGAGAAAACAGTCTGGGTCTTTCAAAATTGATCATAATGATCTTTTTTTGAATTTGTTCCAATGGATTATTGTTCTGTCGTCTATTTATCGTTTTATCTCTCGTCGTATCATCATGTGATTGCTGATGAAGTATGAAAAATGACACAAGTAAGTGAAAATTTATAAATTATGATTTTTCGCATATTTTTATAATGAAATATGTAGCTTTATCAATCAAAATTGATGGAAAATTGTTTAATATTCATAGAAAATTTTATGAATTAATAAAATAAAAGAAATATCTATATAGGTTATAATTCCTGAATATCGCATGTCAATAATTTTTACGTCATCATTACATCACGTTTCATTGTTCGATAATAATCATAATTGGTGATTTTTTTTTGTTTTTCTTTTTTTATATATGACCCATTCCGTTACGAAACTTGACGCATGCACGGATATATAACATTTTATTGGCTCGTGTCTATACTCAATGCACTTTAAGTACCAAAATTTATCATCGAAGATCGTCTCGAGGCAATCGGTACGTTTCATTTATATTGTTTTTTATTCGATTTTTTTGTTATAAATAATCGAAATATTAATCATAAAATCTCGTCGAAATATTTTATATTTTCGAGATAGAACACTTTTTTAGAGAACACTTTTTTAATAGAACAATTATTATGGCAGTGACATTTTATATCATAAAAGATAAACTTATTTCAGTCATCTTATAGATTTTTCAATTTTCATTCGAAAATATTCAGGAACTATATAGAAAATATGATACGAGAAAGAATGAATCTTGTTATTATATAAGTGGTTCTTTAATAAAAGTGACTTAACCTATCTTCTATAATCAAGATAACAGTAGATAGATACAGTAAATAGTATAAGTAAAGATATAGATAATATCATAATTAGTTTTTAAAATTAAATTTTTATTGATTATTTATATAATTATCAGAAGAAATTTTTATTGAGCTTAACTTGTAGGCTTAAAAAACAAAAAAATATTGCAGATTTTTATACTAAAATGTATTTAAATATTTAATTAATATTTTTAATTATAATAGTTCAAAATTTTCTTAATTGTAATACATTTTTAATCGAGTTTTAAGATAAATTACATGACAATTGTTTACTCTAGCCAAATATCTTTATATCATTTGTAAAAAATATGATTTCATTTACATAAAAATTCGCAATCTAATTATTATGCTTTGAAACTCTAATATTCTAATTCCTTTTCATTTACAACTCTTATAAATCTCGCTTAAATTGTTAGTCGACAATTATGATATTTTGTTTTATTGCCTTGTACCGTATTATGCAACAAAGTTTTATACATTCATGATAATTGCATTTGATGCATCGATATTGTTCTCATGATTTAATGAAAGAATTTGGAAAAACGAAAGAAATTATTCATTCATGCCGTACTTCATGCCATCGGATGATTTCAACGTATCGTCTATCAGAGACGATCGTCGAGATACATCCTTCCTTCGAGACAATCCTCGAATGTACACGGTACACGGTCGAGTATAGACACATTTCGCTAATCGTCACTCTAGTCGAATATAATTAATCACATCGCTTTTAAAAACTTCATCGAACAAGTTTCAATTCTATCGAAAACGGCGCGGACGAAGTTCTGTCGGCATCCCGCGATTATCTTACACCTTGTACATTCTTTCAGCCGCTCTCTCGACCCCTCTCCACTCCTCCTCGACACTCCTCGACCTACTCCCAACCCCATTTCCATTTTTCTTCTCGGCAGAGTCGCACGCGCTCGTCACCGACTTAATCTCGATGCGAAATAAACTACGAAACCCTCCCGATGTCCCCGACAGAATCTCACCGATCGAAGACTTCGTTATTGTTTGGCTTCCCTCGAGAAAGACACGAAGATCGCGAAACACCTTTGACAACGGATCTTTGGATGATGAACAAGGAGGGGAGGAACTCGCCTCTCGAACACTTCGCTTCTTATTAGTCGTCCCTTCGAAGACTTTTTTTTTTTTTTTTACACGATCATTCAACACGACGGTGTTTTTACTTTTTATATATAGGCAAATATGTACAATGATTTCGTATGTATGACGATTCAGCGATCAGTTAGAATGATTCGTTATAGAACGATGGAGGATGCGTAACGAGGGTATAAAAGGTTCTATATCGCGCGTGTTTGAAATACACATTGGAAGATCGTATATTTTTATATGTATAATTCCTATAAAAAATTCGTGTTTGTTGTCCCGCTTTTGAAGGTGAGGATTAGAGGGAGGGTGTTCGCAAACTTCGTGTCGTTTCGTTTTTGTCCATCGCTCGACCATAAGTAACCACTTTTCGACCGCGTCGTGAAGAACTCGCGCCGATATCACGGGTAATCTCTCACCCCCGAGATTAATTAACCCCTAATTGCTAACGGCCGGATCATACATATCTCGACGCACGAAAAAACGTGCGTTATCCTGAATTTCTCTTATAATACCACGTTCACAGAGTAGAATCGTCGTTGAGACGCCCGCGATCGACGTCGTTCACGGATCCCTATAATCAATAGTGGATCGAGTCGAGTTCGAAAAGCAGGATCCTTCGATCCTTCGTTGTGAAGATTTTCCCCCTTTCTGAATGTACATTTAATTTCTCGATGAAATTCAATCACTGAGCCGCGACGTAAACGACACTTATTCGAAATCATTCCTTTTCTTTTTTTTTTTTTTTTCCGACAAATGAAATTCGGTTGTATTTTATTCGCTTGGATGAAGGATTTCGATATCTCTCTCTCGGTTATCTTCGAACGTGAACACGCAGTTTCTCGTCGCGCGGATGTTCCCTCGCGGTTTTCCCTCGATCAACTTCTCTCTCCCTTCATCGTCCACCTTGCCACGAAGTCTTTTTTTCCGAAGAAGCCTTGCACTTTCCCTCGCCTCCTCTTGATGTAACGTTCCCTCGAGGCGCCTTCCGGGTCTCGTAGCAGGAGATAATCGATCATTATCTTTCCAGCTCCCGTTTCTGATTATCGTTCCGGCGCGAAGTAAGATGGATTCTTCGAATAGAGGACCATGAGGATCAGAAGGGCGAGGACGAACAGGCGGCTACCATGGCTCGAATAAAGCGTCAAGACGCCTGCCAACCACCATAGCGTCGGACAGCCACCAGGTGCCGAGCTGATCCCTCTTTGAATCGCTGCAGGATGCTCCCCTGTATCAGAGAATTGATTTTTACACCGTTTGCTACTTTTATCGCCAGCAATGTTTAATACTTCTCTCTAAAATTTTATTTTATCTTACTATTTCTTTTTTTTTTTAGATACCGTTTCCCATATCCATACGCTGTAATCATGAAAACTCCTTGGAAGTTTTGTTCAGATAGAAAAGTCGATACGGCTGTTTTAAGGTAAGTTTATTATGTTTAAAAAAGTTAAGAAACTCAATATTTTCTTTCTTTTTTTTTCTTTTTTTTTTTTTGAAAAAAGTGCGAAACTTTTAATGAAGTTGGAAGTTGGCGATAATGTAAAATATTCGATATTTTATACTTTCTTATACTTATTATTATAAAATTTAAATATTAATAGAAGATTCATGATTGAGATTGAATGAATATTAACGAACCTTACTTAAATTTCATATTGTTACAGAGATTCGTTTTCGCTGCGTTTAGACTTCTAATTGGATTTGAACCAAGAAGTTGACGAAGGATTGACCCGAAACTGTGTTGAATTATCGGTAAACTAATTTCACCGAAGTTACCATCTTTTTATGGTACAATGTCTGTGCCCGTATTTATTATTACATTAAGTTTAATTACTCTTTCGAATCGAGGGGCTCGATCCAAAGTAAATCTTTTATTAGATTTGTAAAAGATTTGTCTTTCAAAAGATCTCTAAACTTTTGCGAACAATCGATCGAAATGTTTTTTTCTTTTTTTCTTTCTTTCTTTTTACATCACGCAACACGAATCTCACGAAAGTTATTTAATTTCCAGGAAAAAATGCGAAAATAGGGCTCACCATTTAACACGTGAAGTTGCACGCTCGCGCTGTCCAAACTGCTCGGACTGCAAGTGTAATTTCCCGAATCTTCCCGCCTCGCTTTGTGGATCAGGAGGCTGCTGACCGTGTCGTGATCGATCCTCTTCGTCTGGATGTCGATCTTGTTCAATTGGTAGTCCAGAACGCGATCACCCTCGTGGTACCAGAAAACGTAGAAAGGGCCCTCGAGGGATTGCTTGATCACACATCGTATCGCAACTGTACTCCCGGTCTTCACGTACATGTCGCGGTCGCCTATGATCTCGATCTTTGGCACTGGAAAATCACAGCTAGTATCTATTTTTTTTTCTCTTATAGTTCAATTTAAAGAAAATGCATTGCGTATATTCTTAGAAAATGTTTTAATCCACGTTACGTAGAAATATCAAGTTTTTCTATTATGTCATCATACAAATTACGTTCTGTGACTAAAAGAAAAAAATATAAATAAAATTTTACGATGAAATAGTTAAGTACACGATAAATAATGTAAATATTGTACGGAATTCTTGATATTTTGATAGTACTTAAATACTATGACACAGAATTATTTATATATTTCGTGATAAAAAAAACTTTGTTTCTGCCGATTATCGCGAGACACGTACAACTCGTTAATTATAATAATCTATTATTATTATTTCTTTCACATCTTTTTCGAACAGTGTATACATTTGAAAATATTTATTATTTCTAGTTGAAGGAAGATTGAAACGATGCCGACTGTCGTGATTCATCCGTGGCCGATTCGATATGTTAAATGTATCGCAAGAAGGTGATCGAACGACAAAGAAGATTAATTATTAAATATACGAGACTTATCCGAGCGGACACTTTAACGCTCGCACATGTGAAAGAGAAAATGTCTGTATTTTACGCTCGTATAATTTTTTATCACGTCGTTGGAACATGGTTCACGAAGTGAGCTCCGACGATCGATGACAGAGCTCTCTTCTCGGCCGGCGTAAAAATAACACTTGCGTGGAATTGAACGAGGATGGCCAATGATTAATTTCTAATAAGTCGTATTACACAGATATATATATCAGAGGAAATTAAATTATCCAGTCTGATAACTTTTGACCTTCGTCGTTCAGAAGAGAAAGATTTATTTTTTTTCGCCATCTCACCGACGATGTTGAGCTTGATGATGTGACTCTTCTTCGGGTCGGTCGAGATTTGGCACTCGTACTCGCCTTCGTCGCGTGCCTGCACGTATTTAACCTGCAGGGTCCAAGTGTCCGACGCATCTACGAAAAGCGCTTGAAACCTTTCGTCCGGGATAAACATGGTTCTATCTACTGAGAGGATATGCGAGTCCCTTCTTCGGATCCACGACACCTTTTGCGTTACGGGAAACAACAGATTAATTTTAGTAATATCGTCGACGAATACTCGTCATTGTAGAAGATTTGAAGAAGAATAAAATTTGGAAGAAGTGTGTGAAGATAAAAAGGAAATTTTTATTAGGTAATGATTTCTTTACATACGTATGAATGTGTTGTTATTTTCAATATGATTTGAATAAGAAATTTTATTTCTATTGTAATAGTAATAGTAATAGTAATATCATTCAGAAGAGATCTCGTATCGTACATCTTATTTCATCTAGTTATTTAATTTTTGATTTTAATACTGAGTAAACGATAAAAATCTATTCTACTTGTACTTCAAAGTATTACAATACTATAAATGAAGATGTACTTTGAAACGAAGATGATCTTTAACATTGTATATCCTTTGATTTTTATCCCTCTTTTAATGTCTAAAGTATCCCTTATCTCTTTTTAACAATATCATATATTTCCTTTTCATTCATATTTTAACAACAAGAATATTTGAATTATTGAAAAATTCGAACGACAAAACGTTTGAATAATAGATTTTCGAATAATGGAGCAGGAATTTAATCTAATTATTCGCCGTAAATTTTTAATTTCTTATCTGAAATATGCGGTTGAAATATAAAAGTACGTTCGTTCTACTTATTTACTTTGAGGACAAGCGATCAATAGGATCGGATAAATCTAGTATAAATCTCGGATAGAATAAATAAAATTTTTATTCGAGAACGTTCACGGCCCGGAGGGGAAAAGAATATTATTTGAATTATCTTGCCAACACTTTGATCGTTAGTGTCGACGCTATAACGTGTATCAACACACAACGTGGGCTATAAACTTGCGAGGCGTTTCTTACGAAAGTTTGACACAGACAAAGAGTGTTTAAAACTTGTTTAGAACTCGAACAGGAGGAGAGTTTTCAGAATCGTGTCTCTATACTCCCTTTTCCCTCGTTAAAGTGACTAGAGCACGGCTTGAAAGTTTTGGTCACCTACTTCAGAATCGCCTTTTATATTCTTAGATCCAAAATTGGATCCGCTCTTTGAAGATGAATTACGTCTTGTTCAAATATTGCGTAAAAGAACAAACAAGGAACGTTTAATCATATAAAATAAATCAATCTTACTCAACTTTACGCAACAATACTTATTATTGTATAATTAATACGTAAATATTTCACAGACTTGACGAATTAATTAGAAGAAAATTTTCCAAACTTTCGTCCTATGCAGAGTCAAAAACTTTCCACTACTTTTTACGATTTCGTCGAAATTAAATCGATAAAAGAGCTACGTCCAACTTAAAAACGAGAAGGATCCTCGAGTTCCAAACGTTTTGCATCTCGGATACACGAATTCGAACTAAGTTAATAAATTAAGAACTTCGATAAATCTTCAAATTTAAACATTTTCTTCGATTTCCAAATCAAAGTTTACAAAGTTTACTTTTTTTTTCCCGATCGAGTCGATTAATTATTTATCAACGATCAAAGTGAAATTGGCAAAACAGTAACCGAATTCCTAGTTCGTCGAAGCTCGGGCGAAGGGATGGGATGAAAACCGGGTCCAATCCGATCTTTTTTATCCGCCAGACGGACGTATCGCGAGAATTATTAATCCCTTCCTCCATTGTTAGATTTTTGGTCCGTTTCTTCCGCGTCGTCGATGGAGGTCGTGCAAAAAGCGAAATAAAGCAACAGAAAGAGGGAGGGAGAGAAAGAAAGAGGGAGAGAGAGGAAGGCAACCAGTGACGAAGTGAAATTCAACCGTGTCTGGCTGGAAATTCGCGAGCTCCTCTCGGATCCTGAATACTACTGGATCGAGAAACTCTCTGGAAAAAGCTCTGGAAAATACACCACGAGATGGAAAAAGGGAGGGAGAGAGAGAGAGAGAGAAAGAGAGAGAAAGAGCCTGACTCGACTTCCCTCGATCCTGCTCGATCAATCTTCTTTCCCTTGTCTACGGTTAATTTATCGTGGGGCGATCGACTTGCTCGACCCGCCTCCTTCCTTCACGTGGATCTCTCGAGAAGAAATTGTATCACGGAGTATATATTCGATCTATTCTCGCGATAAGCGAACGAGGGGGGAAAGGTGGTGGATAATGCGGAGGAATCCTGCTGAAGGTGGTAAATTGGAATGCTTTAATTAAATCAGTGTTAGGGAATGATATATCTGTGATTTTACAGGGGAATATATTTGTAGCGGGAAGAGAAATGGGATGAGATTGGAGGATTTTCAAACGCATTCAATCCTTTATAGCGTTTCGAGTTAATTTCGATGAAATTAAAAAGTTTTTATCGGCTAATTCCGATTTTGACGGATTTAATCGTAATAATTTACTATCAATTCCAATTTCTAATTTACAGTCGAATAAGTATATTTTATCATTGTATCTGTAAATAATATAATTATAAGTATATATTAACAATATTAATTCCATTAAATATTCTCACTCGACGTATCGAAGATAGATGAGAGAGGAGTAGCGTTTTCGAATAAAAATAACCTTCTTTTCGTATTTCTTTCTTAGATATAAAAATAGAGCATACGAGGGGTTTCCGCATTACGATTCCATTGACGCTCGAACTCGACAAGCGCACGTCGCTTCACGACGCTTTTTCAACCACGATGTGGCTACGTAGTAGACTTAGAAATCGAGGGAACGTTGCAATCAACGAAGTGGAGTAATTGCCTCTTCGTTCCGTGTCCCGCGATACAACGATCGGTTATAATTCAACTCGCGGGGAGGGAAAAAAAAAAATTTGCAAAAATGGTTCAGATCTCTCTGGTCGGTATCGATAGCGATCCGCACAAGGAGAACCGTAATCCCTCGGTTAATTCTCGAAGTGGAATCGTTATCTTGGAAATTCCAAACCGGATGGAATTCGTTTATCTCGGCGAACAGTGTTCGTTGAAACTGAGGAGCTTTTCCTTCTCTTTCCCTCCTCCTCCTCCATCCTTTTTCTCCGACTCTCGCTCAATTACGATTGTCGTGCCATTAATTTCAACGGGGAAGGCAATAAATTAGTAAATCCCCGTTTCTCGCGTTGGCTTACATTTCATCGATCGATTTCCCCGCCTTTTCTGCAATTCCTTTTTTCGAAACTTTCACGACGGGACTTTTAACTCGCCCGATCCCGAGAAACGAAAAGGATTTAATTGCGCCACCTCACGGATCCTTAAAAATCCTTTCCCTCTGTGAATTTCCCCCCCTTCGTTGAACTGGGATTCGCACTCGATTACACGAACGGCCAACCATTGAATTTTACCATCTAACGTCGATTTGCCCTATAAGAGATATTTTGTGCATACATATATAAAGATATTATTTAATATATAGATTTTATGAAATTGAAAATTTTTATTGTTTATATTCAATTATATATATATATATATATATGAATTAAGTTAATATTAAATTTTGCATCGTTCCTATTTTCATACGAAATTTTTGAGTATAATATCTGACAAAAGTAAAATAATATCGTATCAGAGTTTATCGTAACATTACGTCATCACTTTAAAGATCGCATCGATTTTTCAAAAAAGGGACAAATTGCGATCCAACAAAAACGAAGTTAGACAGAGAGAGAGAAAAAAGAAAAAAGAATCCCTTCCATTAATCTCTCGAAACCTCTCTATTGATGTTACAGTTTCAAAAAATATCCCAAATATCCGTTCCATCGAACGGAATACGTGGAAAACAAATTGCGAAGTCACCGGCGCGCGATCGTTGTTCCGCAACCCCGTCCACCAGGACTAATCGTTTCCAATCGTGTATCCGGCGTGGCGAGGCGCAATAGGTCGTTGACGGGAAGTCAGCAGTTTTAAGGGCGCGTTTAATTCCATCCGCGTGATAAGTATCGAAGGAACAAGCATGGAGGGAAGGGGGGAGGGAGAGGTGCAAAGGGGTCGCGACTCTTATGTTCGCGGACCCTTAAGTACGCAATCGGACGATTATACACGAGGGTCGCGTGTCACCATACACTTAGTCCTGCCTCGTTCAACGTTGTTGCGCACGTCGAATGGAAGGCAAAAAAAAAAAAAAGAATTTTGTTAACGAGCGATACGGATATAATTTTTACGGTTCGCTCGATGCTCAAAAAAAGGGAGGATGATCTCTGATCTTTCGTCATGTATGCAGAATTTTTTGGTGAAAAAATATTTGCTACATATATCCGGAACGAAACGGATATGCGTATAATTTTAGAGATTCAAATTGGAAAAATGTTGCACAACGTTGAAGGAAATTCTCGATGGATTCGTGAAAATTCACGGTTTGCAATTTCAAAGCATTCAAGATACAAACAGCTTTGAAAATCTAAATTTTAGTAAAACGAATATAAAACAATTATTCATTTATTGTTATCGTTACGATAAATATATATATATATATAAAACGATGATTAGACGAAATATTTGCACAATATTTTTAATTTCCAAACGAAACATTTTTATCGCGTTTCGCATTTAAATATTATCAGATTCACATAGCTGCACGCAAAGTTTTAAATTAACGCGACATTAATTAATATTTAAATATCCCAATAAGCATAATAACAGTATGCAGTGTACAGGCGCATCGTAATCGTTAATCACATCTGAAAACAAAAAAAAAAAATCTCCTTCGTGATGCGAAGATGCAAATTTTATTAAAACCCAATTATCCAACTATAATATCGCCCAAAGACGATCTCTCTCTCCCTCTCTCTTTCAATCACCCCATCTCTCTCCTATTTCCCCAAATACCCAAACCGTGAAATTCACGCAGCTCCCTATAATCCTCACTAACGGCCACATAGAACGAGGGGCATATTAGACTTTTATAGTTGCTATAAATCCGCCTGCATGCAGATGCGGGTGGGGGAGGAAGGAGTATTTGACGTATCGGTTTATCGCCGCCGTTTCGATTATTGTAATAGAGGGGAGGGGATTTTCGCTCACGCGAAATATCGGCGGAAACGTGGGCCGGCTTATATAGCTTTCTTTCTTTTTTTTTTTTTTCGATGGCGGATCAACGATTTCGCGGAATACCGCCGATATCGTCACCGTCGTCGACTCACGACTCGCGTGCGAATAAATTTCTCCTTTATCCGACGACCCTTTCTGTATAAAGGCTCGTTGCTTTTTGCAAGAAGGAAAAGGATATTCGAAGTTTGGAATTGGAATTAAAGGAATTCGTAATTTTGCGCTCGCGACGGTGACGGCGGAAAATTGACGGAATACTTCGAGGAGCGAAGTAGCTGTTTGATCTCTTTGATTTTCGGGAGAATCGAGTTCGTTCGTCTTGAAACTTTCGTGACGAATTGTGTTGTCCGTTCTTCGAGGCGGGATGGGATGGAAGTTGGACAAGTTTTAATTGGTAGGTTGTTTCGTATAGTGTTCGTAGTCGTAGTAGTGCGCGAGACAGTTAAGACTGGAAAGACTTACCGATTTATTACCGAGCTGTCGCACTTTGCACGGAAGGTAAGCATGGCTCCCCAGCTGAGCCGTGATGTTCGTGGGGGTGTTTGAGTCGAAGTACGGCCCCGT
The DNA here is from genome assembly GCF_003254395.2 of Apis mellifera. Classification (NCBI taxonomy): domain Eukaryota; kingdom Metazoa; phylum Arthropoda; class Insecta; order Hymenoptera; family Apidae; genus Apis; species Apis mellifera. The sequence continues at coordinate 7,951,972 of NC_037643.1, read as the reverse complement.
GTAAATCCCGTCGAACCTCTTCACTAACGAATGGGATCTTGTGCTCACCCCTGCAAAATGTTCGATCGATATTTAGACGCGCATTCCGTATATATACAGATTTAAATATAATAAGTAAGTAAAATTTGTTTTACTAAACTCATTTTTCTTCCCCATTGATATCACTCGTTTCAAGAAATTTCGACGATATCAAAATCTGTTAATATTTTTTTATTAGAATCCTCAAAAATTTAGTATAATTAATATCTAAGATAGATTATAGAACAATTCACATGTATATTTTTCAGAATTTTCCATAAGTTTGTACATTTATACTTCGCTCTCTCTAAAGCGGCTCTCATTTCGAACCGCTTCGACAAAATTGAAAAATCCTCTCGTCTCCTTTCCCCCCTTTCGTTGCAGAAACGAAAAAAAAAAAGTTTTGACCGTTTGAGCTGTTGGTCTGACATTACAGAATACGGTCACATGTTTCGATCACGCGAGCTTGTTATCCCGAACGAATTTACATTACACGACCATCCCTAATATATTTCCACGGATGGAATGGTAAAAAGGGATCGCGAGGATATATTCGTATCTCGGATTCGTGACCTCCATATGTACCTCCTCAGCTTTCCGCTTCTCTCTCTCTTTTCAAAGCTCGAATCTCCGCTCTTTTCACTCCCTTTTTTCTTTCTTTTTTTTTTTTTTACATCTTTCTCCGATAAATCCTGTCGGAGAAGTTCTGCCAGAGCATCGAGGAAATGGAAACTAATCCGAAGGATTTCGATCCTGCCACGTATCCAAAGTCGGATCAACTCCGCGGGCTTCGTTCCAACGACCTTGAGGATCGACTTCCGTTCCCGACTGTGACGAATGGAATAAAAGGAGAGCGGAATCGACGAGTTCACGCGTCGAGTCCCTCCTCCGTTTTGGATACGTTTATTTTTTCCAATGGATCCCCTCCCCTCCTCCCCGGATATGATCCCCGGAAGATCGACGGAAATTACGGAGAGGCTCGAGATAGGGAGGGGAACGCTTTGAAACGATATTCGTCGAAAAGCTTCGAAAACGATATCTGGCGGCGCGCAGAAATCCGATCACTGTGGAAATTGGAAAGGGATCTTTCGATTTATCGTCGAAAGATTCGAGACTGAAAAGTCTCTAAAAGTCTATACGGCAATGTGTTGGAAAGAACAAGAAGAAGAAGAACAAGAAGAAGAAGAAGAAGAAGAAAAAGTGGAAGAAGAAGAGAAGTTGATGGAATAGATACTCGAGGAAAGTTTCTTGTACTTGATCTAGTGGATATCGTTGGCAACTCGTCGCACGCGTAAGCGTTTCTTCTCCCACCTCGATTTCTACACACCGACGAACGACGAAAAATCATCGATATTAGAGAAGAGGACGTGGGAGGAAACCACGACGAAGGGAATATGAACGTAAAGGGTTATGGCAACAGTCAATTGTGCGAAACCGAGAGGCATTCATCCTTGCTGTAACTGGCGGTTTCATAGCTATTTATATGGCATCCGTAACGAGAAAAACAATTGGCCGGATCGAGGACTCCGGGATACGGTTCTTTCATTTATTGGACGACCGCTCTATTGATTGAGTTATTCAGGTCATCAACAACTTTTTCTTCCCGGTCTGCTGCACGAAAATAGCTGCCATCGACGTATTACTTTTCACGTTTCTCTCGTCTCGTTTTTCGTTTTTCTTTTTTTTTTTCGTGGTTCGATGACAAATAATGAAATCTATTTTTACTTTAATTGTATTTCTCTCTCCAATTTTTACCTTTCTGAAATGTACAAGGATTATTATTATTATTATAATTATTATTTTGATGATTTAAGAAAGCATTTCTCGAGACGCATGTTTCGCAATAACGCCAGTACTCATTACCGCAGTAAAAACAAAAAAGAAGAAGAAAAAAAAAAAAGAAAAAGTTCCGTGTTGATCGCGGATGACGTCACTGCAGGGAAACGTGTTAAGGGAATATAAGGAGAGCAGTATTAACGATTATTGCTGTATTATTCAACACACTTTAGCCGGTCGAATGAAAGAATGGTAAAGAAAAAAAAAAAAAAGAAGAAGAGAAAAAAGAATCTATATCGTGCTCGTACTTCCCTTTTACGTGGGCGTAGCAAATTAAGTAGAATGAAAATGTATTACGACAGCCGCCGAAGTAGAGAAGATATCTCGCGATATCTTCTTATCTTGCAATTTAATTTTTACAAATTATACCTTCCACCGTATGAATAACATTTCCTCCTTTATTCCTAGAATAGTTATTGTTATGTAACAATAATCTTTATCAACGATAAGAACGTCTATTTGTCTCTATACCCGATATATCGTAATGGATACTCACAATTGATATAATAATGAATTATCTTATACGATAAATTATAAATTATTTCCGAAAAATTTTTCTGAAACTTCATTATCCAAATTTTTATTTCATCTTAATTTCTATGCCTTGAACATTGATGACAATCTACGAATACGACTTCGATCATTTTTTACTATTTAAGATAATACCGATAAAGCATACAATTCGGGAACGAAACGATTTCAAGCATCGAAAACGTAAGGAAATCGCGGAAACTTTCTGCAATGCTCGATCGATCGGATGGGTAGAGGAGCCGCGTGGGCAAAAATCGAACGTCCGCATTGGCAAATAACATCCGGCCAGATAAATCCACACCCTTTCAATAATGCCGGTATTCATAACATTTAGAGTGCACGGATTATTGCATTATTGGCATCGCTCGATCGGGATAAACGTTCGAGAGAGCCGCTCGAGTGTGTCAAAGCGATTCTACGCGCATATATATATACATATACACATATACACGGTCTCGCCATTTATATCGAAAGTCGCACGATATCCGCAATTGTCCGGCGTGCGCAATTTTCCCTCGTCCCATTGTCGTCGAGGTTTCAACGTCACGAATACTTAGTCACCCGTGCCTCGTCACGGAAACGTTCCACGGGCGCATCCGGTTTTTAACAGCGAAATGCAACGAGCAAGACGACGACGAGACTCGCATTAGGCTCGTTGTCGTCCACCAAATAGCCCCTATTTTTCGAACACGAATCTAAACGCGCGGAAGTTTAACATTTCCTCCACAATACGGCAAACATACGCAAGAGGATGGAACCGATTATACCGTCTCGTTGTTGCATCTCGAAACAACGTATTCGAGCGAAGCGAGCAAGTTGCTCGAGGGAAGAGGGGATAAAGTTTCATCGAAACGCTCGAGAGAAGGAAAGATGCTTAAAGGAGGATCGCAAGGGGACCTTGAGAACGAAAATATCGTGGTTGTCGACCGCGCGTACCGCGTATATTGTCTCTTCGAGCGGAGGGAAGGAGATGTAGAGAAATATAAATTCGATCTTTTCCAAGTGCAAGTTTGGAAGAATTCGCGAGATAAAACAGAATTATTCTCGATTTGTTTTCAATCTATGATTGTTCGCTATTTCGAGAGAATTGAATACTCGATAGAGGGTATTGATCCAGACATTGTGAAAAATGTGCGCTTTATGGAAAAATTCCACGTCTCGAAAATCGTGTGAATTCGATGATCGATCAATGACCGCTTCTATCCGATTTGTATCCCGCTTATTCCGAGATAGCCGATATCCTTTTAACTGCATCTCGGCCAATCGTTCCACGCTCGATGAATCGATTTGCCAACGCGTTTCCGTTCAGACGACGCGGAATTGGATTGGCAATCAGTGTATGCGCGCCCAATCGGTGTATCGCGTGCACGCCAAGGACAAACCACCAAGTTCATCCCCCCAGAAACGCTCGATCCTTCCAAAAAGGATTCTTGGAGGATGGTAAAATATCGGACGCGTCCCCTTTATCGTAAAAATAATATTTCGCATATTTCAGAGAGAGAGACGACTCTTGGAATTGTACGGGCATTTACGTAATCCAGGGGAGGTAAATAAATATCACGTCAAACTTCGTTAGAATTGTTTCGAGAGTTACGATTTATTGCCGCCAATTTATTCCTGGAAATTATGCTCCACGATTCGAGAAAAAGAAGCGCCACCCTTCGAATCCTAGTTTCCACCATCAAGAAGTGGATATAAATAGACGTTGGATCGTGACGTTGCACGCTGACCGTTGCTGCCTTTTCTTCCCCAGAAAATTACGCTTCGCGTCGAGATCACAATCGGAGAATCGTGGAATCATCGTTCTGATCATTCTCCCCAGAAAATTACTCCGAGATCACGATCAAAGATGAGGAGAGGCAACACTCCTCCTCCCCCCAAACCGTCGAGAGATGAAAACTCGAACGCAGGCATATTTTTCTTCTCCCCTCTTTCTCATTTTCTGAAACGCTTGCTCGAGTTATTCCGTTATATCCGCGATTATCGCCGCCGACATTCCTGGAAATCACGTTTCACGCGGAGATCACGGCGTAAAGAACAAAGGCATAGGAACACGGAGAGAGGGAAAGGAGGAACAAAGCGGCACGATTGTGTAACGCATCGCTTATGACCGTTCGTAAATTTCAGAGGGAATGAATCATTCACGGGGGCAAACAGAAGGGGGTTGAAGTTGTTAGCGATGGAGCTATGCAGAGGAGGGGAGGTTTGAATCGTAACGCGAGTTGTACATCGGCCTGTGTAATTATATTCCTATCTTTGTTACAGCAGACTGGATGGAAACTGGGTTAATTGGAAATTTGGAATTTGTGTCGTTCGTTCAACTTAGGAAAAAAATAGAGAGAGAGATATTTGCGTAGAAGGGAACGATATCGATCGTTGTATAAGCGTTTTAGATCCTCGTAAATTGTATTATTTCAGGGAATAAATGGCCTCGAACGATAAAGTTTCGAACCACAGATCTCGACGAGTTTGTTTTACGTTTCCCAACGAATGAATAATTCGTCCCCGAAAAATTTAGATTGTTGATCTGTTCGAAGGCAAGAAACAAAAATAATCGGCCGTTGAAAAAAGAGAAGAAAAGGCGGAACGAAAATTGTAGCAGCCTTGTATCTTGTCCCGTCCCGTAATTGCGATTCGATGGAATTACGATTCAACCGATACGTAATTAAAACGTGTTTCCCTCGTTTCTCCTCGCTTGTCAATCCTCCTCCTCCTCCTCCTCCACCGATTATCGCGTTAATGCGCTTATCGCGTTACACGCTCGAGCGGAAAGGAAACGGCACGATGATAGATTATTATTCGTTACGAGCAATTTACGCGTTAAATATTCCCAGATGGGGTCTCGATCGATTTCGACGAGATCTGTTTCTGTTCGATGAAGAAATAAAGGAAGAAGGGGGGGGAGAAGAAAGAAGAAAGAGAGTATCGAGATTTTATAGTGGATGCGTGAGTGGAAATAAATTTCTTGGAAACGGAATCCCTGATAGATATTTCCCTGGAGAAGGAGGAGAAGGAGGAGGAAGGGGAGATGTGCACGTTGAATGGAAAATGCGGTGGAAAACCGAAATGGACGTCTTTTTTTTTTTCCTTTTCCTTTTCTCACTCTCTTCGTTAGAGTTCGGTGTAATTTTACGACGTCATCGGACACTAAACTCGGTGTATAAATCTGGATTCTCGCTCCCCCGAAGATCGTACCTCCCCTTCGGCGGAGCTAATTCGATTTTCTGTCTTACCAGTTCATCAAACATTTACGTTCGAACTGGTTCGATCGTGCAGCACTTTCCACGATGCGCCTCGAATTAATGGTTCGATTGGAACGTCGCATCGATCCACCGGCGTATTAAGATTATGCGTATAATGAAATAGTTCGAAAACGCATAGTTAAACTTTTCGCAAGATATATATATATAAGAGAAAAGCTTGCTTATCGAAGATCTTTAATCTTAAATCGATCACCACACAATAGAAAAACTTTCAAAGATTGAACATTTAAACAGATTAATCAAATGTAACTGATCAACGTAGATTCACGAATAATGAAAACTTAGTGTAAGATCCATACACGTGAGACAGTGTGTGGCCAATCCTATTCTCCGGAAACACGTCGTTTGTTCGAAATAACACTCGTTCGTTGGCTAAGCTGCGTCGGTTAATCATCGTGCAGGTGTATAATATGCCGCGATTACGCCACGGTTGGAAAGTGCACACAATGCATTTGCACTGCCGATGATAGAAATTGTTTTGCGGATTTCGGTAGTGTACGCATAGTTGAAATCAATTAAGAGCGTGTGGAGAAGCGGAAGGGGAGAAAAGAGGAGAAGGGGAGGACGGAATACGATAAATTGTTTAACAAAATTAACCGAGAGCACGTTGTTAGCTGCGTTAATGGCGTCGATTCGCCTCGCTACGTTCGGCCAAGTTGTACGAGTGTCGTTTAGCTCGCGGTTTGGCAGCCTTTCCCGTATTGTATTTCCACCTTAATGCGGTTCGCTCGATAACGATCGAGACCAGGGAAATGGAAACGTTATTATATTATTATATAAAACGACACGGATAAACAACGACTTTGTCGATGCTGTCGTCCACAACGTTTTGCACGAAAATGAGATCGAAGGAGAGAAAGGGGATTACAAACGAAGATAACAATCCTTTTTACCGGCCTTTCCTTTTTTTTCCTCCCTCTCTAGACAAGAGAGTCCTGAGAAGAGCGTCCTCGAGCATAAAGGAAAAATTATAATATCGGCGGATACACAGGCAGAGGGTGTCGCGAGTATGAGAGGGGGGGAACGATATCCTGGAAGATCATTAAGATAAAACATGTCTAGAAGGAGTGGAGAATTGATGGAGCGTTTCCAAGCAAGTTGAATCAGCAAAAAATTTCACGTTGACGCGAGAGGGTGTAATTAACGCGTTTATGGCGCAGCTAACAGGGAATTCCATAAGAGGAGTTACATAAGCCACGAGATTGATGCTCCTGTTGTAACGAAGACGCGAGCATATCGTGACCCGTTTTAAGCTACATTATCGACTATATTCTTCTTTTTTTTTTTTGGTGTATGTAGGTAAAGAGGAAGCGATAAAACGTGAACGGCTCGTGCGACGTTTCAACCGATATAATTAAATTCAAATTCATTACTGACGTCGTCAATTGAGATTATCAAAACTGGGAAGAGATAAGAGCCGAGCCGGGGATCTCACGATCGATCGCTATCTTCACGTTTCACGTTCCTCTCCGATAGACATTACGTTTGTGTGTTGTCACGAAGCCGCAACGGGAAGAATCTTCGTTGGAAAGGGTATAAAAAAAGAGAGAGAGAGAAAGAGAGGGAGAGAGAGAGAAGAGAGGAGGCTAACCGTATCATCGCGATGCAGCCGCGCGAGAGATGAAATCGATATAGACACGTCCCTGAACGACGTCAGAGCGAAGATGAGGGAACACTCTCTACCCTTTTGCCTTCACCTCGCCTCCCCTCCTCCCCCTTATTCCCCGATGACGGTATCATCGCGTCGTCGACACGGTGACCCGACGACTAGGATGGCGAGGAATAAAAGAAGAAGAAAAAAAAAAGAAAAAAATGAAAGGAAAACTGCAGCGATTCGAAGAAGTCAAAGAGAAAGAGGAGGAGAAGAAGGAGAAAGAGGAGGAGGAGGAGGAAGAAGAAGAAGAATGGGGAAAAATACAATATCGTCGCCGCGACAAACAAGGGTGGCGCTGGATACAGCCCTGGACCGGGTCCGAAACCAGCCCCCTCCCTCCACCACCCCTTCCTCTTCCCTCTTCCCTCCCCCCTCCCCCTTTCTGCGAGTCCTCCTTTTTCCCTCCACTCGCGTATCTCGATCCTCGGCGCTCCCGTCGATCGATCGTCCGATACACACGATCAGCTGCCGAATACTCGTGACGTGGAAAAACGGTGGCAGGAGGCGCACGTCACAAAACCCGCATATTATGCACGCGTGCTAATTTACACGTATACGCACAGTTACACCCCAAAATCTGATCGATCCATCCGCGGTACAAGTCTTCGGCTAGCAAAGCCGCCCCGCCTGCCCCCCTTCCTCGCCCCTCTCCCCTTTTCACCTCGCTCCTTATCCCTCCTCCCCCTCCTTTTCTCCCCCCTTTTTTTCTCTCTCTTCTACTTCTCGCGAAAACCTGGAAAAACAAGCCTGGACAACAAAGGGGAGAGAGAGAGAGGGGGAAAGGATTCACGCACACACGCACGCACACATCGCACAGCGAGGGATCCAAGGATGATACGAGGACGTAAGTGCGACACACGGCGAGATTCGCGACAATTGGCCGCCCACTCCGTCCTCCACGAGCCGCGTTAACGGACACAGCGTGCTCGGACACACTTTCCCGCGGGAATCTCGAAAGATCGATTCATGATCGCTGCGAGATCGAGGGATCGCACTCCGATCCGGGGCCGGAAACATATGTGACGGGCGGCGAGATTGAGATCTTACCGGTGATGCCTAGGAGAATCCAGCACACGAGGCACAGGACGTAGTAATTCACGTAAGAGGATCTCCTCATGATGACGACGGGCGCAGTAACGGCGACGGCGACGAGAACGACGACGCGGTTGCCTTCGACGGGTCCACTGACATCTCAAAACAACCAGCACACCAACCAAGCCCCCGCCGGTCCACCCTCTCTCACACTCCTAACCCTCCGCCGTCACTCTGTTCATCCTCCTCGCTGCTCGACGCTGCTACCAGACCACCTCGTGCATAGTATCATATATATATATATATATATATATATATATGTATATATATATATATATATATACTTTGTCACCCTTCGTCGGCGCCCCTTTCCCCCCTTCTTTCTCGCGCACAATTTACCCTTTTTACGGATTTACACCACCGATCGTTCTTCCCCTCTCCTCTCGAGACGACGTCGCTCACTGATCACATAATTATCTCCAAAATTAATCCTCGCACCGTCGATCCTCTCTGCGTGTTATCCTATATATATATATATATATATCTCTTCGTCGTCGTGCGGTCCACCGCACACGTTGCTGTGGTTTTACCAACGTGTCTCTATCCTCCGATCTGTCACGTCTCCCCCCAGAGAGACAGAGAGAGAGAGAAAGAGAGAGATGTTTCCACGATCGAAAGTTATCACGATTACGACGCGGGCCCGTGGTCACCGAGGGGGTCGCGGCTTACGTCCTCGTGCGATTACGGCCCCCTTTCGCCGGCCGATCCTTCGAACACGGCTAACTACGACCGAGTTTTGCGTACGGGTCGTCTGCGGTTCGTCGTCCCGGGCGAAGCTCTGAAACCGCCGGGCCTCCAGTGGCACTGCCCGCGTCCGCCCGGGGATTCCGCGCAGGCGTGCTCTTTCTCCTCCACTCTGCCGATCAGTCAGCCTCCTCCTCCTACTCTCCCTCCATCCTCCTCCCTTACTTGCTCCTTCCTCCTTCTCCATCTTCTTCCCTGATCACCACCACCGTCGCACTGCCGTCACACCAATACCAACGTCGTCGTCGTCGCCGTCGTCGTAGTCGACTGCTCGTCGTTCTCGTTGTGTCGTCGTCGTCGTCGTCGTCGTCGTCACCGCTGCCACCGACACTGCTACTGCTACTGCTGCTGCTTACCACTACCGACGTGCTATCGCTGCTGCTATCGCTTCTCTCGCTATGACGATTTCCACGAAACGATTTCGTTCTTTTCCGAATTTCGCCTCTCACGCGATGTTAAAACCTCCCCCTTTCGTCTCTCGATAAAGGATTCGTAAATTTGCGGCTCCGCGTCGATTGACCGGCACGGTTTCGTTGCTCGTCAAAAGGTTCGAACGAATCCTGCCCGGATTGGACTTCCTCTTCGTCAGTCCATCCTCTTCAGCTGTCTTTTTAATCAGCTTTCGCTTTGCTCTTCCTCCACCTCCCGTGTTTACGATTCTTAATACAACCGGCTGATTACTTGTTCCCGATCCCACACCATTTTCACGCCGCCTTTCCTCTCTTCCTTTTTTCTTCCGAGGAATCATTTCATTTATATAGTTTTTATCTATTTGATTGGTTATCGTTTGATTCGAGATGGTTTTCATCTTCCTCGAAGAGAAGAGAGAAGGAAACATAGAGGAAACGCAGGATGATCTCTTCGAAATAAAATATATATCCCGCGTTTTCGTTTCGTGCTTTTTTTCCCGCTGAAAATTACGCGGCAGACAGCCTCCATGGAGATTGTAATGAATCCTCCTTAGGATTCTTTCGACCTATTTCTCGCCCGCAGCCGCGCGCTGTCGCTTCCTCCTTCCTTCTGCTCCTCCTCCTCCTCCTCGTCTCCCGTGATTACCATTAGTTTCACCACCGCTGTCTTCCTTTCTCGCCCGTTTTCGGGTCGCTTACGATTATTGCATTTTTCCCTGGTCCAGTCCGCTCCTTCTCACCCTCTCCTGTTCACGCTTGTCCATCAGAGCTTCTCTCTCTCTCTCTCTCCTCCCGCGTTAATCTTATTCAATCGGATGGATTCGATAGGGCATTAGTTAGCTCGCCGACGAAATTAATCGATTTTCATCGGTTACAGAACTCGACGAGGTTACATACGTTTAAGTCGATCGTGATTAATGGCAACAGTTCTTTCAATCCGGCCAAAGGAACTCGGATTAATTTCGTTGTAATAAAAGCCGTGACTCCGTTCCTCTATCCTCTTTTTCTCTTTTTTTTCATCTTCAATTACTCCCAGTCTCTCATTTTTGCGACTCTCATTCTCTCTCTCTCTCTCTCTTTCTCTCTTATTGTACATCATCCGTCGGAGACGAGGCAAGTTTCTCGAAAAACAAATTCGTCGGTTACTGATCCGCACTCCGTTCATTTTAGTCCCAGGTTTAATTATGACAAACGTTGCCTCGAGTTCACCATTTTATGCCCCCCTACCTCCTTCCTTTCTTAAGCCGCCACGACTTTCTTCTTCCCTTTCTTCTTCTTCTTCTTCTTCTTTTTTTGTCGCGGACAAATTGTGTGTCCTTTACGACGTTAACCTTATTCTCCCGAGACCGAAACGGTACATATTTCCTCGTAAAAGAAGTACTTTCGTTTCTTCTTCATTTTCCCTCCCTTTCTTCTCTCTCTCTCTCTGTCTGTCTTTTCGTTTGTACCTTGCCACCTTCTCTCCTCGAGCCCTTTGCTCGACGAAACATATTTTAAAATGTCTTCCGGTAACGTCGCCGCCGCCTCCCGTATTCCCACGGGAATGAAATATGTAACGGCGTATTACATTCCACCGAGTGTTACATTAGCGAAACGGTGAGGCGGTTTAATTGTTCGTCATCAACTTCATTTTAAACGTCTTCATCCCCCGTTTAAACGAATACAATGAAAATTTAATCGCGCAACTTTTTATACGCGTGCCTCTTCTTCCCCTTCGTCACTTCCTGAAATTCTCTCTCTCCTACTCCTCTCCAAGGAGAATTATCTCGTCGAGTTAAGTCTATGTATACCGGCGGGTTGTTTAACTCATCCGAATCTCTATCCACCCTTCGGAGAAGGAAAAAAAAAAAGAAAAGAAAATCTCGTTTGCAGGCAGATAAACATCTTTCCAACGGGGTTGCCGTGAAAGCCGTTACAGGTGACGGGGTTGATGTTAATCCGGCTGACAGAGAACCTGGGTCCCCATTAGGGCCTGTCGCTGAAGAAAAAAAAAAAGGAAAGGGAGAAAGAAAAAAAGAAAGAAAGAGCGGCGGGCAACCCCGTTCCTTTAAACTTTCTTCTCTCGCACTTTCATTGTCGCCGCCCACTGGACACCCCCTTCGTCTCTTTTATCTTCTCCTCCTCCTACTCCTTTTTTTCTCTTTCTTTTTCCTCTTTCGAGCAATCCACAATCTTTTGTATCCCCGTTGAAATTTTTATACTTTCTTTCATCTATCTCGGCTGTACGTCATAATTATTCGCGAGAAAAGACACTCTCGGCCTTCGCCATTCTTATATTTCGCATGGTTGATTAACTCTATGTTAATATATGTATGTATGTACGTATATAGATACAAATTTCTGTCAGATATTTTAAGATTAAAATCGATTTAGTTTTGACAATTTAATTGCGTTTTAAAACGATTATTTATTAACGACAGATATTAACGTAATTGGATGTATTATTTCAAATTGACAGTTTCAACATTCTAATGTATTTAAATTGCGAATAATATATCCGCGATTGATCTCCGTACAGTGGAAACTATTTAATGGTAATTAATTTAATTATCATCGATATGATAGAGTACACTGGAAACGAATTAAAATTATCTATCCAAAAATAAGAGATAACGCGAATTGTTGCGGTCGATATCAATCCGTATAAATTCGACTTTTTTAATTATTCGACGAGGCGATAACGGCCGTTCTTTTCCATTATTTCCACTTCGGAAAAAGGGAAGCCTTGTTGACTAACCTGAGGAGGAAAAAAAAAAAGAAAAGAAAAAAAATAAAATTACGCGCGAACAACGCGATGAGAGCTCGTTTGCTTGAAATTATCGGTTATTAGAGAAACCGCACGCTGCTCCCTTCTCCACTGTAATTTTTCACCCCGTCGATGATTACGATAATACACTTGGATTCTTGGATCACGGTGGGTCACGCGAGAATTATAAACCAACTTTGTTGTTTCGAAATCGGACAACGAAATCTCCCTCAAAAATCGATCTCATTTTTATATATAACTCTTCGACCCTCTCCTCAGATGCCACTGGACTTATTGCAAAATTATATATCCCCCGCGATGCATTAACTTTCCAGATACACCGTTGACCATTCGATCAGAATTCGTAATTTCGAATGATCGAAGGACAGAAGAAGGGGAGGCGGAGGTTGAGCGGTATTCCGTTCGCCTGGAAATTTAGAGCCGGTGTCCCGAATATGTAAACCCTCTCACTCTCTCTTTCTTCCCATCCCTTTCTCTCTCCCGCCCCGTTTCCATCGACGCAAGACCCAACGTCGAGATTAACCTTCATCGTCGGAAGTAAGTTTTCGAATCTCGGTTAAGTTTCCGACGTCGAGGAATTTGCATGGTGCGGTAGACTGGCATTTGGTAAATTACGGAACTTTTCTCCCGTTGGACGACGATCTACCGTTATCTTCGTCTGGCAGCGGGGAACCCCCTTCTTCCCTCTTTCCTTATCGATCTTTTCCCTTTCTGTCTTTTCTTACACCTCTCCCCTCCACTCACCTCTCCGCGCCAGAGAGAGAGACTTATCCGACTCGTCGTTCTTTTAATTTTCCACCCGTTTCTTTCACTTTCTTCCACTTCGTTCCCCCTTCTCTCTCTCTCACTTTCTTTCTCTTTTTCTTTTTTTTTTCGATCCATTTCTTTTGTGCTCTTTCGTTCTTTCATTCTTTTCCGCGTATTGTGTTAAAAAAGAGAGAAAAAAAGAGAAGAAAACGCGGAAACAATAAGAAAGTAGACAGTAATACCCGTTAACAGGGAGGAGAGAGAGAGAGAAAAAACGTGTTGTTTGATCAACGTGCGTTTCCAAGATTTTTCTTCCACCCTCCCTCTCTCTCCCCACCCTACGGTAATGTAAGCCGTTTCTCACCCATTTCTGGTATCTCGAACGTCGCACCAGTAAATATACATATATTTATATACCGTTGTACCGTGCAAGAAACTCGCTGGATATTTTTCCACAGAGTTATACAACTTTTTGTTCGTCGATCCTAGTCAAAGCTATTCATCGGGCTTTTATATAAATTCATTCGTGTCCCGCGTTCTACCCGCGTATTCAAGGGATATTCCAATATTTCGATAAAATACAACATTTCGCGCGAGAAAAGGGTTTCGATCCAATTTTTGAAAATCCAAAATATCTTCCTTCCAAATTGGGATTCTCTCGATAGAGAGTCCCCCCTTTCCTGCGTCTTCTTATATTCCTTTTTTTCCTTCCTCTCTCTCTAAGTCTCTCCATCTCTCCACGTCCGTCAAATCTGCCACATCCATCTCTTATTTTTTATTCCACGCGTCTTCTTGCTTTCCCTTACGCTTTCCTCGACCTTCATCAAGCTTGAAACAGCTTTTACTACTAGAATTTATCGAAAGGAAAGATCGAGCATCGATTCTCTTTGCAGAGTGTTAAGATATGTCCAAGTTAGATCATTAAATCGTTAAATCGGATATTCTTTAATAAGACATTTGCGCGTCAATCAACGTTGCATTGTTTTCTATCGGATATTTTCGTGGAAAAGCTATTTTCAAATCAGTTTTTTGGAAACAAGCAGGATATATACACATAAAAATACTTATGTATCGAGCTAATTTCATTTGTATTCTTGTAACGAAGCTTACCAATTTCATTGTTCTTTCGAGGATTTCTCTCTCTCAAGTTGTAACGAACTAGTAGTTAAGCACTAATAGGAAATCGCTTAAAAATTCCCATTCACTCCCCATTTATTTATTAATTTCATTTCTATTTTTGGAAAAAATTTTCGATTCGAAACTACCCCTATACGATCTAATATTAACCTCTAAAAACGAATGGAATATAAATCGGTTGAAAAACAGCATTGAACCCCCTCCTCCAATCATTTCTTTTAATTTCACTCGTATTTTTGGAAAACTTGCCACAAAATCTTCCTCCATCCAACGATGGAACCTTGTGATTAAACGTTATCAATAATAAGTATGCAAATATCGTTTTTTCTCAGACGAACGAGCCAACGAACACACTTTCTCGGAAAATCTGTCGCTTTTCGCGATTCAACGACCACGTGGCATTGATCCGCGACACGGACGCGATTCGGCCAGATTTCACGAGATTCATCGATGAGGATAAAGTTTGCCAGACGATAAAGTTCGGTAGCAAGAAACCCCGGACTCTCTCCTCTCCCTTCCTCTTCTTCTTCTTCCTCGAGAGAGAGGCTATTCATTTTCCTCGAGAGGGTTGCCGCGCGCGCTTTTTAATGCGGTGGGGTTGCGCCACCCTCGCCTCCCCTCCCCCGGCACGCCGTTGAAAATATTAATATCGTCGCACTCCGAGACTGGAATACACGAGGGGGGAGGAGAGAGGGTGGAGAGAGGGTTATCGACGCGGTTCCGCTTCTTCTTGTTCTCGCCTCGTTTCAATGGCGGGGAAACAGGGGGAGGAGGGTCGCCTCGTCGTCGGAAATTAGTGGAGTGTCGGTGTAGCGAGAGGCATGATTCATGGAAACGGTAAGTTTCCGAGTATATAAGTGTGCTGAAGAATAAGTTTGAATTAGAATAGGTGTCGGGGAGAAGGGGGTGGGTTTTTGCGTAATTATTTCCTCGAAAAGATTAAGCAATTCTCTGTATCAACGAGGAAAGGGATTGTCGGAGTGTGATCGGTGGTGGGCACAACGAAAAATGGTACTTCGAAGGGACGAGTTGTTGCATGGAAGATTTAATTAATGAATTAGAGCAAATCGAAAACGTTTCTTTTTTTTGTTGATTGATTAGGGATGTAGAAAGAGGGATGTATATTGAAAATTATTCTCTGGATGCATCGTGACATTGGTTTATGGTTTATGAAAAATAGAACTTTGAGGATTTTCAATTATTCGTAATTTAGAATAGAAGAACGTGATTGAAAAAAAGGTATCAATTTAGATGCCAAGTTGAAGGTAAAGAGATTCGATATAAAAATAAGCGAAACGTGAATTTATTTCATTTATGTATATATATGAAAAAATGTTTTGGTAAAATATAATATATCTAGTTGTTATCAATTCAAAGCGGGTCCGAACATTTTGGATAAATAGATAATTGGAAAAAATTTAGCATAATGGATACGTGAGATTGAATGCATAAATGGACACGTGGAATGAAATTATCGAGTTATATTGGGTAAATGGAGCTCGCCAAGTTCGTCATTGTCCCGTAATAATTGTTAATTTCTACTATACTATCCAATACACATGTATATATATTTCATATTCATCGGTGATCACAATGAAAATGTCACACACGCGTGGAAAGAACGCGTGAATTGAAATTTGTATTTGGATGAGATTTGTAATTTTATTAGGATCGATGTTGCAGATTTATTTTGTTTCGACGATAGTAGAAAATTCGTATCAAATTTGCAATCTTCGAACAAACGAAACATTTTGATAAACGTATCCACCAATTACAACCGAAAGTTAAAAAAAGGAGGAAACCAAACCTGGTTACAGAAATTTCCAAACGATATATATCAACCCTTGATTCTCAAGGATTATAATAAGTGTTCCGTGAAACACGATATAACAGGGTGAAACCGAACTAACGAACTCGCGGTTTGTTGCGCTTGTCCCTCGAGATTTATCGCCGGTCTACGCAACAAACGCGAAACTTTGCCTCGTTTACCTTTGCCTTTCTCTCTTTCTCTCTCTGTTAAACGGAAAAGGAAAAACAAAAAAGAAAAAAGAAGAAAAGAAACGAAACAAGGAGACAAAAAAAGAGAATGGAAAACGGCGGAGACAGGGAAACAGATTCGGTAGACCTTCAAAGTGGGAACAAAGCGGTGGCGGATCAAAAGAAAGATCACAGCGTGACATGTTCTCCCGCGTTTTTTCCCTTTCAACCGCGCCGCGCCCGTGAAACAAATTTCTGCCACTTTCTGTACGCTTTCTGCCGGTGGCGCGAAACGGCCACCTTGAAATTCTCTATCCGATCTATCGACATCACAACGCTTCCGAGAGCGCGCCATTCAATTCGAAAAAGACTCGACCGATCGTTGCGGATCGAGGCCAATATCCGGCCAGTTACACCGTTCAATCGCTCGGTTGTTTCTTTTTCCAATCCCTTCTCTTTCTTTCTCTCTCTCTTTCTCTCCGAGAGGAGGGAAACACGATCGATTATAATAATAAAAGCGGCTATTTCGAAAGTTCACCACTTTCGCGAATACATCTCGTCGTAACGCGTCGCTTCTTTCGAGGCGCGGATGGAAAACTACCCCCCTTTACGAGCGAGACGAAGAAAGGGGGAGAGGAAAAATGGATACGAGTATAAACGTCACACGCAGTTGCGGTTGCATCACAGACTTCTTTCTCATCGCGCGCTCCTCGAAGCGCGTGGAAAGAGAGAAAGAAAAATATATATATATAAAGAGAGAGAAAGAGAGAGAGTTTATGTCTGGGTTTCCACGCGCCTGCCTTCTCCACCGCTCGCTGAATTTCTTCCGCTCCCGCTGCTACGACGTCTCTCGCCGATTGATAACACCGCGACGGAAATATTGTTGCACGTTTATGGCTCATGCATATGTAAAATTTCAATGTCGCCGCTCCTCCTCCTCCCCTCTTCCCTTGCGCTATCCGCGCCCTTCTTGCAACGCTCATTCCTTAATCCCAGTCGGAATGTATATATATATATAATGTACGAGCCATAAAAACGTTTGTTTTTTATATTCTTGTTGGAGACCCCGGTGTACGTGGAATTTGTGCCATAAATAAGGCATTCTCGACAATAAGATTGTATTTTTTTTTCTGGATTATTTTCTAAAATTGGTTCGAATGGACCGATCATTATTATTATTTTGTCGTTTTGATAATTCTATGATAATCGAACACGAAAGGTGTATGTAATAAGATTTCATTTTTCATTTTACGGTTTTTCGATCGTTGTTGTGTAATTGAAATATCCTTCGTTCGAGATAATAAAATTTTGGATTGGATGCAATAATGATTAATCGATATTCCTTATTTTATTTTACTTCTTGAATTAATTACCACTTTTCTCGAAATGTAACGTAATATTCCTTGCAAGAAAAACCACGAACGTATTTGTCCCTCGAGAGCCAGAATAAAACGAATGTTCTCTTGTATATTTTATTAGTAGTGGAGCATCGAAATTCAGATTTCAGTAAAATAGAAATATACATTGAAATTAAAATTATTTTTAAAAAGATCAATGATAATTTCGCATTTGACATCGATATCAACACCGATGATATCACAGTTTGACAAAGTTAAGCCGTGGAAAGATCTGTGGGGCCAGAAGGTGGATAAATTGTTTCGATGCATATTATAAAGGTATGGATTTGCGATCCATCATGGGATGAGAGGAGAAATAGAGTTTGCCATTGTCACGCAACGTGTTTCTCGTTACGACGTGGGACAAGACGAACGTTTCAAGATAACGTAACACCATTTCGTTATAGTCCCCTCGAAATGAATGGATTCTATGGGCACGAGCTCGGGCTAATGCCACGACACAAGATTCGAGAAATTAAATGATATCGCGAGGACGAATTGAATTTGAATCGAGACACGACGTCGACGTGCGTCTAATAGGGGGTGTAATAATCGTTCGAGTAATTATAATATTGTCTCGGGTAATAAAGAAACGTTAAGACGTTCTCTGAATGTCTTAAAAGAAAGTTTATCAATTTATTATTATTATTAAATCGAATTATGATTTATTATGTTCAATCAGCAAACTTGTGATTAAGAAATTTAATGAATAAACGAAAAATAAATTTATCTAATATTTTTTTTCGTTTTTATTATACATTTCACAAAGTTGTTTTGAAAGAACTTGAAGATATTACGATCTGTTCCTCCTTTATGATACGTTTAAAAGGATTTTCCTGGGCTCAGCTATAAAAGTGGCGGGAAATAATAAATTCAATTTCATAAACAGGGTGATTATTCAAATATTGAAGAAGATATCAAATGAAAGACAAGATGATAGATTGCCGGCATCAGCGGCCATGACTAAGCGTTTATCAAAATTTTCATAGAAAATCTGCTGGTTCAACGAGAAGTCGATAAGGTGATCGTGAAAGGGCTTTTTCACCAGAAATAATTTTACCAGAGACGTACAACTGCTTTGAAGAGAAGAAGTAGGAGAAATTCAAAAAGAAGATCCGTAAGATCCGTAAGGGTATATAATCATTTTTTTACCTCGGATCGAGCTCAGAGAACACCCGGTATAAATTCATCAGACTTTTATAAATAAGCTTTACGCAATACGTTTAACTTGGTACACTCGAGTTTATGTAACTCTGTATACCTGGATTAAAAGGGAATTATATTTTTTTTTTTTTTTTTAGAGAGAAATAAAATTCTATTATACCGTCTCTTCATCTCTTTATTTTTTACATCTTGCAATAACAATTTTTCTTTTTTTACCCCTTGCTGGAAAAAATTCTAATTTTCTCATGAGCGAATGAAAAAATTATATTATTCGTTATCCCAAGATTTCAGTTTGATTTATTAGGTAAAATTCGTTCCTCTTAAATTAACGAAGAAAGAAAGATATTAATAACATATAAAGAAAAAAAAAATGAGATGGATTTTCGATAGAAAAATTGATCAAATAATTTATACAAATATCGATGATATAAAAAGTTTTCTTTCGAGCAAAATTTACGCGACCATTGTTTCAGCTATTATTGCGTTGCACTACTGCTAATCTTTTCTAAAACACAATTTAAATTTCTAATATCTTAATTTCGCAAATGGCAAATATTAATTTATTCACATCGAATTTATTTTATCCCAACATTTATTACATCATCCGTTATCTTAATTTATTATTAAAATTTCATTTCTTTTCTTCTGGGTCAAACCCAATCGTGTTTAAGACGTTTCCGCATTAAATCAATATCCTGCTAACTTGGTCCGATTCAGTCCATTATAGCATTAATCTTAATAGTAGAACTAGGATATCGATCTGTGATATGCATTTATATCTCTACCTATATTTATTGCCTATACACGGATATAATAGTTATTATTAGATCGCGGGTATTTCTGTATTTATATAGAAAAATAGGAAATTATTTAAAATAGGTAAGAAGGTACAGGTAATGCACTTACAAGAAACGTATAAAATTAAAACGTATCCATTATAAAATTTCACGAATATCCATTCGGATTTCATTTCACGTAATTATATTCACGAAAATATGAATATTAATATAATCCACATACGATCACCTTTCTATTTCCCTGTAATTTTATATCGGATAAAACTTTCTCATCGACAAAATCATTTATTTTTTCTAACGTTCCCTATAATTTTCCAAAAATATAAAACATTTTAAAAAACAAACCATTTCCGTTGAAACACGATTGGAAA
Organism: Apis mellifera; assembly: GCF_003254395.2. Classification (NCBI taxonomy): domain Eukaryota; kingdom Metazoa; phylum Arthropoda; class Insecta; order Hymenoptera; family Apidae; genus Apis; species Apis mellifera. The sequence continues at coordinate 7,932,067 of NC_037643.1, read as the reverse complement.
AACATCGAACGGAATAATAATCCAAATATCACCATTGAAGCAACAAACACTTGTTGTGCATTAAAAAAAAAAAAAAAAAGGAAACAGGCAAAGAGAAACTATTAGCCGCGGAGAAAATCGAGAAAAAGAAAAGGAGGGAGGGGGGAAAAAAAGAATATTGAATTTACACCGCGTTGTAACAACGTCAAAACGGCCACCGAACGTCGAAAGCCACCCTCCTCTTCGTTCGATCGAAATCGAAGCGGCGCGGCTGTCGTCGACGAAAGCTGCTCGAGTCGAGAACTGGTCGTCGGTGAGGGGACGGGGCAGCGAGGGTGATGTGGCAAAAACGTGAAACCATTAGGGTAAAAGTGAACCGTTGGGAACCGATGGCCGTTACCGGCAGGTTAAACTCGATAATTCGACGCGACGAGCAATTTTCGTTAGCCGAGGACGAGGAGGACGGCCGGCCGGCTTTAAAACTTTTCCACGGATCGTCCACGGAGCGAAACTTTCCCGCCCACGGGATGGATAATTAAGAACGTTAACGGTAACGTACGTGATTCGAAGGTAATTGGATGCCGCGTGACAGCCCCACTGTTTTGATGCACACTACTCTCTACCTTGTCCCTCCTTTCTTCTCTACTGGGTGGCCCCGAAATTGCTACGCAAATATATAGGCACGAAAAGAATAAGAAAAAGTTTTCGAAAAGTTACATCAAATATAAACAAATTCGATTTACGAATGAATCGTTAATAAGATTGTTAAGTAAAAATGATATATTCTCGAAAACAATAGTTTAATTTAATCAAGGATTAGACGATGATTTCGTTTCGAAGAGAAACGACGTCGAGGAAAATACTATATTCTACGTTTTCCTTTTATCTCGAAACAGAGACAGAATCTGCTTGTTGGTCTCCTCTCTCTCCATAAATTACGTACCACCCTGTATATATTTCCATCTCTGCCCGCTTCTCCTTTCCTTTCCGTCTCCCTTACCCTCCCTTTCCGTCTTTGTCTTCACGCCACGGGACTCTGTCCCGTCGCCTATTCATTTCCGTGGAAAGTTAATTTGTAGAAAGCAGTTGGAACACGTAGAATAAATACGCCTCTCTGTTTAACTTGCCGCCTCGTGCAGGCGTGCTATATCAGTCCCGTTTGTCATGCACGAAGCAACAGCAACGACGTTATCGCGCTCGCGATTAATATCCCTCGACAAATTGAGGCGAGTGGGGGAGGGGGAAGGAAAAAAAGGAGGATTCGAATGAGCGGATTGTTGTTCTCGTTCTCTTTCTCTCTCGTTCGATTATAGAGTGATGCATTATCGATGAGTTGTACCCTTTTCGAGGGTTGATTTTTACTGGAAAGAAAAGAAAATATAAGATGCATAGAAATATCGGTTGTATTACAAGCAATATCGTGTGATATTTTATTAAGATTTAAATATAACAAAAGGAATGTGAAAATGTATTATTTAATCACGAAAATTTAAATCAAATCTTGTCATTAAGCGATTCGAGTTAAGTCGAGTTACGAGTCGAATGAAGCAATTATTTACTCTCTTATTTACTTTTAGTGAATGAATTTTTTTTAAAACACCAATTTTTATTACGTTCGTTTAGAATCTTTTAAAAAGGAAATTTCCACGAATACGTTAACGCGGTGTACGTTTAGAAGGGAAATAATCGTCGCACTTAGACATCTTTCAACGACGAATCGTCGACGAATTCGAAATGGCACTTTGCCTATTGATTTTGTAATTATTGTGGAGGATTTCCCTTGTCTCTCGGCCATGGTAATGATGAGATCGCTTGTTTCTCGGCGAGAACAGCTTTTTACGGAAATTTATTTTTGCTTGCGCGTTTTATGGCAATCGATGGATAACGAATAATTGTTTGTTTACTGATGGCAGAGTTGCTAATGACCAATCTAATCAATAATCTGAGTAGTAAAAATTTGTTAAACGGAGAATTTATTAATAGCAGGGATTAATAAAAATTTGTTAGAACGAATTCTTTGATTTTTACGAATCAATGTGATAAAGAGAGGATTTAAGTTACGTTAATTACTCTTCACACTTGTGAAAAAAGGATGGATTTATTTTTAAAAAGTTGTTACGCGATAAAAAAGCGACGAGTGTATAAAAGTAAGAAGGAAAAATTTAACGAGTTCGAAAGATTGGCAAGTGAAGAGAGGGGACTTAACTCGTGTTTCCCCGATTAAAGGGTTAAGGAGATTGAAAAATAACAAACCGACGTAATACTCTCTTTCTTTCTCTCTCTCTTTTGAAAGAGATATATTTTCATCAAACTTCGAAACGAAAATCGAACAATTTTTCGATGCACAACGTTGCGTCTTTTGAGTTTCAAGTTCCGTGAATAGCCTTTCGAAGGCGTTAAAACGTGAATTTTTAACCGGTCGGTTGCTCCATTTCGTACTTTCGTTTCGACAAGAGGACGCCATCCGTAAATATTCCAAATTCGATTGGACATCCAACTTTTATTCTCCCATTCAATCAAAAAGCGCTCCATCGGAATTCCCTTTGCCTCCGACTCCTGGCCACGACAATTAACACAGGAATCGTTAGAAAGCGGTTCCTGGTCTCGATATCCGATATTTCTACGCTGTTTCACCCCGCCACAGACAACCATATCCCTTATTTTTTTCCAACGCTGTGAAAACGGCCGCTGGTAAAGCACAAACAATCGGGTCACTGTTACGATGGGGGAAGGCAGAAAGAAACGAAGAGGAAGGAGAAAAGAAAGGAAGGAGAAGGAGAGCGAAAAAAGGGAGGAGGATCACGATGAAGGAGAAAGGAAAGGGCAAGGAGAGCGCGAGCGAGGAGCAGAAAGATTCAAAGCAGCGCGGCCTTTCGGTCGGAACCATTCTAATTGGGGCAGATGTTAATTAAGGCGCGCTTAGACGAAGGCGACGAGACGGCGACGACGTGGACGGGACTTTGTTCGTCGAAAATAATGATCTTCCCATTATCCGCCACTCCCCTCCTTCCTCCCTTACACCATTGTCCTCTTCATCGTCCGCGTTATCGTCTTTATTGTTCCCTTCGATGCGACCTCCTCGTCCTCTTTCATCTCCCCCCTCCATTCCTTCTCGAATGAATTCGCGGAACCGAATGAATCGTTCGAGAATAGGATAGGGACATTCATCCGACGGGACACGCGCCATCCTAATTTTTTCATCCTCCCTTCCCGTAGAAATTAAAAGTAGAAAAAGAAGAAAGCTAAATTTGGCGAATTAAACTCGATCGAAAGGATACGAAGGAGACGATCCATATCCTAATCGTTCGCTGATGCGTCTATTCATCAACCCTTCCCCTCCCCCATATCAGCAACAGCCATGTATCATGCGCTCCATAAGCGGAAACGAAATCGCCGATTCTCCCCCTCGAATTCTCACCTGGAGAATTCACCTGGAATTCCAGGAATAATTTACAACTTCCTCCTCTGTCTGTCTGCGCGCCACACAGAGTCCAGCGCAGGGATTACATTCGTAATTGGATGACGTAGGAAACGCGAGCTTCAACAAGTGTCGTCCGAGCGCTGGATGATAGGAGGGGAAGGGGAGCCATCTGTCATCCGGATACGATGCGATACGATTCGATTAGGGATATCGGAGGAGCGCGACGCAGGAGGACGCGAAGCTCTGGATGATTAATGAAAAAGCGCAAAAGCTCCCTCCGCTTTTCTTTTTCCTTGGGCACACGCCATCATCAACCTTCACCGCGCGACCTCTTTGATGGATGAAACTTCTCGACCTCAGACCCCTGGAAAAATACAATTTCCAGCCGCGCGCTGGTGGATGCTCGCGATACGCCTCGCCGATTTAACGAGAGAAGGAGAGGGAAGAGGGCGTTTTTCTTTTTCACGGAGGAAGGGAGTGGAAAGGGGGTGGCTTCAACGTGGGTTCCTCCCCCCTCCCCTCCGTCGTCGTCATTAACGCTCGGCTGCGCGTGTTACGCGCGAGAACCTGCGTGTAACAACACGTTTACGAGACAGTCGGGGGACATTATACAGGAGGGGGTGTAATTAACGAGAGCTTGGCCCGCGATCCCATCCTCTGTCGTCCTCCTTTCTCCGTTCTCTCGCGCGCCGTTTCCTCGTTTCCGTTCTCTATACCCTTCTTTTTCGTTGTATGCACGTGTGGGTGTTTTTCCCCTTTTTGCTCTTTTCTTTCTTTCCGTTTGCTTTTTCTCCTCTTCCCTTCAACCCTTCGGTCCCTCGGGTAACGGTCGCGATTTTATTTTTCACGGGTGGCAAGTGGCGGTAATTGAAAGCGATCGCAATGTACTTGGTATCGATTACCGCCCCGGGCGGCTTTACACGATTTATCCTTGAACCAGTTCCCCCTCTGTTCCCACGCGCTGGCGTTAATGAGTGTCTTCCTCGTCGCAGAACGATCGACGCGTTGTCTTCGAGGCGTACGATCGTTTCTTTTTCTCTCTCAAGAGAACGAAGTAAAAATTAATCCGTTACTAAAAATTTGTATTTTAAAAATTATCATCGTGTCGAAATAATATACCGAGAAAAGAAAACAATCTTCTCCGAATATTTTTCGAGATTTCAATCGCGACGTAATTTGTGCATGCCTCGAGGGGGTAGAAACGCGAGAATCAAAAAAAGAAGAAAAACAGACACACACACACACAAAAAGAAAACTCTTTACAAGAACAATAGCTCGCAGCAGCGTTGTAAATGATACAACGGCACTGCAAGATGGATACTTTTATCCGTCACCAAAACCTTCCCTCTCGAATCCTTTCTCTTCTTCTTTTTTTTACGACGAATAAAATAATCCTCCCTCCATTTCTCGACAATATAATAATCTCGTTTAACCTCCTCATCCTCTTATTTATCCCTTCAACCCTTCTTGGCGCGTTCCCAGAAGACGCTTGTTACACACCTCGCGAGATCTACAAAATCTAGAGAGGGTACAGTTCGAGCAGAAGAGTTTCTCGTGATAAATCTCGGCCCGCTGCTGTCTGGCCAGCTCGATTAATCGCGAGATTCGGCGGGGGGATGATCGAGGCGGGCTACTTTTTCGGATGTCTCGTTTCTCCGCACGAGATTCGACGGTGGCACCCTTAATCACGCGGCGGCACGCGAGCCTCTCGTTACGCGGCTGTTATTCCACGAGGAACGGAAGATCGGTGGCGTGTACCGGAGACAGGGTTGGCCGGGTTGTCGAGTTAAAACTCGACGAAACTGGCCGAGGTTGGCCGCGAAAGAGCGCGGTTAAACATCGTGAAAGATTAAACCCGGCGACCGCGGTTCCCATTGGCCCACAGATCGGAACGGTCCTGGCATCGGGATGCGTGCCTCGAATTTCTCCACCTCGAACGAGAGAAAGATAAGAGAGAGCGAAGACGAGATATGGATTCGTCTCGGAGAAGTTATATTATCGGCTCGTGTTTTCGGAGGAATTTTTCGAGGAAACTTTCCTCCTCGATCTGGTAAGTCTAAGTAGATAAATAAGGGAAATTGTCATTATCGATTGATAGATTGGAACAAATCGTTGGAAATATTTAAAGGGATCGAATTAATAGATTATATTACAGTATTACTGGAAAATATTGCATTTTTGAAGCGCATGTTCCTTTTAGAAAAATATGGAGATATGGAAATTCAAAGACAATTATCGCGTTACTTTCGCGATGTTATTGATCGAAAGAAATAATTACATCCATTTTTTTGATAATTCACTTTTATTCTTAAAAAAAAGAAAGAAATAAAAATAAAAAAATAGACACTTTGTAAACATATCTTATAAACATAGAAAAATTCGTAATTCAATATTTGAAAAATTCGACGATTAAAAATTTATTAGAAAAAAATATATAAAAAAAAAAAGAGGTACAAGATTGAAACTTGCCCTATATAATCGCTTCTCATAAAATCTTCGATAGATTCCATCTCGAGATCTTCACTCTATTTTACGCGACACCGTTCCTTGCCACAATATTTATTGTCATTATATTTCTCAGATGGTCGTAAGATGGTAAAAGCAGCCGCTCGATTTCAGCGGCGAACGAGAATTGATATACATAGATGAGACCGAGGGTGGATAATAGTAGCCGAGTTTGGAAAGTTCGATCGATGGACGTTCGACGAAGTGAAAGATGATACTTTCAGCCGTTTTGTAAATCGAGTTACGATGAAAGTTTTTTAGCTAACCGTTTACGGAGAAGGAGAAGGAGAAGAAGGGCGGACGTGGAAAGGCGCTTTGGTCATTCGATGTAACGTCACCGCGCCGACCGATAATTTTTGTTCTAATTTTAGCACGTCGGCACGTCGCAATTACGTCGATTTTGCTAAATTATTGATCGATGCGCAGAACAGTCAGCCATACGATGCTGGATTGAAAATAACGAGCAGACGTGTCTATCTGCATCGTAACAATCATGCGTGAATATTGTTATACACTTTCTCTGCAATTACTCGATGTATTTCCTCTTCCTTTCTTTCTTTCTTTCTTTCTTTCATTGATGCTTATTAATGTTGTTTTGAACCTTGATATTTCGAGACAATCGCTGTATCGATGCTGACATTTTTTTTTACGTCGATCATAACAAAGGTTCGAAGATTATTAAAGGAGGGAATAGACGATTGAGGATATCTATTTCAAGTCATCAATTTAAACACGCCACGCGTAATGAGTGGAACAAATAGCAATTACCGGTAATTAAGAGAAACGCGCATTGTTTTGATTTAATTCGTGGTTAAAACAACAACATGTCGAAATTCGTACAACACCCTGTGTTATTTGGTTGAAATATACTGGAACAATGTGATTCGTGTTTTGATGAAATTGTTTGCTAATTACTCGAATATCATGCAAATATCTCTAAACGTATCTTTTAGAAAATCATTTTGAACGTTATTGTTACGTCAAATTCTTCTTCGATGTTATTTAATCGATTGTGCGCGATTGACGAATGGATGAAAATTTGATGAGTGGTACTGGTATTCTTCCAAGTTTATAGAAACCAATTTCATATGCAACGATCTAAAGCTTTGCGCGAGTATTTTAGCCCCGTGATCTACATATTTGCAATTCTCTTTAAGTCTTGTATCCGCTATTCTCTTTAAACTTCGAATCTCGATAATCGTCGAGCGTAGTTCTCTTAGACGTATTCTCTAGTTATTCTCTATTCCCATTCATCGTCAGACACGTGAAAACTCGTCTTTCTCTTCGTTTCGAGTCACTCGTCACGAGAGAATGAAATATCGTTTGAGTTGTTGTTGTGAAAAGTGGGATTTATATAAAGTTGGGAAGATTTGTCGAGTTTTGTTATTACATAATAATCAATACTTTTAAAGTACCTTTAACTTTTTTCTACAGTCACAGTTACATTATATGACCGGGGATGATTTAACAAGTTCGAGTCTCTTTTAATTTCGTTTCGAGCAAAGTAACTCCATCAAAACTTATTCTTGTAAGAGTAAGAGACCGTAAAGCTCTCGAGCATGGTATATCCAAGGAATCTCGAAAATAAGAAGAGGCGAAAGAGAGAGAAAGAGAGAGAAAGGAAAGAAACTTGACGGATTAAATATTTTTTAAATGAACAGTTCTATTCCAATGATGTAATTTAATATTATATCTATATACGATCCATTCTTCAAAATAAAAAAAGAAAGAAAAAAAAAAGAAACATTCTTACGAGCGATAAATTTTAATTCCGAAAATTCGCATCCGTTATGCGAACCTGTGTATCGAATAAATCATAATCAATTCATGATTCAAAGCTTGTCAAGAAAAATCTGCCCGACCAGTTTAATTTACCATGTAACCTATCCATCACAACTGAGAAGAGAAAACTGGATATTTAAAAATACTTGTACGCGTTAGAATTAATCAGACGATCGATCAAATTTATATCGATATGTCCGAATATTTTTATACCTTATATCTCACGAAAAAACTTAATTTCAATTTGATCGAATAATCGATGTTTCTTTTTTAATTTAACGGACACGTTTTAACGAAAATTTAATTCTCGTTTCAACTATCGAGAGAAGAATTAATCTTTGTTCTCCGCGTATTTTCTTTCTTTCTTTCTTTTTTTTTAGGACGAATATTTCAAAATTTAGGCTCAGGTGGTTTATATTGTATTAACAAGAGTTTCGAACTGGTCTATGAACCTGGAGGTACATAATAGAGTGGTGCAGTTACATCTCCAGGGATCTATATTACATAGCTTCGATAATAGACGACACACGAAGCAGTATGCGGTTTACACTATGTATCGAGGCCGACATTAAGGGGTTAAAATCATTTCGCTACCATTCCTGTGCTCACGATTCGATTCTGTTACCATGTTATATATATACTTACATATATATATATAATATATATATATACGCATATAATTGTATATTTGTATAGGCAAATACACACACATTTAGATATGTATGTAAACATACAGTCAAACCAGATTATCCAAACAAGATTATATTCCACGGAAATGAAAATACATTGTTGCGAAGGTAATATTAATCTTCTTAGAGAGGAATATATTCATTTAATATTTACATCCTCTCGTCACAAATTTTGTAATATAATATCTGTTTATCTTGTATTTTAACGTAACTCGAAAATTTATGATCTCGTAAAGATCGATGGATTTATTAAAATTTATGAGTGGTGAAAATTTTTAATTTCGTGTAAAAGAAATTATCCCATACATTATACTTGTAATTTTATATTAAATTTCTTTCTAAAAACACACACACACAGATTTTATTATTAGTAAAATTAATGATTTGTAAGAAAGAATTCGAAATGTTTAATCGAAGAACAAACTATTGGGGATCCCTAGAAATTAGGATAGGAGCTTCATGTCCAATCACATCTTAATTCATGATTTCTCACGTATAATAAAGGACATTTTGGTATGGCAAGTTCTGATCTGCAAACGCGATTTATCTTCGTGACCTATATATATATATATATATATTAGTCTCCCACTTGTAGAACATGATACAGATGACTTCTGGATCTCTGGATACCAGATGCGTGTAGCAGTGAATTGATGATGGTTGGCATAGATCATATCGCATACGCGAGACTCGATATACCCTGGACTTCAGGAATGTATACAGTGGATTACTACCGGTTCAATCGTCGAATGATTCGACGCTCATGAAATACGACAAAAAGGGACGAGACACGAATAATTCTATATATATATATATATATATATATATATATATATATATATATATAAAACTTAAGCAATATCCTAAACTCGGATAATGAGGTAAAAATATATTTCTCTCGATTTTCGCTCGGATAGTAATTTTATTCTCCCATTAATGCCGATAAAGGGAACGCGAACGCGTGGGTGGAGCTTTATTGTTGGACGAGGCCAATATACGGAAAGTTTAGAATTAAACACACTCGAGATGAAGTTATAAAATAATGCGAAATTATATAGAATACTGGAATAAGGAACGTTAATTGAAACGTAGTGAAAATTGAGATTACGATAGATTTGATTTTTCACGAGATCGAGAAGGGATAGAATTATTCAAAAATGTGGAAAAGTATCAATAAAATCAATTTATGTATATGTGATATTATATAATTATATTTATATGTAAGAATAATTCGTCAAGATTGTATAATCTTTGATATTAAAATTCCTCGAGAGAATAATATATAAATAATAAGTCGATTATTTAAATTGTTATCCAAATTTAATCTTCTGAATGAATTTCTAAATTTAATCATATTTTGGTGTAAAAATAATTTCCACGTGATTGTGCGTGATTTTGAAACTCTGAATGAAACTTTATAGTAAAAGTTTTGCGACACGGACAATTTCACTGTATCGTTGGAGTTTTTGGTAATCCTGTGGACATGCACGATTCTGGGATCTCGGTGGTTGTCATCGTGTCTGAATAATTTTTAGCCCGGAGGGATTGCAAATCCCTGGATTTTGGTAATTTAGAAGCTTAGGCGATTTTACTGGCCCGAATGATGAAGTCTGCTTTCAGGATTTCAATGGCTTTCATAGTCGTGGAATATAAACGAAGTGTTCATGGCGAAAACAATTTTTTTTTTTTTTTTTTCTTTTCACTTTTTGTCCTTTTGCAAGAAAGCAAAAAATATCGTATTTCAGAATTCTGGAATTGCATTTAATTAAATTGTGACAAACAAAATTTACTCTTCTTATTTATTATTATTCATCTCGTTGATTTATTGATTTGTTTATTTTGATTTTTGTAAGAAACAAGATTTGACGTAAATTGATAAATTTTTAATTAACTTATTATATCCGAAAAATCAAATTTTGACAAGAAGAGATAGTTCATATTACAAACTATTTCAAAAGATATCAAATCTTAGAAATGTAAATTTCTTTATCTCATAGAGAAAGATAGCGAGCGTTTCGTAAAAGCGTTTCGTTCCTAATATTATTTACTTTATTCCACCATCTTTACGTAATGTTATCAATCTTTCGTGTAAATTTCGAGAATAAAAAATAATTTATCGCGGTAAACCGCTTATTACGAAATAGCTGAAAACCATATTACACCTCTTGAATTCCTGTTCGTTCTCATGATCGCAGCTATTAACGTTTCATTTTAATTCCTCTGGTTTGAAAATAGTTCAACGTTTGCCAGGAATCATTAAGCCCGGTGTAGAACAAACCAGCCGCGGATTTAAACGTTTCACCCCTTCCTCGTTCGTTTCAAATCTTGTGTACTTCAGCATTCGAAATTTTCCGCGTCAATTTCCACCCCCGATTTTAACACGATTTTAGTTAGCCCATAAACAACAAATTTTTACACCGAACGATTTAAATCGATCTTTCTTGTGATGCCACATTTTATTGTTCTACCGTTTTATTTAATTATCCTTTTGCAATAAAAGTTTTCTTTCTCATTTTCAGTATGGTTACTTACGTGGATACGTAATAATAGATAGAAATAATTTATTGCAATAGAAGAGTATTTCAAGATATGACGCTTTGTATTAAATATTTGCTACGATTTAGATAAATGTTATTTAATATTAGGTAAAAAATATTAGAAAAAAAAATATTACAGATACGTCGTACGATCATTTATATTAAATATTTTATGTTTGTTTTCAGGTAAATATTAGGCAAAAGATAAAAGTGATTTATGATCTATCTCGCGACGGATCTTAAAAAAAAAATATCCGTTGTACGATCATTCATATTAAATATTTTATATTTGCGGAAGCAAGTTTTTAGGTAAACATTTAATTTTGGGAAAGATAAAAGCTCCCGATGATCTTGATCTTGATATATGCCGTCGAGAATATCCTTCTCGAGAGATAATCCCCCGAGAGATTTTAATCCTTCTTTCGTCCATATGTTGAAGTTTCAAACATATTTTTCATTAAATGATCAAATATTCCAAACGTATGCCAACTCTATTATAAAATGAATTCTTCTTCGTTATTTTTTAAACAATAAAGAAAAAATTAAAATCTCTTTCAGGAAGTTTTAAAAAATATTCTTGACAACATAATTACGAATTTTCACTATCTCTTTTTTCAACTTATCTTAATAATTCATTTTCTAAAAATAAAATATATATTTTACTTCATCGATAAAAACATATTCTCATGTAATTACGAATATTTACACAAAAGTGTGATTTTATACATAAACGATGATTGAACTCGCTTTACATATTCATTTTGCTATTACTTTACATATCTCTGCATAATTCTTCGTACCATTTAAATTTGAAAATAAAATAATATTGCACGAGCAATACCTCGTCTAATAATAACCAAGAAATATCACGGAAAAAATCTACGGTTCGATTATCGATGGTGGTAGTTCAAAAAAAAAAAAAAATGGGGAAAATTGGGAAACACGGACCATTTGGTCGAAACTCGTCGGTGGGAAATCGACTACGTACAGTTTAACACGTCGAATAATTCGCGTTGTTCTTGGCACCGTGAAACGATAAATTACCAGAAAAAACATTTCTCCAACGTCGAAACGCCAAAATTCCCCTCTCCTCCTCCACCCCAGCGTGAACTTCACCTAGGCGCCCTAGGCTGCGATGCAAATATTTCCAAGTGTTTGAACGGCGTGATAAGTAAAAGTAAATCGGATTACACGTGGGAACATTCGTTAAACGTTAGCCGAGGTCTTTCGCCATCGGAGAACGACCCGAATTCCGTAACTAACATCGCGAGTAACATTTATTATTTCACGGTTCTGTACCAGGATAAATGCCGTTGTAAACGTCGGATCTATCCGACGAGGAGGGGGCAGTGATTTAATTAATATCTTTATTAATTACACGGAATTACGGAACGGTGTTATTTTCGTATCGCGTGATCTTCCCGCGTTTCGACTGTTCGACTTCCTGTTTCACGCCCATGGAAATCCGGAGTCATGCTTTTTTTTACGATTCGCGAAAAGTTTTTACGATTTCAGAAAGTAGTCGTAATACGCGCGTATAATGCAAGGAAAATACAGAGGTTTTTCTTTTTTTCTTTTTCTTCGTGGAATATTTTCCGAAAAATGAGCATCGCATAAATTTGGCTCAGAAGAATAAGAATATTGTCGTAAAAATATAATTATGCTAAAATTAAAATGAGAAAATTTTGTAATTATTATTCATCGATAGATAGAATATCGAGATTAATATATATGAATTTCTTTTTATTATTAATGAATGAAATAAATGAAAGGATGAAATGTGATTCTTAGAAATTAATAATATGAAATTAATATGTTATTTTAAATTTAAAAAAAAATATCTATATAAAAAGTATCTATATAGTATACAAGTAATGTTAGAAAAGATTTAAAATTTTTGGATTAAATATACAGACAATTAATTGTGATTATTTTTTTAGATTCATCGACGAATATGATCGAATTATTTCTTTAATGATTGCGATGAGTATCAAAAGAGTAAAAAAAAGAAAAAAAAAAGGAGAAAAAAAGAAAAAAAAGGAAGTGAAAAGAGAGGGAGTAATTGCATTCAAAAGTGGTGAAAATTTGCGAATGCGCGCAAGAAGTAGAATTGTAAAGCCGTATGCAGTCTGTAATAGCATTCAATGGAGGAATAACGTTCGTTGCACAAAAGACCTTTGTTATGAAGGTGCATTCTCCAGTTTTTCCAGATTTTTCCTTGAGTTTTATTCGGTTCAATTGTGCACCGAACTAGAAAAGCGTACGCATGATTCTTCAGATACGATATTCATGCATTCCTTCCCGACGTAATTTTCTTCGTACGTCGTTCCTCCTATAGAAACATGTTCAATCATCTGCTACAAAGAAATCGTATTCCTTTAAAAATATGATATCATCAGAGTGCAATAACGCAGAGCAAGGATATTATTAAATAGGGATACGAAAGATTTATATAGATTGATATTTCCATTATAAATTTCATTAAATGAATAAAATATTTTTTTTCTTTTGTTTAATTTTTTCTTTTTTCGCTTCTTCTTGACTAATTTTCTTCTCTTCGTATCAATAAGGATTCAAACGTTATATTTCATTTTAATCGAGAATCGGATAATTAAACACTCTAACTGGATTGATGTTTTCTTTTCACTGTTAAACAAAACAAAACTTTATTAAAGTTTAAATCGAAATTTCCGACCGATCTCATTGGACGCACAATGTTTTTTCTTTGGAATTTCACACGGAATTCGAATAAAAACTGTATAACAATTTTATCAAATCTGATTAACACGTTGACTGGCACGCCATCTCCCGTGATTGCCACTCCCGCCATTTATCGATATTTCGAAATTCAATCTACCGTGAATTTCATATCAAATTTTCCGTATTTATACTTTTTTCCCCCCTCCTTTTCTTTTTGTCTTTACCCGCAGGAAAAAAAAATACCCTTTTCCATACTAGACAAAAATAAAACGAGAAAGAAGAAAATTGTTTTTCAAGTGAAAGAACGACAAGAAGGAAAAGAGAGAGGAAGAGAGAAAAATGATCCTCGAAACTTTCTATTACAAACAATGAATATTGTAAACGATAATACGGGCAGAACGATATACGAGTTTGATAAAGTTACTTATGCAACTATGTCACGGCGAATAATTTTATCGCAACTGATTTTACACAGGTATACAGACACACACACGTATACACACGTATAAAATAATATTCTCTGCGAATTTCCATTACAAAGAACGAACGAACACCAAAAACCATGAGCGAAATGATATAGAAGTTCAGGACTCACAGACACTCGTAGAATCGTAACGTTGTAAGATATAATTTTACCGGGTAATGAACTATTCACGTAATTGAATTTTGTTTTCGCGAAAGTTTGCATTGTTAAATGCAATACACATGAATTAACATAGAATATTTTGTACGTAAATGTACGAAAATTTTGTACGAGATAAATTTTAATAAAAAGATGTATGACACAAATGTATGATTTTCGTCAACAGATATTGTATTGGAAGTTAATATAGATAATATAATATAATGGTGATTGCAATTAAAGAAAATAAAAAATAAAATTGTAATAAGATTTCGATACAAGAATCGATACAACGTATGAATTTAACGCATGATTGAAGAGTTGTGAATCACAGAGATATACGTTTGATTACACGCGTTAACAAGGGTTAGGTATACATGCTTTTGCACGTTGAACCAACTACATCCCGGCTAATTCGGGCTTCGAGTATCTCTCGAAACATGACCTATCTCAGTGATTAATTGTAATTAATCGCCAATGTCATATCTATGTGACAAATCATCGTGGTTTGAGTTTCGGTTACCTAGCTATCGAGACGTAGATAAGTCAAACATCGGAACAGTGTACGTAGGATTCTGTATCGATATGAATCGAGAGATACTGAAAACAGAGTGTACAGTACGAAAATCGAGCATGCGAATCTCGATATTCAATGTTAATGGAAATCGAAGAAATACCGGAATATAAAGTTAAAGATTAATAGAAATTTCATTTTTAAATTAAAATAAAAGATAGTAAAAAAAAAGTTTATCAGAATTAGTTTAATTAATGATTAATTTTTGAAGAGATTCGTTTAGAAACTAAAAAATTGAAAAATTTAAATCGAATGATTCGTAAAAATTCGTTAAAATATAATTACGAAGAATATAAGATTTTTCAAATTGATACAGATGATTGATCTTGTATTGAAATGAAACATTTGAAAACTGCAACGAGCATAAAAGATTTCAAATCACAACATTCGAGATCAATAGAGAGGAAAATGTAACAAAAATACGGTCAACGAAAATCGTGGAGATTTGGAAACAGTACCGTCAAAACGATCGAAAATATAAAATCCTAGTCCAATGCACAACGAAAATTGTGCCTTGAAATATAAAATTTACACAAATCAAAATATTAAACTTGCACATAAAATTGATGCCAAATATTATTCTTTTCTTTCTATTCTATCGATAATATTCTATCGATAACCTTTTTTATTATAACCTATTTTATTATCTTTGCATATGATAATATAATTTAATAATATAATTTAAAATATTTTATATTTATCTACTACAATGTTATAAAATCACATAAAAATCAAATAACTATGTTTGATCATAGAATTCTTTATTATTAACTATATGTAAATTCTTTTTTGGAAAACTATTCGCCAAAAAGGTTAGATTAGTGACAAAGTTTGCAATAAATGTATATAGATTAGCTCGTTTACATTCTATCTCGTTTATCTATTTACTAAATTAATGATCAGATAAAATAACAAATTTATTCAAATTTTTAATTTTATATCAAAAATGATTAATTATTATTTAGAAGAAATTTAAAATTATTATGATAAAATATTTTCTATTTAATGAATAAAGATTATGTACTCACTCGTATTCCATATTTTATGTAAGTTTTCACCAAATTCCGTATGAAACCTCGAAAATAACACAATCAGAAGCACATCGAACACAGATAGAATTTTCTTGTAGATGGGAAAATATTCTCATAGAATATTCTCGTAGACACAATGCAAATTTAACGGCACAGCACGAGAATTACCAGGAGAAAACTGAAAGCGTGACTCCTTAATCCGGCGTCCAAGTTCACGAATGCAAATAGTATATACCTACATGCATACACGTGTCCCGGTTGTTTATGCTCGAAGGCAAACAAGTCGGCACACAGTGGTTCGTATGTGCCGAGGTTTCGTGCACACGACCACTAGAGGCCGCTTTACACGTGCCAATGCAAGCACGGCTAATGTTTAGAGCGAATCGAAATTGAAGCGCCGGAGGAGACTGATGCTGAAACAGATTGGATTTAGTTGAGATGCATATCGATCTGTCATTACAATCCACCTGTTCTGCTCGCACAATGTCGTAAATTTCATAGGAAATGCGTTAGTCGTAAGCTTGGGCTTGTAACTTTCAACGAGAGAATTATTACACTTGGTATCATTACTTTCATGCAAAAGTTAATATTTTTAAACTATTTGCTATGATACAGGTGGCAACCATGATTACAATCAACGATGTAACATGGCGGTTATAGTTTTGTTATATAACTTAACCTCGAAATTAAACGGTGTGTTGTTCTTGAATGTGTTTCGTTCTAGTGATTTAGTGGGATTTTATTTCTGTTTAAAAAATATAAAATTTTATATTTTATTTGTGCTGCAATTAATTTCACTGGATTATAATGAAATCTGATATTTTTCTCTTGCTTGCTTTCTTTTGTTATCGATTGTTGATCTTTGAATTATAAGATTTTTGCAATGCAAAAGATAGCATACTGATTGTGATGTACTTTTTTACACTCTTCAATTATTTAATAAATTCGTATTTCGTAATCGTTAATTATTGATTATATAAAAGAAAAGAATTAAAATTAAAATCTAAAGTTTGATTTTTTTGACAATGATTTGAGAATGTATAATTTTATTCTTAGGATTAATAGACGGATGTGTAATAGAACCGTAACAGATTCTTGGATTAGTGAGCTAGTTTCTCATTAATCAGTATGCTTTGATAAGATCCTGCTTTGTACACTCAATCGATCAAAGAAGCATACCACTCAAAAGCTTTACATTTCAAGCCGTTCGTCTTTTTAACGGAAAATGCAATTCTGAAATTACTTCCTCTTATACGTTAGAACTAACCATAATAAATTTAACTTTTTACTCAATGCAAGTTTGATTTAAGATTAAATTTTCGATATAAAATAAATTGAAGTTTGAATTTAGTATCCTTCCTAAATCAAATATTCCTGAAAATCCATGAAATAAAATACGAACCTACTAACACAATAAATAATACAATGTGTATAACAATGTGAATAACATAAATACATATATTTTTTCTTTATTTGTTCAAAATCACATTTATCCTAGAATGATTACATCGCCATATTCTGTTCATCATATATCAAGTTACAAATACAAAGACGAGCAGAATTGACAAGTGAATAATAGATAATTTTTCAAAACACAGAGAATTAAAAATTTTTTCTATTTAACAATATATATGTTTCAACATGCTATCAACAGATTACGTAATTATTCAAGTTTATTCAAGATTTAGTATCGTTGTCGTTCTATATGACATTTTTTTTCAACATTTCGTTAATTTCCGCTTCGTTCAATATTTAGAGACATGCCCAGTCCCGTTTAAAACGCGCCTTTTTGCCGCGTGCATCGTATCCGCTGCTAGGATAACGTTGGTACGTGAAGCAGGGTGCAGTAGTTGGTAAGATATACGTAGGATTAAACCATTTCGACGTTAAGCCCGACGTCCAGCAATCAGATGTTCCGTTCTCACGTCCCGATCGCTAATCGCTCTCGTACTAATAGCGGAAAGCACTTCAACCCCGCCCACTCCCCTCTCCATGCTACTTTTAACCCCTTGCTGTTAAAATGAATCTAAAAAGAACCTTTTAGCGTCCATTTTACGTATCTGTGTTGTCGGGTACTTTCAACGAAAATCACATTCAGCTGTTGTGTGCTTTTTACCTACATTTTCTTCCCATTTTTCTTTATTTACTTTTACAAATAGTAGTGTATTACGCTTGATAAATGACATCCCTCCTCCATATGGAATATGTTAAAAAAATTTGCATTTGAACGAAACGCGAATTATATGAATACGAATTATATGAGATATAGAGTGATGGTATGTTTGATTAAATGTCGGGCGAAAGCGAAAAAGATACAAATTTTTATATTTTTACATTTATATTTATACATAATTAAAAAAAAGATTTTTTTATGAATATTTTATTCATTATGAAAAATATAAGAAGTACAAAATCAATGGTTTTAAAAAGATGCTTTTGATATGAAATCTTGCTTAAAATTAAGATTAAAGTTAAAATTGTTATTTAAAATTAAAAAGTCGTTTAATTTTGTTTTTTTTTTTTTAATTTGAACAAATAAAAGAAATATCAGTATTCATAGACCATTTGTAATACATTCAATCAAGCTTATTTTTTAAAATAAAGATACAAACAAAATAGACATTCTAATTTCTATTTTGAATATTATTGAGAATATTAATTATTAATTTCAATAGAAATATTCTATTTACATATATATTGCATATATATTATATCCTATAAATAAAAAGACATTGTAAGATTTAATGTTAGAAATATCCTAGATTTGAAAAGAAAGGTTAAGTTAATTTAAAAACAATTTATTAATTTTTCATTTAAATGATAATAGAATTAGTTCGAAGCTAATAAAGAAAGTAACCAAATAATTTATTTTTAATGTTATATCTTTTTTTGCATATAAAAAAATAAAAATTCACTATAGATATAAAAACGAGAAAAAATAATAGCAAACAATAGCATTATTAATGAAACAATCGTATTCACATAAATAATAATCTCATGTGAACGATATCGTCATTTTTATTAACTCTATTATCACAACATTGCAACATTTTTTTTTATAAAAATATAATATTTTATATCAAGATATATCATGCTTTATACGTTTCATACTTAACCTAAAATCTATTTACTTACATAAAATATTTATGTTTTATTTACTCGTTTTATTTTGCGTATTCAAGTTTATATATTTCGGATTTGTTTATTAACAGAAATCTTCCTACTTTTTCCATAACTTGTTCCATAATTTATATACGATCCAAACGAACTCTCAAGAGCTTAAACGACAGTGTTTCCGAAGTGTACCCCTTTTCGCAGATACTCGTTAAAGTAGTAACAACTTTACCGACAATACCGTTGGGTGTATAATATACGCGCATTGGAATGTATGCAAACTAGGCTAGAATACAAATCAGATGCTGAGAGGTTTGGCGTGAAGTTTAAGAAGTTTTGTCTACCCGAATGAATAGCGTGGTGGATATCATGGATAAATGACTCGAGAGTCTGGGTCAGGACTAAAGAGGTTATTACTTTTCTTAAGATGCCGGAAACTTGAATAATTCTTTCATTAAAATTGCGCAATATTATACATCACAGTAAGTTTGTTCAGTTGGAATATTCTCAATTATTTTTAGGTACGTGATAAAACTTTATTTATTAATGTTGCGCCATTGTATCATATTATTAGATCACGTAATCAGTGATATATTTTTGAGGTTAGAGAATTTCAAATATTTTAAAGTAAACGATCTCGTATGTTTGAATAAAAAATTTTATTTAATAATCCATATTTGTCTGTCATATGAGATCATTCAACATTAAATGATGGAGCAAAAAGACTTTGTCATGGGAGATGCACGAAGTGTTCATTTGAATCGATACAACATTGCAATTCTTAAGCTATGGAAGTTGTAGTAGCGACATGATGGATGTCCCATATATTATGCACATGGTGTAAGAGCTATCTTCCAATGAGATTTTTCCGTATAGGTAAATAGTTTTTAATATTATAATAAATTCATATTTATTATATTTAATAAAGATATTATATCAATATATTTTTAATAAAAATATTTCGGACGAATTTCGTGTGAAATATAATACGATATTGTTAGAATTTGAATCAGTTATCTCTGATCATCGATTTCAACATGTTATCGAAATAGACACTCTGATTTGACACGAAATGTCAACTAAATTAACTGACAGCGCGCTATAAAAAGATTTCCATAAATTTTCATTATTCCCGTAAAAATGGAGTGCCTTTGAGGGCAACAATCGCGGAAGCGCGGTTTTTCCAACAGAGCGATAACAAAGTTATACGATAATTGAGATTTCCTCTGGCACTTTGCATCGTTGACGTTTCCGTTAAGCTACCATTTTGTTATATCTTTATAAAGGATATTCCATAAATTTTTCGAAATTTATCAATTTGTTCTGTTCATAAAAATAAGACGAAAATATTGAATGGATCTAATGTCATCGATGTTTCATTATAAAGTCATAAAAGTTGTAACAATGTGAGAAATTTAAATACGATAATAAATTAAAAAATTAAATATCGATTTAATTTCCATGCGATAAAAGGTAAATGATATTTGCATTTCCGATTGATTTATCGAATAAAATATGACGAATCGAAATATTTAATACACATAAGTAACAAATTTATTTAATAATATATTAATTTAATAATATATAGACATTACATTTATTTTTACATCTCGATTTATTAAATAGAAGACTAACTTCATTTATTACTGAATTTATTTAACAAACGATTTTTTAGCAACTCAGTAAATTTAACTAAGAAAAGTGATGATCTTTCTGGACACTTTGCGCGAATAATTCAAGTACATCGACCTATATAAATCGCTCACTTTTTATTCATTGTTGTCACATTCATGCATACACACACATACACACACATACGCAACCATTCCACACTCATATATTCACACACATGCATATTACAAAAAATGAAAACTCTTTAACACAAAGTTGTTATTAAAGATACGCAATGTATGCCGCTACTCACAAAAAGGGGTTAAAGATATGCAAATTTATGTATTCACAACATATAACACATGAATCTCGTGCACAGCAACATTTTTGATATTTTCATTCGCAATTCTTCCATTGTTCATTTGTTTTTCTTTTTTTTCAGATGCGAGATTGATGATATTCTCTATCTAGATAAACTATGCATAAATAGTGCCAAGTTTACACATATACTTCAAATTTAATTGTTCCTTTTACTACATATATAATGCTAATCTATACTTAATATAATATTCTTATACAGAAATAAACACATAGGTAGTATTAATATTATTATTATACAATTCAAATTCAATTTATTTTCTTATGCATATATAAATTATACATGGATATACAATAACTAACACATAGTTTTTTCTGTCATATATAGATAGACTGGATACATAGATAAATTACACACTAATGTTAACTTCAAGATAAAAGATTCGTTGGCGAAACGTTTCTCAGCTAGAAGAAACGAGGAGAAGAAAGAAGAAAGAAGAAAGAAAAATGAAAGGTGGCATCTCGACGGTGCGGGTATCCAGGCGAGGTCGACCCTTATCGTTTCGCGAATGGCCACGTGATCGAATTTAGCCGAGATTGAAGCTGACCGTGCACGGTCGTACAGGACTTCCGGTAATCCACTTTCCCTTAAACCGCAGCCACCCTTAAAGCAGGATAAATGGTTAGCATGGAGAAACCAGAACCCGAAGTAAATTCTCGAGAGTGCACCACGGATTAGCTTCCGTGCTAACTACTTGTATTACAGTCTCGACGAAATTGGAATATATCTCCTAGTAGGTTCCGCCTATTTCCTTTGACACACTAAATATTCTATTTTGAACTTGAACCTTGGACATCTGCAACGATTAATAATCACGAAATTCAAGTTTATTATTTTGTGATGATATTAATTAATACATTTTTTTCTTAAAGATCTGTTTCATGGAAAGTAAAAGTATAGAGATTAGAATATAACGTGAATGTATGTTGGAATTTTCTTAAGTAAAAAATATATAGAGGAAATTATTAATGTATTGATAGATTCAATACATGTGAGATAAGGAAAATGATTCTAAATTTATAATCAATAGTACTTACTTACTTATTTAGTAGATTATTTTCATTATTTGATATTAAATAACAGAAATCTGCAACACTTTATATTATTCTCTGATTATATTGCATGAAAATGCTAAGAATGTTTTTTTAAACTTAAAAATAAAATATAGATTAGATTAGGAATGTAAGGTGTTGGAATGTATGTTATGTGGAATGTTCTAATTAATCATTCCATACGATAGTGTTTATAAGACTGGCAGAAATCATTTATTTCATGTTATATGCATATTAAAAAGTATGACATTTGTAATAAAATGAAAATATGCTCGGATAAAGTTATATGAAAAACCTGAAGTAAAATGAAATATTTTACATTATATTTCTTTGTATAATGTATATATCAAGATATATATAACCAGTCTTATAATTTGCACATATATAAATTTATTTATATATTCATTTATCAATTATTTAGATATTCATTCATTATAGCATAAATACATCTTTCCATGACATACACATAAAAAAAATTCAAATCATAAAAATCCATAAAGCCAACAATCTTTCGCAAAATATAATACAAACAAAAATGGACGAGACAGCCTTTCTGAATGAACAATAGGTATTGTGAAAGGCGTGGCTACGGTTCAAAAGTGATGGTGTATGGAAAATCGAAATTCACGATTGAGATTATTTTTTTTTCTTTTTTTTTTTTTTTTTTTTTTTTTTTTTTGATTTAAAATCAATTTTCCTGCGTTCCACAGGTTTTTCACGGAAGACCCGGAGTAGTGTGCCAAATCCGCACGACGTGCAGCAACTTCGCCCGGTACCTGCTACCTGATATGATTTTCGGCATGTCTTCGCTCAGCCCCGGGAAAATGGAATTTCCTCTCGTCTCATTTTCGTATGCGTACTCTTCTATGTAGTACGTGTGTTCGCAATCCTGACGAACGATAGATATATCGCTTAAGTAAAACGTCAAATTCGTATTTATAATAATATTCCATCTTTTGAAAGAATGATGGTAAAATTAGAAGTTTCCAGAAATGATACGATTTCCAGATAACTGTGCGTGATGGTGAGTAATTTACTTAGCAAACTGAAGAAATATAATAACTGTCCTCCGTGATATTATCGCTTGTGATCGATAGTGACCTATTTATTCGTAGTTTTTTTTTAATGCGTTGAATTTGTAATCTTTATTTAAGCATTAAGTATGTTATATTATGTTACGTTATTAGTATTTTGTTTATATATCTATTTATATCATAAGATATTTGAAAGAGAACATTTGTAAAAGTATCTGTAAAAGTATCTGATATCAGTCTGATCAAAAATCAGTTTTCTTAATTTTTAATTCGTTCAAAAATTAAATAGTTTTAGCAAATATTGGATAAGGATCAAGTATCTTATCTTTAAAATCAAATTTTTTCTGAATTTTAATTTCCTTGATATTCTTTCTTATTTTAATTAATAATATTATTAACAATAATTTCCTTTACTTTTTACAGATTTTACTTTAAAATGATTAATGATATGATCAACTCGTTGGCATATATGTTGTCACAAAGAGATTAAAAATGATAAATTTATACCGGGAATATTGTGGAAATTTTAAAAAATATTATTGATCAAATATCATTTATTAAAGCTTGTTTTAAAGAACTTTAAACGAGCGAAGAAACGCTGGAATAATACTCGGTATAATTACGCCAAGGTGTTTAAAACAGATTAAAACTGATAATCGTAAAAGAAATAGGAGGAAGCACATAGGCGAAATAACCGTGCTACCAATTACGTCGTTGACTCCTTATTACACGGAAGTAATCAGCCTATCAGTATCATCTGTGCAACTCGATCTGAAAAAAGGAAAAACGACGAGAGTTGGGGGTGATGGGACACGGGAAAATCATTATTGGCCGCAATCACGCGAAGTTCGCACTGTGTCGAAGTTTACACTCGAATTCACCCTCGTGTTCAAAACCACTCTTCTTTCGACAACACGCTTTTCATGTGGCACCGCGAACTGACCAAATTGAAAACAGGGGGAAAATGTAGAGATATAAAAAGAGAAAAAAAAAGAGAGGTAGGTATATTCGTGTGCGATGTATTCACGCATGATATTTCACGTGTGAACGTACAATTTCAATTCATAAATATGTAAAGAAATGACATATTTTTATTGTAAATATCTATGAAATAATATCTAACAATATTAAATTGAATAATTTAATTGTTTCAGTTCGTTAAGTGAATAATTGTTCATATGGTGTATTTGGATAATGAGTAGAAATATAACAAATACTCAGAAATAAAAACATGTATGGAAGATTTAAAAGTCAATCGATGTAAGTAAGTTTGAAGATTCTTTTTATTATTTAAATTTTCAGTTCACCAATAATGATATATTACTAATTATTATATTATTTAATTAATATTCTTAACATTTAAATAATAAACCAATTTTGGAATTGTTCAATATTAAAAAATTGTCAATCTCATAAATAATATATACATATATGATTATTTAATTTTATTACATAATTTGAGTTAAAAATCACTTACATATATGTATATAATATATTTACAAATATACGGATTGACAGTGTTAAGAAAATATTGATTTAAATAAATTCTCCAATAAAAATAATCCTTCAAAAATTGAAAAATTCTCATTCGCTAGAATTATCAAATCAATTGATACGTTTCAAATTTTTTGCTTTTGCAATTACTTAAAATATATAGATGTCTTTAAAAAAAATTATATATATATATATAATATATATAGTTTAATATTATTAATATTTTCAATCATCTGTAATAAATTTAAATAAGCATTATAATTCTAATATTAATGGATCTGAATCTAGTATATTTATAGATGAGAATGTAGAGCTCGCCTCGCAATATGTGAAATGTTGTGAAATCCTTGCGTTGGTGTCGTTGGGGGCAACAATACCGAGGTAATGCATCAGGGAATTTGAACATGGTCCTGCACCCTCCGTGGAGGGTGGAGGTCGCATGCGTTCGAATTAAATCTGGCTACGAATTCGGTTAAGGCTTCCGCGAATTTTCACCCCTTCCATATCCACGATTGGATTTCGCGTGGAATTTCATCTCGAATATTTTTCCCTTCCCAGGTTCGGTTCGAGGGCAGGGTGAACGAGAAATGTTTACTCGAACTTTCGAGAGATTGTCGTCCGCGAGAGAGAGAACAGGAAGAGCGACCCGTTTTATCCGTAAAACGGTGTTTCACTCCGGATGGGATTTTTGGAAAATTTCATTTCGCTCGTTCGGGTAATGTGATAACGGCCACGTGAATTTGTATGCGTTATAGAAATGTTTATAAAATTGGAAATGAGAAGGAAAGTAAAAAGTAATACATATCTTTAACTACGTTGCTGCTTCTTCACTTTGTATATTAATTAGAAATTGTTTAACAATTGATATGTGTACTTTTGTTAAGTATCATTTATAAAAAATGTTACACATAGTGTGTGAAATTTCCTTTTTCTTATTACGTATATAGATGAATAAATGTATTCTTCTATATGAAAATTATTTATAAACGATTTTAATGTAAAAAAATAAGAATGGATAGAAGAATGTAGTGGACTATATAATTAGAAAAGTGATGTGTTTAAAGTTAATTATTATCTGGAACGAATTTATAAAAAGTGTATTAACATAAATGTCAACATATTAACATAAATGTCATCAACACATTCACCAAGAACCTTTGAAGTATATCTTCTCTCAACTGAAACTAACTCTTTGACGCGAGAAGAATATTGCTCGAGGTGTTTTTAAATACGTAGTAACGAAGAAAAATAAAAAAAATTGTATCTTTATAAGAAATATCAGAAATTATATAATTTTTCATATTACTATTATCATAAATGAGATGACGATTAAGTACGATTTTTCTTCTCTCCCATCATCTATCTCTCGCGTAAAAATTTAATCAAATGCGCGTAATACATAAAAAAACGTATAAGTTAAAACCATTTTACTCAGCTTCTCCATTTCTCTATTCATACTTCTGCAACGTAACTAATACTCCGTTTAAATTATACGGTACGCGAAATAATTTAATCTGTTACAATCACAATGACGAAAATTATTCAAACGGGGAGGGAAGAATTTATTCTTACCTGCAAACGAATTTGCATTTAAATTAGATCAAGCACAGAGTAGCACGCTTAGTGTACGTAATCCGGCGTCGTAAAGGCCGGAGAGTATCCACCATCCTTTTACATTACGCAACCGATTAATTAATGGACGAGACGGTTAACGCAATTCGAGGCCACTTTTTCAGATCAAAAAAAATCTTTGATCTCGCGATTTCGCGTGACCAAGCCGTTTTACAATATTATAATCCTTTGTACGACAACTGAATGGAAATATATATATATATATATATATATATATATATATATGGAGTCGCGTTTCTCGAACACCGTTTTACATTACGCTCGTACGTCACAGGTTTGCAAATATTGAAAAATATTTCTTTGCGACGTGGCAAATGTTTTTGAAAAAATATTTATCCTTCGAATCGAAGGGAAATCCGGGGAAACGGGTCTAGTTTCGTTAAGGGGTCACGTGCGAAATGAGATCGATCGAGATCGAAAGCAGTATTTTCGTATCGAATCGTAAAAATATGATCGTCCAATAAAACGTCGAGTGAAAATTAATTTTATATTTTATATTGTATAGTTTAATTAAGAAAATTTTCATTCGAAAATTAACTTTTGATTCTTTGAACCGTCTGAAAAAACTGACAAGAACAAACGTTGTCGTGACGAAATTTGTTGAAATTTTTTCTTGATGGAAAAAAAAAAAAAAAGAAAAAAAAAGTTTTAATTTTCGAAAAAATTTAGCAATAGCGGAATTTCAGATTCGGAATTTTTCCAAATTCCAAAAGATTTCATGTTTTCGATCCATCTTTAATTGAAATTCGAAAGAAGAAATTTGATTTATTTCCATCGGTATTACTCTCGAAATTCTTGTCCGTATCTTTGTCGTTTATTCAAGCAAAAGAATATATAGGTCAGAGACGGACTATATACCATTGTCCATCTAGTTTACGCCGCTCTCACGAGGATCGCGTTAAACGGATGAAAATTTCCAAGACGTGTTCGACTGTTCTTAAGAAAGTGGAGGGGTGTAGAGTAACAGAGGAGGATGGAAAATTGATTTCCCCCAAAGGGGAGACAAAAGCACGCATAAGGACACATTTCTCTCTTCAATGAACGCACTTTTTTTTATCTTTCCTCCCTCTCCCTCTCCCTCTCTCTCTCCCCTACCATGTCGAAGCAATTTCGCGAGAGGATTATTTACTCAAAGCTTTTAGTGTTTTAGTTGCGGTGAATGGCGGAAAACGCGGTATAATTTAGCCCGACGAGGAAATGCTTTCGTAGGATTCAATATTTCACCCGTCATCGTCCGAAGCGGATGCTTCGTTACACTCGCGACACGGTGGATTGTGTGTATTTATTTGTAGTTTTATTATGGGGTGGGGGAAGGGGGAGGAAGAGTGATGAAGTTACGAGTGTCGGCATGAAGAATGGAAGGAGACAGTGGAACGAAATTTGAAATTGAATTTCATCCCTTTGAGAAAGGGACGAGTTTCGAGTATCTTCTTCTTTTACGAACAACAGGCCAAGGTAATATTTAAATTTATATCACGGATAATGGAGAGAGAGAGAGAGAGAAGTTACTTTCTTTTTTTTTTCCCCTCTCCCCCGTGTTTTACATTTGTTACATTCCCCATTTACGTTTTACGTATTTACATTGTATCTTTAAATAAATCGACGCGCTGTCGATTAATTTCCACAATTTCATTCCCATCCCTCCGACGTCCAAATATTTTATATTTGGCTCGTATCTCGTTTCTATTTAATAGAAAATTTAATATTCATGTATATTCAATAATAATAATAATAATAATAATATCGAATGAAATCAAAGATACGCAATGATGAAAGAGCAAATATTTTCCGCTCTCCCTGATTAATAAACAATGCGTTCTTGATAGTACCGGAAACCGAAAATAAATGAAAATTCAATCGAGCCGGCGAGATTCGCGATTTTTTTCGAAAAAAAAACTTTTTTAATAAAAACACACAATCACCGTACAACCGGATTTCGAATTCAAAATAAAAGATACGGTTTCGGCGATATCAACGGTGATATTAAAATATCGAGCAAAAAGACATAAAAGAAAAAAAGTAATATAATTAAAATTTAACCCCATTTATTAACACTCCTTAATGAAGAATCTTATCCTCTCCCAAAGCTATCGATCTTTAATCTAAACAAAACTGAAAAAAAATTCCGCATCGAATAATTGTAAAATAAACCGAAGGATCCGTAAAAATGGAGCGGAATCAAATGGAATTGTGTGATTCCGCTTTAAAAAAAAAAAAAAAAAAAAAAAAAAAAATCCCATAATCCGAGAAAGGACGAACGCAGCCTACCTTCGATAATACACCACGTTTCGCCACGTTTTTCTATCGTCGGCCATAACAGGGACACGGATTTTCGCAAACTGCGTAACTCACCCGGATGCACGAAAAGCGCTCCGTGCTTTTCCACCTCTAATACGTTCGTAACTTTTATAGCAGCCGGTTCTATCGCAACACGGACTTACACAGCCCGTGCGAATATAAACGAAAGAATATATATACATATATATATACAGAACGTGGTGTTACAACAATGTTGGAACAATGGAAGGGAATGATCGGCGAGTCGTTATCGTTCGAGATATTTTTGGCCGAGATTGTTCGTCCCAGCAACAACGATCGATAACGTACACGGTAGCGCCGTGTCACCGTGGTTTATCGTCGCTGAATATCGTGTCGTTTCTAACGATATTCGGCTAAGATTCGGCCCAACATCTCCGTCCCTGATGCAAATCGCAGTGGCGGAAGCGCACGGTAAAAAGCTTCGTTGCCCTCTTTCTAAGACAGGCCACCCCAGGGACGATTACCAACGTGTTTGGCCTGGCTCACACCCCCGCCAGAATACCGTGCAAGTTATTTCCATTTAAATCTGCCATGTTGAAGTTTCGGGGAAGTACAAGAATTTGTCAGTTAAGTTTCTTCTTCTTCTTCTTCTTCTTGGAATAGAGCAATTTGTTAAACTCGTTTAAAGGAATTTTTAATCCCCTCCCTCCTCGTTACATCCATCGTAGAACTTCACTTTGTGCGTGGGGGGAGGGGGGAGTTACAAGCAAATTATGTAACCGGGTCGTTTGTATAATAGAAGTCTACTAATTCCCTCCTTCCTACTTGCGAATTTTCGTTCGAATGGAGTCGAGTTTAAGTTCAATTCCCTTTGTTTTCCACGATAGTGGATCGTTTCATTGTAATTGTAACCATGTTCGATTCTTAGTTCAGATAATTAGCTCGTATTTACCTTTCGAAATCGTTCTTTTTTTCTCTCTCTAGTATCATATTTTTGAGAATCATTTTCAAAAGTGAAAACATCAATTTCCATAATATCGGAATACCCGATTTTGCGATATCGATTCATGCATCCGAAATCTTATGAATTTATTCTTAGAATTCTAGTTCTCAAATTATATTCCAATCATTCCCTCACTCACATCGATAAACCATTACTTTCCATAATAGCGGTGAACCCTGCAGAACATCTTTTCGCCCATTGCAATGATCAATCATCTTCGTGCGCGATCACGCACACAATCTCGTTAAATGGCGTCCAAAAATCTTAAGAAACGTTCTTGCAATATTCTCGTTCGAATCAATCGTAAATTTCCGTCGTAAATATTTCCTCTCGCATCCAATCGACCATAAGTTTCCATAATAACGACGCCCCTGCAGAACGTCTTCCCGCTCATTGCAAGACTTTCGAATTGCAAGATTCGTAAGATTTTTTTTTTTTTTTTTTTCTATGAAACCACTTAACTCTCGCTTCTGATAATCCCTGATAAGCGAGAAAATAATTGCTTCGAAACGATCCTTTAATCGCCGTGTCGCTTGCCGCGAAGCGATCGCAAATTCATCGATAATCGCGTTATCGTTTTTAATTATTCCGAGCTTACCCAAGAGATTAACTCGTCTGTTATATCCATCATTTTTCGTTCTTTTTTTTTTTTTCCCTCCCCTTTTTTCTTTTTCTCTTTTCATCGGATATATATTGTTGCAAGGTTGCAAGTTACAAATGACGAGGGACGACACACTTGTATATAGAGAATTTTAAAAACTTTGATTTCGTTATTATCGCGATTTTATTTATGGATAATAGAAGTTTATACGCGTTTATGCTATACGATTCTAAAGCCGGGGAGGGAGGGAATTATTCATTTCGATGAAAAGGGAGGTTTGAAGTTTTTTAATGGAAAAAGCAGCGGGGAGCTTTTGCTGTGTACATTTTATGCTAGCATACATTTTATACGCGCGCTACTGGAATATAATAAGATTACAATAATTAGTCCATATTTATTTAAAATAATAGGTTTAAATTTTGCATTATTATTTTTTATCGAATTAATGTCTCGCTTCTTTCCACCAGGATTTTTGTACATTTATTTCGCAAAAATTGAATTGTTTATAATTCCCGCCTTTTTTTTTTTTTTTTTTTTACGAATTGTTTTCATTAGTTCCGTTCATCGAATCGCTTTCTTGTTTTTATCTCATGAAAATTGACGATTGAGTTGTTATTGAAACGATTAAATTATTACGTAATATTTTTATTGTATCTCTTTTTAAAATTCTACCGATAATCTGTAAAATTATGAAAAATCGCTTCTGTAGAATAGAACAGAATTTCATAAGTTAATTTATATTTCAATATTATTTATTATTTATTAAATTAAATCGTGTCAGGAGATTATGAAATAATACATTTTGATTAAAATATCAAATATTTTTACAACACTTCGAATCCTGTCCTGAAAATCCTTATTTAAAAATTGAAAATTTTTATTTTTAAAAAGAACTTGAAATTTCGTCATTCCATGAATAATTTTCCTTAACAATTTTTGCAATACCTCGACCACCAATAATCTTCTCTTGTTTGATAACTTTAATAATGATCTCTGTGTTCCACAACTTGATCATCCTGGTAGTCCATCAACTGCTTATCTACTTTATGCTTATCTGCTTTGCCGTATCCGTAGGATTAAATTGGGTTACAAACTTGCTCGAATTTCACTTTTATTCTTAAATTTTTACTTATTTTGCTTATTTCATTTTAAGTCACTTTTAAAACAAAGTTTAAGTTTTCCAAAGTAAATTTTAATCAAACGTGCAACTATTCTTTTTCTTTTTTTTGTTTCTATAACAACTCTTTTTATTGCATTTCGTGTAACCGAAAATTATGGAAAGTCAATTAGTCTAGGGAAAATTTTAAATAAAAATTCCGATAAAACAATCTCGAATTAGAATATCCAATAATGGGTCAATCCACTTTAATCGTATTAAAAAATTTTGCGGAAATAAAGAGGAGACATGACAATATAAAAAATTTAAAATTTACAATTACGAATTTTCTAAGTTTTCCATGGAAAAAAAATTCGAAATAATCTTCGAGCAAATATAAGATAGAATATAAATATAATTCTTTTACAAATAAACGATAGATAATAAGAGGACGAAGTTGGATAAAATTATTACTTATAATTATTAATACAATGAAATTATTATTATCGGTTCAATTGTTTCTTGAAATTAATTCAGATTTGTTTATTGATTGAAGGCAAGGATCAACTGTAATCCAGATATGCAATTCGAAATTTTCTTGCGCATATGTACTCGATTTAGACGCAAATTGCCGTGCCTAATTAACTTAAGGTTTAGATACCTAATAATAGTAGGGAGTAAAGTACGTACTTAACTTCGAATTAATTAAGACTTAGATACTTAACCGGGAACGTGTGTAGAGAAGCTTTGGGAATCTCATATAACTTGTACACTGATTTAATTCAAACTTGTACTTATATATATATATATAATATATCTATTTAGCATTATGCCAAAGCATATTAAAAGCATATTCTTCGTTCTCAAGTTTCAAGTTTATAATCCTCCGATCTTTAGATCGATCTTTAATATCAGGAAATTAAAAAATTATTAATTCCTTTCTCTTCACAAATATTTTACGTATTATTACGTTGATATAAAATAATAGGATAATGCAGTTTAATTAATTAAGCTTTGCCAGTCTTTTAAAACAGAATAAAAGTTGTGATAAAATGAAAGATTCGATTGAAATCACGATTCTATTATTCCATTTTACACAGCAATGTAACGTGATCGATAGCGACGACGTTTTAATTAGAGTTTCAAAGTTTCAAAGTTTTTCCAATATATAATTAGCTATCCTTTGCCAAAATAATCATATAATAATTAATTGTCTGTAACAGAGAGTTACATTTAGAAGGGACGACATTATGAACTGGTATTAGGAAGAAAAAAATTTCGAGAAACATCCTTCCATGTAAAATTAAAAATATATACACTTCATTTCTTAAACGGAACGAAAAACGTAGGAGCAAGTGGATGGAAGTGGAATGTAAATTTTCAACGAAGCAGAACATCACAGCAGGATTTTTCGTCTTTGTATTTTCTTGTTGGAATACCGCAATACAGATATCAGCACAATGTAAAAAATGAATTCTTTAATATCCGTTTTAGTTACTCGGTAGAAAGAAATGCAACCGTGGTTTCTGTTTGTACAACAATCCCGTGAAATAATTTAGGAGGGAACGAAGAGAAGAACTTGAGCGCTATAAAAAAAAAAGAAGAAAGAAAGAAAGAAAGAAAACAAAAAGCAGGGCGCATTATTTCGTAAAAAAGGAACGTACATTTTTATACACGTGGAAACAGTATAACACTAATTGCTGGCCATTGAGAGGAAAAAAATAATCGTTTATCTTAAAAAAGAGCGTAACCGAGTCAAGTAGAAGAAGCAAAGTTGCGGCTTCGTTTAACGAAACTTGTAAAAAGCTTGGTAGAACGACGCCGGCGCAAATTTACACGAAAATTCATGAAACTGGGAAATCCCTGGTATGCCCTGGCCAGTAAAAGAATCTTTGAACACCTGCTGCGTATTTGCATAAATGAAAAAGTGGCGAAAGTTCCTCTGTGCAAAGATAAGATAAGATAAATTTCATCTGTGTTGCGACGAAAAAATAATTTTACAAATGGTTTTTTTATATCATCGATATAACTTTTTCGAAAGAGATGTGAAATTAATAATAACGAACGCGATAACATCAACGAGAGCTTTACGAAAGATTTATCGTGTGTATACGATTATATCGGGTGGTCACGTATCATCTAGAATATCTCGTTTGATCCCGGAAATATTCTCAAGGATATTTCAGATAAAAATTGAATATATATATATAAAGATAGACTTTATTCTTTATTTTTATTCAAATTATTTTCGCGTTAAGAGAATATGATTCGATGAGACGTGACACGAAGAAATTTTTCCGAAATTTTCCCGAGATAAAAATTTCCATCCGATTTCTCGATTTTGTATCGGAAGAAAAGATGTGAAATTTCTCCGACATTTAATATCCATTTTATACTTTCACGCATTTAACATTTGTTTAAAATATCATATTTTTAGAAAAAAAATATTCAACAATTATATAATACAGACATAAATCCTTTGCTATGTAAAAAAACAAAATAATAATAAGTAAAATTAACTTAATAAAATAAATACAAACACGAAATTAAAACGAATGAAAAATATTCGAAACAGAACATGAAATATATTTTCCAATTAAAGATGAATATTGTTTATCAATGAAATATAACAAAATATATCTATGCTTTGAAAATCGCTGCGCCCATCATTCCCTCTTGCCCATAAAATTAAGCCAGTGTCCTCTCGATGAAATTTAATCAGAATCCATAGAAAATCATAAAAGTTTCGCCCATCCAACTCGGATGGCTCGGACCGAGAGAAGCGGATAAGTCTTCTCCCGGTTCCACGATTCGCAGGATCGTAAATTTTGTCCCGATGTCGTCTCGCCTTAAGTTTTCCCCAGAGTTAGGGATGGGTCGAATTCATCGATCAGCCACTTTTCGTTCCAACTGTCTGGATCAAGGTGAAGTATCCTTCTGAGAAGAGTGAAGGAAAAAAAGTGGGAACTGCTTTTTCCCCTTGAAAGGAAATCTTCCGGCAGGGGATCTGTCCGAGGCTTGGTACGATCGTATGGAGAGGAAGTCGATTGAAAATCCCACGAATTTAATTCTAAATTCGTGCGTTTCCGTGTAACCTGTAAGTTTTCCTTCTCTCGATCTTCCTTGACAGATGACGATGTTAAATGAAAGGAACGAAAGAGAGAAGAAGAAACGAGTGTACACGAAAAATTCTTTGAATCACGAGCCGAGATATGATCAATAACAAATTAAATGAGATTAAAACTATGATATATTTATTGTGTTTAAGGGATGATCAAGCGTGCAGTTTTTATTCTGATTAATAAGAAAAATTACACGTACCAATATTAGTTACGATACGTTTCGTAATCATATCAGGATACTTGGTGGCCTCGATTATAAAACGATATAATCGATCCAATTTATCAGAGACACTATTAATTAGTCAGAATTTATGCTCATAACGGTGTACATCCAATAACCAATAACGTCCAGCAACTATGCGTATAAGCTCAGAGATAGTTAGAGTCTGTAAAAATGATTTATACAACCACTCTAACGTACAATTTCCTCCCTTCCCTCTCCAATTCAAAACGAAATATTCCACAATTTCCTAATAAACAATTTTCGAACGATTCTCTTTAATAATAATAAAAATCCTCTTATATATAATTCGATCTCAACAATTCCTTTTGTTCCTAATTACGATACGATATGAAAATCACAGACGACGGAGGAAAGGCAACTCTGAAAAGAATTCTAAAAATAAAATAGAAGATAGAGGATAA
Organism: Apis mellifera; assembly: GCF_003254395.2. Taxonomy (NCBI): domain Eukaryota; kingdom Metazoa; phylum Arthropoda; class Insecta; order Hymenoptera; family Apidae; genus Apis; species Apis mellifera. The sequence goes on along the minus strand of NC_037643.1, from coordinate 7,897,185 downwards.
AAGAAGGAGGAAGGAGCATCTCGTGTCGAATCTCGTGAGATAACTTCCAACGCTGATTTGTGTTTACGCCCGCCCGTTATAAATGAAATGTAATTTCATCATCGGAAATGTACACACGTAGAGCGGGCGGATCGCTGCAATTTATCGATGAAAAACTGCAAATTCCCATGTCGATTCGTTAGCGGTGGTCGTTACTGGGAGCGAGAGAGAGAGGGAGAGAGAGAGAGAGAGAGAGAGATGCAATCCCTGCGTATTGTAAAGCAATGTTTACCGGCACCAATGGTAGGTAGACATTACCGCGATACTGATCAACATGCGAGCATACGAAAACATCATGCTCGATATATGGTCGAATAAACACATGAAATTGATCACCGTGAAACGAAGAATCTTGTCCCCTTTGTACACGAAAAATGGCCTCGAACGGATTCACGTTTTCGAATCCGATGCTCATTCTTTTTCAACACTCGTGTTTCAATTGGAATCTTAATACTCGCTTAGGATCTCGAAGAACGTACAACGTGCTTTGTGAAAGTGTATTTGAATGTTACTTCACGGACAAAATTGATGATGCAATTGGTTTGAACGAAAGTTGTATTGAGTTTCTAATTGTGTGATAAATATCGGTCGTTGAATACTTGGTATTGTATAATTATATAATTAATTCATGCAAATGATGACTTTCTCTTCTCTTTCTCCAGTTTTTAATTCTTAAAGTCTAAATTATGTATGCTTCTTTATGAGAAGAATGAAAGGAGAAAGATTTTCATGAAAATTTACCTTTTCTTAATTCTCTTTATTTGTTGTATTTAGGTGGTCATTTTGAAAACTGGAGTAACAAAATGATGTTTTTATTTCTGACGAAATAAATATCTCGATTGGTCGAAGTGAAAACTAAAAGATTTAGTGATTGATCGTTATTGGATCCTTTGTACAATGATGATTTCAACACTGGTAAGATAATTATAAAATTTATTTTACAGAGTTCATTTGTCTGTTTCAAGACGCTTTTAAGGGAGAAATGGAGAAATGGAATACTTCAAATTTTATATTTAAGGATAGCTCAGTCAGTTTATCTTGTTATTTTCTTCATTCGATGAGAAGACCAATTTTGTATATTCATGGCTATTTTGCCTGATTACTTTCCACTGATTTACATTCAATTTGTGAATGTGAATACATTATCAGTCTAAAATATCTTCTTTCTTTTCTTTTTATAATAATATATATTTTAATGATAATTTTAAGGTATAATTATATCATAACAAAATTGGTATTCATAATTGTTACAAAAATTTGTTTATTACTTGAAAAATTATATTTATTCTTCATTTGATTATCCAATTTTTTTAAATATGAGATTTTTCCAAAGATTACAAATATTAAGATTGTAGAATTGATTAAAAATTTGTGGACTTTATTAAAAAATTTAAATAAGATTCGAGGAAATATTACAAATTGATTTAAATATTTCTGATATATTGATATTCTTAAAAAAGATCAATATATATTTTTCAGATAAAATTTTCAGATTATTATCGGATTAGATCTTATAATAAAATATAAATTTAACAGCAATATTTTATGAATAAAAACAATTTAATAGATGACAATTTTTTCCCTTTTCGGAAGGCTATTATATGCTAAACTATTATATCGAAAATTACGAACTTGAAACTAGATTTTCAATACGATAGGCAGCCAAGTTATTTTCAGATTTCGTTGCGATCGAGTTGTTTATCTATCGTCGTTGGATCGATGAGGCAACGTGACATTTCGAACAGCAGCATCGTTGATATCATCGTTATTTTATTATAAAAACATTTCGGGACTTGGATCGTGAAGAGAAAAAAATCAATCGATATTCGAGTTATCTTCGCCAAGTACAAGTTTAAACGATAAAGCAACGCTTATTCTGTTCGAAGTGAAGAAAATAAGGAAATAAAATACATTTAAACATTTACTTTCATCCCTGATTTATGCCAACATCACGAATCCGTATAGTATATTATAATTTTGTATCGATATTGTATCTGTATCACGTTTAAAATTCTACGTATTTCGTTGGACAATAATTTGGATGCAAATTAAAATTGAAAATTGACGCATAATTTATAATATTTATATATATTTATGTATATTGTTTATACAATATGTTTAAATCTTTTAATCTTTTTATAACACGATTTAAGCAAGAATTTCGATCGAATCTGCTAATTTTCAAATATATATGTTTTGTGCATGAATAAAATTGGAAAATAGTAGTATTTACTTATAATAATAAATGTACATAATTACGATGAAGAAACATTAATTAATAGGTATTGATAATGAATTAAAAGAAACGATATAATATGTAATAACTGACAAATAATAAATTAAGGTATTTACATAAGTAGCAATACATTTACAGATTATACATCAATAATTCCTTTATCATATTTAATTTATTTAATTTATATTTCATCTTGTTGTACTTACGATGTATTATTTATAACATAATATGATACGATTTAAAAAACACGATGGAAGTTAAAAAAAACATTACAAAATTATCGATTTAATCTTTATAATAATTATCGTATTTATCGCAGGGAGATAAAGGTAAAATATTCTAGGATAAATTTAGTTTTATAACGTGATAAATGTTTAAAAGCGAAACCAGCTCGTTAAATTACTTTTAATATATAGAATTTTAAATCAGTTATATCTGATTCTTTAAATTGTTTCCAGTGTGTACAAAATAAATCTTTTATTTACATTTTTATATTTATATTATGTATGCAAATATATCCAATTTATCTTATTTATCATTCAAAATTTGCCCGTGATAAATATTTCATAAATAATTATAAATATTTTTATATGAATTTCTTGTTTTCCAAAATTGCTATAATAGTTATTATAACAATTTAGATTTATAATGTATTATAATGTATTATTCAAATCCAAATATGCACAGTGATTATTAGTGATAAACGTATTACGTGATTAAAAGGAATAGAGAATATCTTGGTACGATAAATAGGTAATGCATTATATTTGCAGCTTATTTTACTGAAACTATTTTCATATCTCGTGCAAAACAAGTACCAGTTATGCTCGGATAATTGAGGTCACCATATCCATGTCTATATAAATGAAACATCAACAACCAGCCATATACGTATATGTTTAAAGAGAAAGGAAAATCAAAGGTAAAATATTTACCCATAATTTTGGATTATTGAAATGAATAAATGATCGAAAATTTCTGAAATTAAAATTATATATACCTATATTATATTTGTTTCAATTTACAGGAAATTTAACGCAATTATGGTTCATTAATCAAGGAAATCTATTAATATCTACCAAAAGAAGAAATGATTTCAAAAACCTGCCAATGAAAAATCATCAATCGATAGATTTATTAAAATGATGATTGTTCAAAACAGAAATTATTATCTTTTCGTCTTTGGAATATTTCTCGAAACATGAAGGTGCTTTGCAAATCTAAAATCTCTTCATTCACTCCAAGTATCTTTTTACATACTAATTTTAATTAATTTTCAATATTGAACATCTAATCAATTAACATTACAAATACTTTACTTAAATTTTTATTAAATTTTCCACCTATCCTATAGAATATAATCTTATTTTTGAATCATATATATGTATTTACACTCTTGCTCAAAAGTCATAAGATATTTTCTATCAATAAAATTTCAGTATTTGTTTCAGAATTTATAAATTTTAAATTACACATATATTCCTTAATACGTGCATCATTTTTAATTATATTAGATTAAGCGACATTTCTTTACATCTCCAATTTCCGCCAATTTTAAAGTAAATATAAATTTATCCTATGAATTTTGAGCAAGGATATAACGCATTTTCGTGGAGATGGATCGCTGTTGTCCCTTTCTCGGGGCGGCCTGGCCCGAATAACGCTTCCATCGACAAATCAATGGAATCCGAGGAAGAGGTGGTATCTCGGAACAGCCTCATTTGCCCTCCTTTCTTTGACAGTGTCGGGCAAGAGATCGTGCAAAGGCTGTTTCCTTTCCTGCGGCTCGAAAAGGCTACATCTAGGTCAGCCGGAATCTATCAACTGGAATTTATCAATTATATAAAACATCAGGATCCGGTTCCTTCCTTGTTGGATGTATACATCTTCTATGATTTACACTGTTTTGTATACATCATAGAGAAGAATTCTCCGAGATTCTGCAATAAATAAACTATTTTTTAAATTATTATAAATCCTCTCCCTTGATAAATGACAGGAAACGAAAATTTTCGTTTCTTCTCAAAAATCGGCGAAAAAGAAATTTAAAAAATTATTGTATCATCGCAATTTCCTATACGAAAATCATAGATGAGGAGAGACGAAGATATAACACTTAAGCTTTATGCGTCGAAAAATTGTGAATCGAAATTTTTTCAAAAAAGAAAATGGCGACCGATTGCAGTGATACGAACTTTATTCGAACAAATTCGAATACGAAATGGCGATCCAAAAGCCAAAAACGATTCAAGAACGATCGTAATTTTGAATTTTAAACTTAATTGCTCGTAAAAAGAAAAAGATTGCATTCAGCAATTGTGAGCTTCGTCCACAAACAAAAGCAATTAAAATTAAAATTAAAATTATTCGAGAAAATATAGCGTACACGCTTAAACTCACTCAGATCTCTCGATGCAGATACTGCGGCATACTTCTAGGCGTACACGTTCAGCACGAGCATCAGTGTGGACGTGGAACATTACGCGAACCATGACACGCACGCATGAAAAAATGCACGGAGTGGACAGGATCTGGGACGTTATAAGGGGCTCGTTATAAGGAACAAATATCGAGTTAACACGGTAAGTGGCATTATGGTACGACGTTCGAAGGGAAATTTCTGGTCGTGAGATAAACGCTTGAGACGCGTGTCTAATGCAGCGTACAGAGGCTTATCAAAACTTGCCAACAGGTTATCGTATATTGTACACTTGCGAAGTTATATATAAGCAATCAAGGCTCGTGGACGGTTTCTACTTTTTTCCTGGTGGCACGCGCAGATGGAAGCAGATATCCGCGTCCACTCCTATTTGCATCATCGTGCAATGGGATAAATTTTATCCCACATCCACCTATATTTTAGAATATTCGATGCAATGCCTGTGGCTTTGCAGCCCAGCAATCTGAAATCGTGGATAGATAGAGAGAATTTATACTGTGACTGATGTACGTCTATCACTTGGACGTGTATCGAGTTCTTAATAGTCGTTTTTTAGATTTTTAAAAAATGGTTTTATTTTTGTTTCTTTTTTTTTTTTTTTAGTTGCAGAAGCTTAATTGAATTGTAGGGAAATGTATTTATAGATCTTGTGATTTACTTGTCGTATAAAAGTAGGATAAAAATGTATGGAAAAAAATTAAATCGATTTTAGAATTTTAGAGAAATCTCGTGTGAAAGAATTATTCACATTACATACAATTTCAAACAAATCTTATAATAATAATTAATTTATATTTATATATAAAATGAGATATTTCTGCAATTCAAGTCGGTAAGGCAACATTGAAAAAGAGATTCGCGATTAATAGAAATTATTCAGAGGATGGTACGAGGAACAATATGAGAATAGAAGAACGGTTATTCGAAGCAGGAAGTTTTGATGAAGCTTGACATTGTTTTGTTCATTAATCTTTCATACGAAAATTCCCTTCTTTAACAACGGTACACGTAGATCCAACATAGGTGAAATTAAATTAAAAGCACGCCACGTATCTTGTTAAAAATCAGGACATTACAACGTGTAGCAATTTGTACGGTAGAAAATACGATAAATTTTCGGTAACCTGACACACGGCGCACAGTTGTAACTCTGGTATACGTTCTTAAAATGCCCGGTCCTGCTGTTCCTTGCTTCTGAATGCGAGATTGTTCGGGCGTTAGGCCAGAAAAAGAATTTTTAAGGCCACGATATTAACTTTCAGCGCCACTAAACTTTTCGACTCTTATAATATTGCAAAAATTCGAATTACATTATCATAAATATTCTATTAATAAATTTATAGCAATTTCGAGAAAAAACTAACTATTAACTCGTAATCTTATAATCTTATAATATTGCGAAATCTCAACATTCTGAATTAACATTCTCTATTTATAAGAAATTATCTAGAAAACAAGATAATTATTATCAATTATTCATTATTATCTGGATATTAATAATAGCATCATATTTTCATTAATTATCATAGAAATTTTATCCAAATATATATTAAAAAAATTTTCCAATAAAAATTTTATGATATTTTCTTCCCGTTATATATCTAACAGTATTAATTACATCATTAGTGAAAAGATTTAAAAATATTCCGAACGAGAATAATATTCAAAACGACATTGTTCACGAAGTTTATGTTCCCAATTTGTATCACTTTTATCGATTCCAATATATACGGAACTAATTTCGCGGGAAGAAATAATGCCAGCACCACGACACGTCTGTAATTGCCCGATGCCCCCCCTCCCCCCTCCCTCCCTGAATTAATGTTTTAAACAATGAACCAGAGGGGGAATGTATGGACGAGGACGATCGCGGAACAGCAGCAAATCCATTCGCGGAAATTTCACCGGTGATTATGCTTCATGAATTTCAATCCCGGGCTCCAGATTAAGATCGTTCAAAATTGAGCGGCGCAATTGTCCGAATCGGCCGACTTGCCGCGATTTGCGTATTTATGACGTGCATATCCACCAATCCGCATCGGTTGATGGCCGAAAGGATTGAGTTGGGGCGATCGTGGTAAATTAAAATGCAGAGCGCGCCACCAGATACATAAAATCCACGATCGAGGCGCGTGATATAGTAAATAAGTTAAAGCGCCCTCTACGAAACGATCTTCCGCAGTGTAGTGAAAATGGCCGAATACGATTCGTTTCTGTGCTATCTACTACGTTTTTAAAAGGGATATTCAACGATGGCGATAAAACGAGGTGCGATAGTTATGCAAATTTTCCACTTTATGATAGTTTAAACCATAATTTGAATCTTATTCCCTTAAAACATCGTGCACGTGTTGAAGGTTTCGTTTAACTCGGCTTTAACACAATGTTCGCCTTTAACCAGGTATTTTGTTCTTTCTTTCAATTTAATTATACGTATTTTTATGCGTACCGCGCAAGTGTCTGTTAAATGTTCCACTTTTTCACTGTTCTGTTTTTAACCCGGAAAATAAAGACTTATAAAATATAGTATGCGATGTTCTATATATTTATACACATGTACCACACGCGTATATAAAAATGGCTGGAGTTGGTGTAGAGGATTTATAAAAGTCATTGAAAAGCGATTTCGAGCTATGAATAGTTTTTCAGTTTTTGCCAGAAAATAGTATGTGTAAATCGCTTTGAAAAAGTGAATTTCAAATAAAAAAAAAATGTTCGTATTAAAATAATAAAATAAGAGGGAAAATAATGTGAATGATAAAAAATGGTAATCTTTGCAGGTAATCTAATACAATTTAATATCATTGTCCAGGATCGAATTAATGACATGTTGCTATGAAGCTTTGTACATTCATAACAAAATGTTCGTACTTTATTTTAAAAAATATACTTATATCTTTTAATTAATCTTCTCAATTATTTCATTTCACAATATCATAATAATTATATACGTATTATTAAATAATATCCTTCATAATAATTTCGATCTTTCATTTTATTATTTGAGATACTATCCATTATCTCAATAATCTACATCACAATTCTTTCAGTTATTATTAACTTTTCTACTATTCAAGATTTTTCAACCATCATACCTTTTCTATTTACAATTCTTAAAAAAATTGTTTTCAATTCTTGATAATTCAATACTAAAATTCACAGCTTCTCAAAAATTTCTCCCTATATGTACAAATTCAACCGAATTAAAGCATCAACGAAAATTTTCGCTCAATGTTAGAAGTCCGTGTCTTGCATTTTCGGAGAGATATATAAATCAAGCTAAACAAAGAGGCGTTGCCTCTCGAAACTGCCATTATTCAAGCCCAATGAATCAAATTAAATAAAGAGACGTGAATCGAGACAGAATAACGAACGCCATCCCATAACCCGTGAGCTCGGTTCAAAAACTCGTGAGATATACGATTGGGAGTGTCGGTGAATGGTGATATCGGCGGATATCGATGCTCCGCTGGATCCAGTCGGACCAAAAGTCGTGGAGAAATACCGATAAATCGGCCCATCTGGCACCAGACCCGTGCTACATCACGACGTGTCCAACGATATTTCTTAAGAAAATCGGAGGCCACTTTAAAAATCCGTCCAATGTCCGATTATGCGCGCCATCTTGGTCCACCACCGCCCTCGAAACAGACGGAACTTTCCGCGTGCCATTCTTAATAGCGCTATTTATTGCTGTAATAACCTGTGTGCGAAGCGTAGCCGTAAGTACACGAAGAATATAGGCGCAATCCTCTTATCTTGGGGACCGCTCGCGAAGAATAGTAGCACCCGATATTAACACCCGGATGGCCGTGCAACGTAAGAGAAAGACGGACGAGGTTATTCGCAACCCGCCCTGTAATCGTATACCGTAATCAAAGATAGTTATGCTGTAATCTGTGTAACGTTGATGGTGAACTATACGCCGTGGAATTTACGAAGGCAGATTTTACTAGAGGAACAAGTTATTAGGGACGTTAAGAGTCGAGCAGTCTCATTATTATTATTTTTTTGATATTGTGAGCGAACTTTAAAGTTTAAAATGTTTAAAGCTTGTTTATATTTAAATATTCAGTACAACGATTCAAAATTGTGATTTTGTGTAGGAAATAATCGTGAATTCTTTTAATTGAACAGAATTTTATATATCTCTTTTCAATTATCGTGTAAATTTTCAGTGAAAGAAAAATTGAAGGGAGGTTTATCCTAGAAAATAGACAGTTTCGTATCACGATACTTTATCATGTTTCTTTTCAATATAAGTCTCAAGAATATTACCTGTAAAGTTTTGGGACAGGAAAGATTATTGATCGAGGAACGAAAGTTTTTTGCAACTTTTTGAAACAGAAAAGGCGACACCTTCGAGAGGACAAGATTCGAAAGGTTTCTGCTCGGGCGCATGATTTAAGGGTGGAAAGTTGGGATGGCGCAGAGCTTGCAAAGTTTTTTTTAAAAAAAAACTTCTAAACGTCCCTAGTTTCGACTTATGAAAAGTAATGGTGTAACGATTAATAATATTACAACATGGGGGGTCAACAACTTTCAACTTTGACGAGAACCAATGCCAATAGTTTAACGAGCAACCTTTCATACGCTTCATTTTCTCGTCGTAAATATTTTCACGTGTTAACGACTGGAAATTCAAACTTTTAGTTTTCCACGCAAAATCCCAAATAATCCATCGAATGACCATTGATTCGTAATTTAAAGAGCTTTGCCTAAAAAAAGGTAAAAGTATTTGAAAACAGTGACTTGTCCAAAATAATACGTCGTTTTATTTTGCTCAATGTTATTTTCGCGCGATTAAGCGCCATTTTATTTGAATAAATAAATTATTTTTCTCAGAATCATAATTTTTTATTTCAACTTGAATATTTTATATTCAAATAAATTTTTTTTTTCGTGTATTTATCGTATTACGTAGACTGTGTCAATCCCATCAAAAATGCAGATTTCCTCATAACGAGAAATTGTGCTGGGATGATCTGTAATCTTATTTGAATATATTAACTCAAATAGAAACTAATTTGAAAATAAATCGTTTAATTTTAACACAAAATAAATATATTTTTTCAATGTTGTTTTATAATATAAAAATATAAAAAGGAATAAAAACAATTATTATCATTAAAATTTTTATTTTTTTATTTCTATTTCAATATCCAGCAATTCCTCATAATTTATCCGTTTAAAATTTTTGTATACAGTGAATCTATTCCATTAAATTTCCTTCGTTTGCATACAAAATTCGAAATATCCATCGAGTTTATCGTAAAACAAAAGATCGTAACTCAAACAAAACGCTTCATCATTGCGTCTCTCTTAACGTCATTTCCAAGGAATTCATATCATTGTTTTAAAAAAATACATTTTTTATCGCAAATTTTCTCCAATTATGGATGCCTATCTTTGACAAAGATAAAATCGATGAATCAATACAAATTCTTTAGTTTCTTTAATTTCTATCGATAAAAAATTTGGAATCTATCTCCCAATTATAGTCGTATATCAAATCTTTTGACATTTTACTATTCCAAATTAATCGTCAATAATAATTTAATTTATTTTAATAAATAAATTTTACTTATTTTTTATCAAACAAAAAATATTTTCCAATATTTTTCATCAATCAAGAATTCCAGTATTTTTTCAACTTTTAATAAGAATATCTCAGGCAAAGTAGATAGAAAAATATAAATATTTTCTTTTTTTTTCCTTTTCTAACTCGATATCACAATAAACTTGGAACGAAAATTGTTATATCCATACTTTGGTGTTCATCATTAGTTTCCACGATCGCGTCTTAAATTCTCTCTCCGTTTGTTCGAACACCCGCTATACGAGCCCAACTTCCCCGTTATCTATTTTTCTCACGCCGCCACCCTCAACTTCTCCACAGTGTACGCGATTCGCTAATCGAGCATTTACCAAATGGACGATAACTGTAAATCCGGGCGATTAGACGAAGGAAAATTGGCTGGAAGAAAGGAGGATGTGTACGGAGTCGGATATAATGCTCGTGGAGACGGTTGCTATTCGTTTGGCGAAACGAAAGAAATATAGGAAGGCGGAGGAAGGTGAGCGTTCCTTGTGCGAAAGAACAAAGGACGAACGTGTAAGTAAAGCATAAAAGGAAAACGGGCGTAAAATAGGGTCTCCTGTATTGCACCGGTTCGAAGAACCAGAAAATGATTTGTTGCCTCGTGCGATAGCTCATCATACGTGTAAAATTATTTTACACGTTTCTCGAAGGAATCGAGTTGTAAAAGGATTCACAATGATTCTTTAGAATTTTCACTAAAAATGTTTCGAGCATTGTATATTGAAATTTATTTTTGTGAGTAGATTAATATTAAAAATAGTTCTTTTGGTATATTTTTTAAGTAATTGATTTTTCTTTTTTAATTTTTCATATTGCAACATACGTTTTCAATCTTAAGTTTCTTTTCAATTTATCAATATTTGGATTTATCGAAGATTATTATGAAAATGGAATATTACATAATATGGATAATGGATAGATTTTTATAAGAATGCTCGAAGATTATTCTGATTTTTGAAACCAAAATCAACGTATCAGGTTGAAACTTATAACTTTTTCGCCCAAAAACTTAGTCAAATAAATCTTGCGATAGAGGATAGATAGATTCATCAATAAGACTAGTTAGAAACCGTGTATGCGTTGGTTGAAGAGACGTTCAATGTTGGGAAACGGGATCTATTTGAATAGATCTCGATGGTTAGGTAACGGAACTTGCGGGAAATAGAGATGATGATGGAAACCCTCTGGTATCAAGTATATGACGTTCCAATAGTATGAAACAATGGTTTCTGGCATATGAAGTGCTATTGATGCTATCAATGACCGATGCTTTCTAGACTGAATGATTTCTCAATTGTTCTTAGTTTCGTAGTATTGATTGAAGCACAAACGTCATATCTTACGAAACATTCCTCCATATAGATATACATATTCCGAAATGTTAAATTAATTTTCGCGATTAAACGACAAAAAAGCATTTTATTTTCTGCATTTTGTTCAATCAATAAGATGAACGACCTAAGTAATTTTATTTTTTTAAAAATTGGAAAGAAAATATAAAGCATATATATAAAGCAACGACTTCGATTTTTATTTCTCTAAATAAATAAATAAGCTTTTTCAGAATATTATTTTACGTAATATTTCTTTCGTTTCTTTTTCTCTCTTTACAAATTTCGATGGAAAAAAGAAAAAAAATGTTTTCATATTATTAAACAAGCAAGTTTTATCCAACGTCTCGTATTATACATTTCATGATCAAAGACGATACTCCCGGGAGATGCTCAATAACAAGTTTACTCTCATTAGAGGAGAAATGAAAAGGCAAGAAACGAGGTAAGAAATTAACGAATTCGACAGACGCGGCATAAAATGGCTTCTACCATCATTTCGCGTTCGCGAAAATTTGCTACCTTTTCACCTCGATGGAAGGAATAACGTATTCGAAAGCATTGAATAATGAATGGTGAGCAAAATTGTTGAAAGTTAGACCGGCTTCGACTTCCCTCGGCTCGAGCCGATTCGACGTATGAAGAGAGCAATTGAAAATAATGCCCGTGATGGAACGCCGTGCACGAAATCGGATCCGGCCAACGAGGGATACTAGAGTTACAGAACGAATAACAATTTGATCGATAAGCATTAGGCACGGAAAGAAAAATCGTCCTCGAAATATATCCGCGCCAGTACGCTCTCCTCGCGATTTATGGATATCCGTCGAAGCAGATTTTCTCTGTCCGACGACGATTTAATCGGGGGTTTTTTTCTTTCTTTCTTTCTTTTCAAGAAGGGAGTAAAAAGTGATCGATCGATTTTTATTATTTAAACAAATTGATACGTGAATATATTATTTTTTTAAAAAAAGGAGAAATGATCAATCGAGATTTGCAATTTATTTAAGATTAAGATTGGTTTAAGATTCTTATTTATTTATTTATTTTTATGACGTTTCGAATAAAGTGAAGAATAATATATTTTTCGTCGTGACGGAAAAATCAGAGGTTAAAAAGAATTCTGGGGAGATCTCGAGCGAAGGTTGCACACAATTATGAAATGGAAGCTCTTCTTTTAAGAAATTGCTTAGAAAGCCAGCAAAATAATATTTCACTGTTAAATTATTTTTGAATTATTTTTTTTAATTCTTTTTGACTTGCGTCGACTCGTTTCAATTTATCTTAACTAATATTAATTCGATTAATAATTCAAGTACATAATTGTGAATAAAAATCGTTTTTATTGATACGTTCGATATATCTCAATGTTGGAGAAGAATTCATGCTAAAATGAAACTATATAAAAATCACGAAATCCAATGGTATATATTTATTTTCAAAATTTATTTATTATATTTATGATACGTATCATTGTACGATCAAATTCGTAATTCGAGTATAAAGAGAACCCGAATGTAATACTATGTATTACATATCAAAGTCCATATCACAGAGAAACAGTAATATCCGATTTGACCTACCTATTTAGCTTCACCGAAATTCTCTCTAATAATTAAATTCGCCATTGATTTGATTATCCCTATTATTACTGTAATATCATTGGAATTTAATATTTATTACATTAAGACATTTTCTATACCGTCATTTTATATTCCATACAATATCTTAAATGTTAATTCTCTCTTAAGAATGAGGTCATAATAAATGGCCAGTGTAGATTTAGTCGGAGGAATTAATGGGTGAACGAGAACTTGTAGCTGAGATAAGAGTTAATGGAAGGATTTCTAATCGTGTTAAGTAATAGAGGCGTGAAATATACATATAAGCGATATAACTTAATTACTGTAATTTATACGATCAATATTAAGAATAATTACGATGTAATATTCGTTAAGTCACTGAATAAATAATTAATAACAATGGACAAATCATTAATCGATCGTTACAAGTTGTATTTCTTTTTGTAAAAGCTCCTTATTATGCAAGATCAGCGACCAATTATGATAAGTATCAAATTTTTATAAATTGGAGACTCTTTCGACATCCAAACGTCTTTTCATCCAAGCTAGGATTTGCCAGATAAGCTTTACTGATGAGCTCAACTGGTAAATTTCGAACGAAAGGCAAGAAGTTACTTTTTCCTTCTCTTTATTTTTTTCATTATTAGAAAATTGGAATTTCTTCCCTCGAACTCGGTCACGATTCAACGAAATTCATATTTCAACGATAATTTAACATTTCCTAATAAATATTAATGTAAAATTATAACATGAATAACAACATAGTTAAACGAAGAGAGATTACTATTAAAATTAGGAAAATTTTAAATCATTGTAACTGCGAAGATAATGACTTCCGGTCAACGAACGAACGATCGTTAGAAGCGCGGGATCTTCCCCTTTGAAACGCTTTTTGAATTATTTCGATACGACTTCCGATTCCCGAGATATGACCGTTTAAAGAAAAGGCTAATTATTCAATCGTTTACCTTAATACCTGATTGAACTCTATTAAAATTAAGAAAACTTTAAACCGTTATAACTCCGAAGATAATTACTTCCGGTCAACGAGTGAACGATCGTTAGAAGCGCGGAACCTTGCCCTTTGAAACGCTTTTTTAGTTATTTCGATACGACTTCCGGTTGCCGAGATATCGTCGTGTAAAGGGAAAGGTAATTTTTAATCGTTTACCATCTCCATCCTTGTCCCTTACTCGGACCTCTCGCTCGCACCTCTGCCCACTGACCTATCCCAAATTGCAGACAAGCGGCAGACGCGATTCCTGGAAGAACGTAGTACGCATTTCCAAGAAGAAATATAGGTCAGTGGGTCACGGGCCCATTCATAATCTCCGCATACTCTTATGCATTATGGAAACTTTGAATCGTTATATCTCGGCAACCGATTGAGATATCCGGATAAGGCAAAAAGGGATTTCAATGGCACGGTTTCCTCTATTTTCTGAAAGGGTTTTAACGACATATTTTCCGTGCATCGGTTGAATATTTTAACGGCACAAGTGCCTTTGAAATATGCGTGTAATCTCGATCCATCTCGATTCTACGTAAAATTTATTCTCGCGTAATCATCAAACGTTCTAGAAAATATAATACGAGTAAGAGATCCGCGTATAAAGAAATAAGGAAAAAGAACTATCGAAAGAATATTATATGAATTACGAAATCCTTTGTTTCGTCCAGCGTTAATTACAGCATTCGATTCAATTTACGGTTCAACTAATCGTGAATTAGATCTATCTGGCGCGATGTTAATTCTCCAATGCTTGTTTATTATCGAACGTAACGCGTTCTCGTTTACTTAATTGACCTGTTAATCGCTATATTGATCACTGCCCGTTTATTGTTCTAACTTTGCGCGGCGCGTTATTGTTCCTAGCATGCACATCGATACGTCAACTTCGTTAAATCTTAATTGCTGCTACGTTGTTCGTTCGTTCGTATTTTCCTACTCTTTTCTTTCTTTCTTTCTTTCTTTCTTTTTTTTTCGATATCGAACAATTTCCATTTTGCTCGTACGTAGTAACGACACTTACAAACTCATGGACCGATTTGATCCGATTCAATTCGTCCGCGAGGAATACTTTCGATCGACAATGATTTTTTAATTAGAATACGCTTTTGTTTCGAAATTGGTAACTAGTCACTTCGAAACAAAGTGCAATCGTTCGTAATGGAACAATTGTTCTACAACGGATTTCTACTGGATTTCATTGTATTACTAGAGCGTTTCATTCGAATTTACAAACAAAAAAATCACGGATATTAAGTACGGATGTATTACTTCTCTACGTGTATAAAATATATCAGAAATTTTTTAACACCTACACGATAATATCTGAAAAACATTGAAGGATGTATTATTCAATTTTCCATATTTCAATAAATAGAAACAATCTCTCCATTTTACTCCACGAAAATTATTATTAAAATTATTCGAACAATAAATAACTTACAAATTTTCAACATTCAAACATTCTTCCCATTCTTTTCTTGAAGAAAAGTTAAGACAGAAGAAAGTTGCAAAGTTTGAAAGTGGCGCATACGTGTACTGTCCTCAAGCGAAAGCGTTTAAAATTTCAAATCGTGGAGGAATCAATCCGATTACCATATACAGCTCCGCAAACCGAGGCTCTAATAAAAATCCTCGATAGTTTTAGTTAAATCGCGAGAGCCAACAACCCTGCGGGGCAGATACTTATAGATCACTCTCACGGTTCGATGCAAATCGCTGGACCAGCCACTTTCGAGGCAATAAAAACGATCTTACCGGTCCAGCTCTCCTCTGCCCACTAACGACCAATCGTCAATTGTTTTCGTCCATTCAATTTTTCTTCCCCCTCGCGCGCTCTACCGTACCGCACCATGGATAAATGAGACACGAATGATGCGAAGAGAGCTCGTTTGACCCACATCCGAAGTGAAGCTGACGGTTAATGAGTTTCGGTACCGCGACGACAACCCTCCTCCCCGACTTCTCGTAACCCCTATCGTGCCACTTCTTCTTCTTCTTCTTCTTTTTATTTTTCTTTTTTTTCTTCTTCTTCTTCTTCTTCTTCTCTTACGTATAATGACATCGATACGTACATTTATCAGTTATTTACGAGGGCCGAGGCTCGCCAGTTTTGCTTGGTGTCGACGTCGTCGTCCCCGTTTGGAATTCACAAGGGTGAATGGACAGAAAAGTTTTGATCGTGCTAGGAATCGGGGGATGCAACGTTTTCTGAACGTTCTGGGAGACGACGATGTTGGCGAGAGATAACGGCGTAGCGAATGCACGGTCTGAGAGGGGAGGGGGAGAGGGCGGGGGGAGTCTGCTGTTTAAGCACCCTCGACTCGAGTCGATATATAGAGAGGGAAAGAAAAAGGGGAAAGGAACACGACTGCGAGAGTGGATGGGTGAAAAAAGTAGGTGAAGAAGGAGGATAATGATACGGAAAGAGAGGAAGGGAAGAAGAAGAAGAAGAAGAAGGAGAAGGAGAAGGAGAAGGAAAAGTGAATGGCAAATGAGATGGGGATTGGAGAAAGATAAAGGGTTATACGAAATTATTCTTTTTTTGGGGGGATAAATGATCCGCTGATCGATGATTCCTGTATGGAGAACGAGATTTCTATTCACAGTCTATCTGGATAAGTTTAAACCATATTGATCGGCCTCGGTGGAGAAGGCAAATAGAGGAGCGTGATAACATCTGTAGCGGAACCTCCCACGGTTGATAGATGTCGCGGGGAATACGCAGTCTCATCGACTTGAGTCGAGTACTATTTTCAAGTGGAGGGGAAAAAAAAAAAAAAAATATCGAAATCGATCTTACGTTGGAACAACTTCGACGAGTTTCGTAATAATAATAATAATAATTCTACTTTTTATTCAATTCTTCTAATTTTTACTTCTATTCGCCACGATTATTTTCCACTGGTTTATTGTAATTAGATGATACAGAAAAGGAAAATTACGTTATATATCTGTAACAATATTACGTTATTAGTAACGAGAATGAATATTCCACCGGGGTAATGAAGCGTGACATTACAGGATTAATTACCTCTATATTATAACGCGTTTAGATACATATTCCGGGTCGTTAGTTCTGATATTTAATTAGTTTCTAGTGGCAATTCTCAATGTGTAATGCGGGACTCGTTATAACATATATTTTCACTCGAATAACAAGAATTCTTAAGAGACAAGCCAAACATTTCACAGGTCAATTTTCCCTCCACGAGGATCCAAGCTCACAGCTCATCGCGAAATGTCCACTCTCGCTTTTACCGCATGAGCGCACCCTAAACGAATCCTCCAACATGGTTTAAAGGTATACGGGCAAGATTGCGGACATCAGACAATCTCGGACTAAATTTACTCTTACCTAATAAAATATTAAAGCTCTCTTTGCGATCGTGTTTCGACGGCCAACCAACCCGAAACAACGCGACATTTTCTCCGTAAAATAAAATATTTTCTCTTCCGCTCGATTTTCTTCTTTTACAATTTTTTCTAAATATCTCTGAACTTTGTATTATTTGATATTTTATTTTAACTTATCTCCGTATTTATTATTTTTGCAATTTTTCTCATCTCTCTTGATAATAATTTCTTTGAAACAAGTTTTTCTAAAAGTATTTTGTTGTTAAACAAGAAGGAAATCAATCGAAACGATTTTATTCGATTGATTAATTGTATTTGCTTTTTAACTTAGATCAGAATAATATTTATTATTGTTCGAAACTTGTGATAAATAACCATCCCCCAGTTCCCGCCCGAGCGGGAATATATACGACGACTGCCACTAACGAATTCGAATCACATTCGAATTTCCCGAACAACCCAATACATATATTACAGGCCAGTAGTAGATCTCGTTTGATATTTCGAGCTTGGAAGAATTTGCGCGTGTCCGGCGAAAAAATATATGGCCTCGAAGGATTATCCTCGATGACGAGGAGGGAATCTATATCGAATTCTTCCCAAAACAAATGCGTTGCATTATTTATTCCCATCTTTTCAATCGTGAGCAAAAAAACGAATTTCCACACTTATAATTTCTTAGATTCATCTGAATTCTGAATCGATCGCAAGATGAATATCATTTTTAATTCCAACTTGCCTGATTACAAAATTTTAATAAAGTATAAATAATTCATTAATGTTGAATCCATTAATAACACGCGATGATATGCAATCCTGATTTCCAATTTTTATAAAAGAATCGTTCCACGATAAGCTTCAATTAATTTGTTAATAAACTTGAATATATGCGAAGGAAGAGTCGTTATCGTTATTTTCACCACTTTCCCTCTCGCTTTCCCTTCTCTCTCTTTATCGCACGATTTGCAACGACTCGGTTCTTAACATTTGGAATCAGTCCCCGGGAGAATTCGTCTCCTCGAGAACGAGCGATCCTTATCCACACGAGAGAAGATTATTACCTCCATTTAAACTGTGCACGAGCCATAACGTCGATCCGTTATCACGTGACATTTATTAAGGCATTATGACGTGCATTTATTTCATCTCCATGGTTAACCGTGATTTTTATCGGATACCCCTTCCGTTCCCTCGTGGCGCACGGTATGCAAATGAAGCTTGACCGTTAATATCGAGCCGGCCAGATCGTTGGATAACGCCGCATCGACGATTTACTTCCTCCGTTTCTTAGGAGGAGGGAGGAAGGAGGGGGAGGAGGGGAGAAAAGTATTACACGGGTTGTGCTTCCGCCCTGTTCACTGTCGCCTGCTGTGGAAAAAGAAAATAATTTGCAACGTGTCGAATATAAATCCACTTTTATCGACCACTTTTGTTTCGTGAAATATTATTACGCGTCGTGTGAGAGTGTGGAGGGTACAAGTGAGATGTAAATTACAAATTATGTTTTATGGAAAAGCATATTGCGTTTCGTATAGCTATCGATAAAAAAAGAAAGAAAGAAGTTGTGTTTGAAGTGGAATTTTTCTGAATAAAATTATTTTTTGTTTTTGTCGAGTAAGAGTAAAATTGATTAATAAGACGAGAAATCTATTTCTTTCTTCTATTATTTTTATTAATTTATTTCATTCTATTAAATAATCATTCGTGTGCTTTCGTGAAGCGAAATTGTTATTTCTTGATAAGAATAAGATTGTCTTTCGTATAATTCTTTTTTTTTTTTTCTTTTTAAAGAGATTATTTTATCGAGAAGATAACGAACATACGAAGTAAATACGTATCAGCACCTACTTTACGTAACGTATCAAGGAGGGTAATTTTCAATTTATGAACAGGATCTATCTTCAACGATTATACTGTTATTATACTGTTATACTGTTATTTGCTAATTTAAATACGGTTATCTTAATAAATTGTTCAACTTATTCCGACGGGATTAATATTTCGCGAACTATAAAATCTTATTATAAAATAAAAATATCCATTAACAGGTTAAAATATTCAAAGTGTACGGAATATTATTATTTAAAAACAGACATTCACGTGGAGATTAATCCACGATTCAAAATAAATACACGAGTTATTATTATTAATAGACATTCTTTACGAGAAATTGATATATATAATTCCATTTCTTCGAAAAAAATTTCAATTTGCAATTCATAATCAATTATTTTCTCTGCATTTAACGTTTCTGCTTTCTTCTTTCTCTATAACCTTCTCCTATCACCTTATTTTTCGAGGCTCATCACTCGGCAACATCGCAGTCACTTTATCTCCCAAATTACCTTTCTGTGTTATTCGCTAATTACCTCGATACGATTCGAATACCAAAACCGTTCTCTTTCCTCCCAATCCCGATCCCTCCCTCATCAGTTGGAAGAATGAAAACCAAACATCTCCCCCTCCGTTCTCTCCCCTCACCCCTCCTCCCTGCGTGTAACCAAAGAAACTTGATTTTGCTTTCGAGATTAAGAGATCGCGAGGGGGAGAGAGACGATCGAAATCTGGAATTCGCGTGGAAAGGAGGCAAACGTGCGCCAATTAATGACATTTCCGGCCGATCATTTGCCGGCGAGTTACGATCGAAGAGGTTGGAGGAAAACTGAACTATCGTTAAACAGAAAGTAGAAGTCATTATCCACAAATTACCGAAACGCCTGGCCCTCGTTTCGAGTATTAAAACTTTTTTATTTATGGAATTTCCAGGGGAAGGGTGCTTCTTTTTCGCCCAACCATGTTCGATTTAACATTTTAAAGCGTCTCGAGATCGCTGTATTATATTGCACACACTTCCAGATTTCTCTTCCTTCTTTTTCCTTCCTCTTCCTCTTCTTCTTCTTTTTTAAAAAAAGTGTCAAAGGTGTTTGATGATTATTGTTGATGGAAGAGGAAGGAAGTAATAGATTCGGTCAAAATTAGTCAAAATTTCCTCGTGCACTTTCTTTCCTTCTCTTTGCGAAATAAATTTTGCGCCTCGAAGGAATAGAAGGGAAGCAAGAGTAGATTCTGCTGATTTTTTTTTTTGAATGTAAATATCTCAGGTTCTTTTAACGTTCTTGTAAAATTTAAAAATTTTTCTTCATTTCCCTCCCCTCTGTTCGCAAAGTAAACTCCCGAAGAATAAGAAATCGAATAAAGAATCGACTTTGAATAGTAATTGTCTACTTTTTCAGCATTTTAAAATTTTTCCTGAAACTTTCCCCCGTACATTCTCACGAAGTAAACTCTTATCATTCTCGAAAGCACTATTCTTTTATCTCGTCCCACTTCATTTCTTTTCTTCCCCTTCTCTTCCTTTTATCGAATCGATGAATACAATTAAAACAAATAATAAATAAATCTCCAATATTTCTACTTTCCCGTCGTTTAATCGATAAGTTGACTTATCATCCCATGTAATTTCTGCATACGAAAAGGAACACGTTTATACACGTATATTTTTCTTCTTCTTCTTCTTCTTCTTCTTCTCTTTCGTCGAATAAACACGCGTACGTGCATAACGTACTGCTTTGAATACTTTACGATCCATTAAAAATCTTAAGGCGGTGAATATTCGCGGACCGCAACGAGCGATAATTGCACGCTCGCGAAATATACGTCTGCGGGGAAGAGAGAGAAAAGGGGAGAAAAGGGAGAAAAAAAAATAAAATCCGGCGTGGAAAGCAAAGGGTTATATAATAAAATGTTCTAAGCTGGAATTTCCTCGGGCGAGGAGGAAATTCGTTTCGACGGATGAAAGGTAGCAGGAGCAATAAGAGGGAGCGAAACAATATTTTTTATAATTGAAAAGACTCACTCTATCCTCTGCTTTGCGTAAACGCGCGTGTAAGATTAATCCTGCTGTTCTCTATCTCCTCGTGTGAAATAGAAATCGCTCAATTTTCAACTCGAACTCGTTTGTTTTTCGAGTGTTTAATTTTCATTTCTTTTTTTCTTTCTTTTTTTTATGTACTCGTTTGGAAATAAATTATATTGTCATTATTGCACGTTTATAATTTAAAGAACGTCTCAATTTGTTGTTAAAAAGAGGGTATATTCAACGAATTAATTAATTTAATTAAATTATTCAATTGTGAATGAAACTTTTAGAGATATTTTTTTGGTTCTTCCAAAATTACCTCAACGATAATCATATATCATCGCACTTTGTGCAACGGAAAATTTTCATTATGGTTTCCTCGTTACTACCTCTCCAAAGGGATGCCACTGCAAAGTACGTACGTACGTACGAGATTAAATTTCACGCACCGGGGTTAAAATAATTCGCACTGCCATCTTGACACCAGCGAAACGGCCCATTAATTAATCGGCAGAAGTGGCGGCTTGTCTGTCTTTCTGTCCACGCGCTTTGGATGGCGAAAAATCGGATCGAGCCGGCTATCCAACGACGAGCCGTCAACGTCAAACCGGCCGAACTATCGATAAAAGGGGCACGGCCAGAGGGTTGTTCGAAACAAACCCGCCTCGTCGATGAAAATATCAATCGATTCCTCCTCCTCGGTTTCGTTCGGTTTCGTCGAGCTTCTTCCGGCTACCCTTGTTTATCCTTTTCCAAGGAAACGAAAGAAAAAGAAAAGAGGGTGGAAAGAGAGGAAGAGTAGAAGGGGGACGTTGATTTTGTGGAACGTGACCGAGCAACGGTTAAGTAGACGCGCTGTAAGATCGTCCTTCTCGAGCTGACCGGTTGGCCATCGATCCCAGACAGAAAGGAATTGGGCCAACCATTGGCTGACGTAGCCTCGCACCTCCTCGATCATCCTTCGAGTGCAATTATTCGTGCATCGACATTCCGTCTGTCCTCCTCTTTCCATCCCTCCATTTCTTTCCTCTTCTAACGACAGTCATCTTAATTATCGACCAAATTTGTAAATTTATTATTCGAAATCATTCTTCTCTCTTTTTCTCTCTCTCCCTCACCAATTATTCATTTCGTTCCCTTTTCGTGAACACCTTGCACCTTGTATTTATCTCATTATCCGACCGATCATCGTAAATTTATTATTCGAGGGATAAAACATGGCGCGTACTAAACTACCGTGCCCCATTATCGCAATTACTCCGATCCCATCCCCTTTGTACAGCTTCTCCTTCGTTTCCCCCTCTCGTGACTCTTACCCTCTCGTGGATATTCACCATTACCAAGCCAGAACCGGCCAAGACAGAGCCAAGACCGTCGTAAATTTACCGCTCGAGATCCCACCGACTAAGAAACACGTGACACGTGCTCGTTAGTCTTCGTTCGCATGACACGTGCGTAAATCGTTACTCTGGATCACGGGGACGTGGGAGACGATCCGCGGCTTACCTATTTGTCGACGTTGCCCCCGTTGCGGCAAAGATGGAATCGAAGCCAGGCCGCTGCTACCACCCCTTGGTCCATCGTCTTCCTCCTCGTCGCCTTCCTCCTTTCGCCAACCTCCTCCCCCCCCCCCTGCAGGCACTTGTATTCGTGTCACGGAACCCGGGTATTCCGCGGGTATTCCCGACACGGAAGCGAAAGGTAACGATGTCTTTGCGAAAGGGAACGACATCGACGTGATATCACACGTGATTCCTGTGTAGCTACATAAGGGAATCGTGAGCCTACCAAGCTTCTTTTCCCCGATATTCAGCGTAAAACGATCGTTTCGCGACCGTGCTCGAGAATCGAGAACACACTTTAATACACGAAAAGAAAAATAAGAAGAGTTTACGATTATGGAAATGAAAGTATCGTGTTTGCTTTTCGATATATATATATATATCGTTGATATGAGTTTTTTCCTTCCCTGAAAAATAAAGAACTCTGTATCAACTATCGATACAGCGAGTTTCGATTAATTTTGAAAATTTTAAAGCGAAAAATCTAAACGAGACTATGTTCGGGATGATACCTCGAAATTGTATGGAGGTAAAATTTATTTATTTGTACGATATGTTTATGAAGGAGAGAAGTAGCTATAAACTCGAGCGAATTCTGTCTGTATCTTATTTCGTTTCGAAGATAAAAAGGGGAAAAATTCATTACTTCTTATAAATAATTGGGTGATTCTTTATATGTGTCGTCGGTGATACATCGTATCGTGGATTCGCTCGATTACGTTGATGATTCGACTCATCGGTAATGGGTGTTGGTTGATATCGAAAGGGGTGGGTGTATAGTCGAAATTGATAAGAAGTTTGGACAGAGACAAAGGAAGAGGCATTAGTTAAGGGTGGGAGGAAACCAGGTCGATTTTTATAGCTGCGTGGATGCTTGCTTCTGCGGTAATTTTTTTTTAACAAAGTGTGACAAAGTGAGAAAGAATGCGGAGAAGAATGTTTTAAAAAAAATGTACATTCGTTTTTCATTTCTTATTGTTGTTATTTGTCTGCGTCTGGTCAATGAAATTTGATAATTATTATTAGACTGCTATTGCTTCTCATAATTTTGATTTAGTAGATGAATTTATATTATATATAATTCGAGTAATTCTAAACAGGAGTAAAATTATTGCGCGTGATATGTTCGTTTCGCTTCGTCGAATTTTTTTCCCCAAATAATATCGTCTATAGATCTAATAAAAATGTCATCGATCCATTTTAACGCTATTATACGTTTACATTTCGAATTTTAGTTTTCAATCGTAACCTCTGATTCTCTGTTATGAATTACAAATCTTTTTTCGAATAAAAATTTATTCCTTCGTAAATTGTACGATGAGGCTATATATGGGAGTAGTAAATACCTAGATTTATGTAAAATGTGAAAAAAAATGTTTTAAAGCTCTAAAAAATGCGAGCATTAAAGGAAATGGTAAAACAATTGAATATGGGAATGACAAATCTATATGATAAAGATGTAAAAAAACATCTTTTAAATTATATTTCTCTGATGCAAAGGGAAATTAAACTAAACTATCCTCTATTGAATAATAATTCATAGAAAATTCCAAGAATTTGACATCATTTTCAAGAATTGTTACAATTCTTGGAAAAATTTTTTAAACGACCTTCTGTTATATTATGTCCTCCTAATACAAAATTTAACGAAATTTTCGAGCAAAAATTTCGTACGGATGAAATTCAATTGAAAATTTTCAAGAATTTTTAATTAGGGATTCCGAGAATTTGTCATTTCTCGGAAAAATTTCTCGAGCAACCTTCTATTATATTATGTTCTCCTAATACAAAATCGAATTTTTGGCCAAAAATTCTTCTTCGATCGCGGGAATATCGATACTAATACTTTTTGTTAAATATCTCGCTTATTATTCAGAATATTAAAAAATGTTTCAAATAAAAAATGAACGGTATCGAAAGAGCTACATCCTGACGCTCTCCTTTTTTTAGTACGATGACCAATAAAGAACATTTCAAGAACGACATTATTTTTTTTACTGATAACGTGTATTTATTAAAGAACTAATCGATAGAGCATAAAATTTCCTATAAAAAAGTATTAATTCACTTACAGTGAAAAACTATTAGTTTAAAAGATATAGCAAAAATTAAAAATTTTTAGGAGATCGATCTCTTATCGTATCATGTTCTCCTAATACAAAATCAAGTTTTTGGCCAAAAATTTTTCTTCGATCGCGGGAATTTCGACATTAATACTTTTTGTTAAATATCTCGTCTATTATTCAGAATATTAAAAAATGTTTCGAATAAAAGTTGAATGGCTTCGAAAGGGCTATATTCTGACGCTCTCATTTTTTTAGTAGGTTGACCAATAAAAAACTTTCAGGCTCAAATATATTTTTTTTACCGATAACGTGTATTTTTTAATGCACCAGTCGATAGAGCATAAAATTTGCCACAAAAAAGTATTAACCCACTTATAGCAAAAAACCATTAGTTTAAGAGATATAGCAAAAATTAAAAATTATTAGGAGGTATACCTCCTCTCGTATCATGTTCTCCTAATACAAAATCGAGTTTTTGGCCAAAAATTTTTCTTCGGTCCCGGGATTTTCGACAGTAATACTTTTTTTTAAATATCTCGTCTATTATTCAGAATATTAAAAAATGTTTCGAATAAAAGTTGAATGGTTTCGAAAGGGCTGTGTTCTGGCGCTCTCATTTTTTTAGTAGGTTAACCAATAAAAAACTTTCAGGCTCAAATATATTTTTTTTACTGATAACGTGTATTTTTTAATGCACCAGTCGATAGAGCATAAAATTTGCCACAAAAAAGTATTAACCCACTTATAGCAAAAAACCATTAGTTTAAGAGATATAGCAAAAATTAAAAATTATTAGGAGGTATACCTCCTCTCGTATCATGTTCTCCTAATACAAAATCGAGTTTTTGGCCAAAAATTTTTCTTCGGTCCCGGGATTTTCGACAGTAATACTTTTTTTTAAATATCTCGTCTATTATTCAGAATATTAAAAAATGTTTCGAATAAAAGTTGAATGGTTTCGAAAGGGCTATATTCTGGCGCTCTCATTTTTTTAGTAGGTTGACCAATAAAAAACTTTCAGGCTCAAATATATTTTTTTTACCGATAACGTGTATTTTTTAATGCACCAGTCGATAGAGCATAAAATTTGCCACAAAAAAGTATTAACCCACTTATAGCAAAAAACCATTAGTTTAAGAGATATAGCAAAAATTAAAAATTATTAGGAGGTATACCTCCTCTCGTATCATGTTCTCCTAATACAAAATCGAGTTTTTGGCCAAAAATTTTTCTTCGGTCCCGGGATTTTCGACAGTAATACTTTTTTTTAAATATCTCGTCTATTATTCAGAATATTAAAAAATGTTTCGAATAAAAGTTGAATGGTTTCGAAAGGGCTATGTTCTGGCGCTCTCATTTTTTTAGTAGGTTGACCGATAAAAAACTTTCAGGCTCAAATATATTTTTTTTACTGATAAAGTGTATTTTTTCATGCACCAGTCGATAGAGCATAAAATTTGCCACAAAAAAGTATTAACCCACTTATAGCAAAAAACCATTAGTTTAAGAGATATAGCAAAAATTAAAAATTATTAGGAGGTATACCTCCTCTCGTATCATGTTCTCCTAATACAAAATCGAGTTTTTGGCCAAAAATTTTTCTTCGGTCCCGGCATTTTCGACAGTAATACTTTTTTTTAAATATCTCGTCTATTATTCAGAATATTAAAAAATGTTTCGAATAAAAGTTGAATGGCTTCGAAAGGGCTATGTTCTGGCGCTCTCATTTTTTTAGTAGGTTGACCAATAAAAAACTTTCAGGCTCAAATATATTTTTTTTACTGATAACGTGTATTTTTTAAAGCAATCGATGGAGCATAAAATTTATATGTAATGTATTTTTTATAAGAAATTTTGTGCCCTCTCGATTGATGCTTTAAAAAATACATGTTATCAGTAAAAAAAAATAAAGTGCTTGAGAAGCTCTTTATTCAAATTTTAATGAATAAAATTATACTGAATATATTTACTTAGAATTATCTTTACTATACATTCAATCTTTATTTGAAACATTTTTTAATATTCTGAATAATAAATGAGATATTTAAGAAAAAGTGTTAACGTCGAAATTTCCGCGATCGAAGAATAATTTTTACATAAAAACTTAATTTTGTATCAGGAGAACATGATACGATAGAAGGACGATAGAGTAAATTTTATAATAATCATTTTTTTTATTTTTGCAGTTCCTGCTGATCTGGCTTTAAAAAGTGGGTAAAGATAGGCACACAACTGGTAAGTATATTACTTTTTAATATTAGATATAAGTAAACTGTTGAAAAAAAAGTTAAAAAATAGATTCAGAACATCTTTGGAAAGGTAAGTATGGAACAGGTAAGTACATAAAAGGTAATTAAATTAAAAATAAAAATTCCAAAAAATTTCAAACATTTTGAACAACTGAAATTTTTCGCCAAAAACTCGATTTTGTATTAGGAGAACATGATACGAGAGGAGGTATACCTCCTAATAATTTTTAATTTTTGCTATATCTCTTAAACTAATGGTTTTTTGCTATAAGTGGGTTAATACTTTTTTGTGGCAAATTTTATGCTCTATCGACTGATGCATTAAAAAATACACGTTATCAGTAAAAAAAATAATTTGAGCCTGAAAGTTTTTTATTGGTCAACCTACTAAAAAAATGAGAGCGCCAGACATAGCCCTTTCGAAACCATTCAACTTTTATTGAAACATTTTTTAATATTCTGAATAATAAACGAGATATTTAAAAAAAGTATTACTGTCGAAAATCCCGGGACCGAAGAAAAATTTTTGGCCAAAAACTCGATTTTGTATTAGGAGAACATGATACGAGAGGAGGTTACCTCCTATAATTTTAATTTTTGCTATATCTCTTAAACTAATGGTTTTTTGCTATAAGTGGGTTAATACTTTTTTGTAGCAAATTTAACGCTCCATCGATTGGTGCATTAAAAAATACACGTTATCAGTAAAAAAAATAAATTTGAGCTTGAAAGTTTTTTATTGGTCAACCTACTAAAAAAATGAGAGCGCCAGACTATAGCCCTTTCGAAACCATTCAACTTTTATTTGAAACATTTTTTAATATTCTGAATAATAAACGAGATATTTAAAAAAAGGTATTCTGCCGAAAATCCCGGGACCGAAGAAAAATTTTTGGCCAAAAATCGATTTTGTATTAGGAGAACATGATACGAGAGGAGGTCTACCTCCTGATATTTTAATTTTTGCTATATCTCTTAAACTAATGGTTTTTTGCTATAAGTGGGTTAATACTTTTTTGTAGCAAATTTAACGCTCCATCGATTGGTGCATTAAAAAATACACGTTATCAGTAAAAAAAATAAATTTGAGCTTGAAAGTTTTTTATTGGTCAACCTACTAAAAAAATGAGAGCGCCAGACTATAGCCCTTTCGAAACCATTCAACTTTTATTTGAAACATTTTTTAATATTCTGAATAATAAACGAGATATTTAAAAAAAGGTATTGCTGCCGAAAATCCCGGGACCGAAGAAAAATTTTTGGCCAAAAATTCGATTTTGTATTAGGAGAACATGATACGAGAGGAGGTCTACCTCCTGATACTTTCTAATTTTTGCTATATCTCTTAAACTAATGGTTTTTTGCTATAAGTGGGTTAATACTTTTTTGTAGCAAATTTAACGCTCCATCGATTGGTGCATTAAAAAATACACGTTATCAGTAAAAAAAATAAATTTGAGCTTGAAAGTTTTTTATTGGTCAACCTACTAAAAAAATGAGAGCGCCAGACTATAGCCCTTTCGAAACCATTCAACTTTTATTTGAAACATTTTTTAATATTCTGAATAATAAACGAGATATTTAAAAAAAGGTATTGCTGCCGAAAATCCCGGGACCGAAGAAAAATTTTTGGCCAAAAATTCGATTTTGTATTAGGAGAACATGATACGAGAGGAGGTCTACCTCCTGATACTTTCTAATTTTTGCTATATCTCTTAAACTAATGGTTTTTTGCTATAAGTGGGTTAATACTTTTTTGTAGCAAATTTAACGCTCCATCGATTGGTGCATTAAAAAATACACGTTATCAGTAAAAAAAATAAATTTGAGCTTGAAAGTTTTTTATTGGTCAACCTACTAAAAAAATGAGAGCGCCAGACTATAGCCCTTTCGAAACCATTCAACTTTTATTTGAAACATTTTTTAATATTCTGAATAATAAACGAGATATTTAAAAAAAGGTATTGCTGCCGAAAATCCCGGGACCGAAGAAAAATTTTTGGCCAAAAATTCGATTTTGTATTAGGAGAACATGATACGAGAGGAGGTCTACCTCCTGATACTTTCTAATTTTTGCTATATCTCTTAAACTAATGGTTTTTTGCTATAAGTGGGTTAATACTTTTTTGTAGCAAATTTAACGCTCCATCGATTGGTGCATTAAAAAATACACGTTATCAGTAAAAAAAATAAATTTGAGCTTGAAAGTTTTTTATTGGTCAACCTACTAAAAAAATGAGAGCGCCAGACTATAGCCCTTTCGAAACCATTCAACTTTTATTTGAAACATTTTTTAATATTCTGAATAATAAACGAGATATTTAAAAAAAGGTATTGCTGCCGAAAATCCCGGGACCGAAGAAAAATTTTTGGCCAAAAATTCGATTTTGTATTAGGAGAACATGATACGAGAGGAGGTCTACCTCCTGATACTTTCTAATTTTTGCTATATCTCTTAAACTAATGGTTTTTTGCTATAAGTGGGTTAATACTTTTTTGTAGCAAATTTAACGCTCCATCGATTGGTGCATTAAAAAATACACGTTATCAGTAAAAAAAATAAATTTGAGCTTGAAAGTTTTTTATTGGTCAACCTACTAAAAAAATGAGAGCGCCAGACTATAGCCCTTTCGAAACCATTCAACTTTTATTTGAAACATTTTTTAATATTCTGAATAATAAACGAGATATTTAAAAAAAGGTATTGCTGCCGAAAATCCCGGGACCGAAGAAAAATTTTTGGCCAAAAATTCGATTTTGTATTAGGAGAACATGATACGAGAGGAGGTCTACCTCCTGATACTTTCTAATTTTTGCTATATCTCTTAAACTAATGGTTTTTTGCTATAAGTGGGTTAATACTTTTTTGTAGCAAATTTAACGCTCCATCGATTGGTGCATTAAAAAATACACGTTATCAGTAAAAAAAATAAATTTGAGCTTGAAAGTTTTTTATTGGTCAACCTACTAAAAAAATGAGAGCGCCAGACTATAGCCCTTTCGAAACCATTCAACTTTTATTTGAAACATTTTTTAATATTCTGAATAATAAACGAGATATTTAAAAAAAGGTATTGCTGCCGAAAATCCCGGGACCGAAGAAAAATTTTTGGCCAAAAATTCGATTTTGTATTAGGAGAACATGATACGAGAGGAGGTCTACCTCCTGATACTTTCTAATTTTTGCTATATCTCTTAAACTAATGGTTTTTTGCTATAAGTGGGTTAATACTTTTTTGTAGCAAATTTAACGCTCCATCGATTGGTGCATTAAAAAATACACGTTATCAGTAAAAAAAATAAATTTGAGCTTGAAAGTTTTTTATTGGTCAACCTACTAAAAAAATGAGAGCGCCAGACTATAGCCCTTTCGAAACCATTCAACTTTTATTTGAAACATTTTTTAATATTCTGAATAATAAACGAGATATTTAAAAAAAGGTATTGCTGCCGAAAATCCCGGGACCGAAGAAAAATTTTTGGCCAAAAATTCGATTTTGTATTAGGAGAACATGATACGAGAGGAGGTCTACCTCCTGATACTTTCTAATTTTTGCTATATCTCTTAAACTAATGGTTTTTTGCTATAAGTGGGTTAATACTTTTTTGTAGCAAATTTAACGCTCCATCGATTGGTGCATTAAAAAATACACGTTATCAGTAAAAAAAATAAATTTGAGCTTGAAAGTTTTTTATTGGTCAACCTACTAAAAAAATGAGAGCGCCAGACTATAGCCCTTTCGAAACCATTCAACTTTTATTTGAAACATTTTTTAATATTCTGAATAATAAACGAGATATTTAAAAAAAGGTATTGCTGCCGAAAATCCCGGGACCGAAGAAAAATTTTTGGCCAAAAATTCGATTTTGTATTAGGAGAACATGATACGAGAGGAGGTCTACCTCCTGATACTTTCTAATTTTTGCTATATCTCTTAAACTAATGGTTTTTTGCTATAAGTGGGTTAATACTTTTTTGTAGCAAATTTAACGCTCCATCGATTGGTGCATTAAAAAATACACGTTATCAGTAAAAAAAATAAATTTGAGCTTGAAAGTTTTTTATTGGTCAACCTACTAAAAAAATGAGAGCGCCAGACTATAGCCCTTTCGAAACCATTCAACTTTTATTTGAAACATTTTTTAATATTCTGAATAATAAACGAGATATTTAAAAAAAGGTATTGCTGCCGAAAATCCCGGGACCGAAGAAAAATTTTTGGCCAAAAATTCGATTTTGTATTAGGAGAACATGATACGAGAGGAGGTCTACCTCCTGATACTTTCTAATTTTTGCTATATCTCTTAAACTAATGGTTTTTTGCTATAAGTGGGTTAATACTTTTTTGTAGCAAATTTAACGCTCCATCGATTGGTGCATTAAAAAATACACGTTATCAGTAAAAAAAATAAATTTGAGCTTGAAAGTTTTTTATTGGTCAACCTACTAAAAAAA
The DNA here is from genome assembly GCF_003254395.2 of Apis mellifera. Lineage (NCBI taxonomy): Eukaryota > Metazoa > Arthropoda > Insecta > Hymenoptera > Apidae > Apis > Apis mellifera. The sequence goes on along the minus strand of NC_037643.1, from coordinate 7,865,396 downwards.
TGAGAGCGCCAGACTATAGCCCTTTCGAAACCATTCAACTTTTATTTGAAACATTTTTTAATATTCTGAATAATAAACGAGATATTTAAAAAAAGGTATTGCTGCCGAAAATCCCGGGACCGAAGAAAAATTTTTGGCCAAAAATTCGATTTTGTATTAGGAGAACATGATACGAGAGGAGGTCTACCTCCTGATACTTTCTAATTTTTGCTATATCTCTTAAACTAATGGTTTTTTGCTATAAGTGGGTTAATACTTTTTTGTAGCAAATTTAACGCTCCATCGATTGGTGCATTAAAAAATACACGTTATCAGTAAAAAAAATAAATTTGAGCTTGAAAGTTTTTTATTGGTCAACCTACTAAAAAAATGAGAGCGCCAGACTATAGCCCTTTCGAAACCATTCAACTTTTATTTGAAACATTTTTTAATATTCTGAATAATAAACGAGATATTTAAAAAAAGGTATTGCTGCCGAAAATCCCGGGACCGAAGAAAAATTTTTGGCCAAAAATTCGATTTTGTATTAGGAGAACATGATACGAGAGGAGGTCTACCTCCTGATACTTTCTAATTTTTGCTATATCTCTTAAACTAATGGTTTTTTGCTATAAGTGGGTTAATACTTTTTTGTAGCAAATTTAACGCTCCATCGATTGGTGCATTAAAAAATACACGTTATCAGTAAAAAAAATAAATTTGAGCTTGAAAGTTTTTTATTGGTCAACCTACTAAAAAAATGAGAGCGCCAGACTATAGCCCTTTCGAAACCATTCAACTTTTATTTGAAACATTTTTTAATATTCTGAATAATAAACGAGATATTTAAAAAAAGGTATTGCTGCCGAAAATCCCGGGACCGAAGAAAAATTTTTGGCCAAAAATTCGATTTTGTATTAGGAGAACATGATACGAGAGGAGGTCTACCTCCTGATACTTTCTAATTTTTGCTATATCTCTTAAACTAATGGTTTTTTGCTATAAGTGGGTTAATACTTTTTTGTAGCAAATTTAACGCTCCATCGATTGGTGCATTAAAAAATACACGTTATCAGTAAAAAAAATAAATTTGAGCTTGAAAGTTTTTTATTGGTCAACCTACTAAAAAAATGAGAGCGCCAGACTATAGCCCTTTCGAAACCATTCAACTTTTATTTGAAACATTTTTTAATATTCTGAATAATAAACGAGATATTTAAAAAAAGGTATTACTGCCGAAAATCCCGGGACCGAAGAAAAATTTTTGGCCAAAAACTCGATTTTGTATTAGGAGAACATGATACGAGAGGAGGTTACCTCCTGATATTTTAATTTTTGCTATATCTCTTAAACTAATGGTTTTTTGCTATAAGTGGGTTAATACTTTTTTGTAGCAAATTTAACGCTCCATCGATTGGTGCATTAAAAAATACACGTTATCAGTAAAAAAAATAAATTTGAGCTTGAAAGTTTTTTATTGGTCAACCTACTAAAAAAATGAGAGCGCCAGACTATAGCCCTTTCGAAACCATTCAACTTTTATTTGAAACATTTTTTAATATTCTGAATAATAAACGAGATATTTAAAAAAAGGTATTACTGCCGAAAATCCCGGGACCGAAGAAAAATTTTTGGCCAAAAACTCGATTTTGTATTAGGAGAACATGATACGAGAGGAGGTCTACCTCCTGATACTTTTAATTTTTGCTATATCTCTTAAACTAATGGTTTTTTGCTATAAGTGGGTTAATACTTTTTTGTAGCAAATTTACGCTCCATCGATTGGTGCATTAAAAAATACACGTTATCAGTAAAAAAAATAAATTTGAGCTTGAAAGTTTTTTATTGGTCAACCTACTAAAAAAATGAGAGCGCCAGACTATAGCCCTTTCGAAACCATTCAACTTTTATTTGAAACATTTTTTAATATTCTGAATAATAAACGAGATATTTAAAAAAAGGTATTACTGCCGAAAATCCCGGGACCGAAGAAAAATTTTTGGCCAAAAATCGATTTTGTATTAGGAGAACATGATACGAGAGGAGGTCTACCTCCTGATAATTTTAATTTTTGCTATATCTCTTAAACTAATGGTTTTTTGCTATAAGTGGGTTAATACTTTTTTGTAGCAAATTTAACGCTCCATCGATTGGTGCATTAAAAAATACACGTTATCAGTAAAAAAAATAAATTTGAGCTTGAAAGTTTTTTATTGGTCAACCTACTAAAAAAATGAGAGCGCCAGACTATAGCCCTTTCGAAACCATTCAACTTTTATTTGAAACATTTTTTAATATTCTGAATAATAAACGAGATATTTAAAAAAAGTATTACTGCCGAAAATCCCGGGACCGAAGAAAAATTTTTGGCCAAAAACTCGATTTTGTATTAGGAGAACATGATACGAGAGGAGGTCTACCTCCTGATAATTTTTAATTTTTGCTATATCTCTTAAACTAATGGTTTTTTGCTATAAGTGGGTTAATACTTTTTTGTAGCAAATTTAACGCTCCATCGATTGGTGCATTAAAAAATACACGTTATCAGTAAAAAAAATAAATTTGAGCTTGAAAGTTTTTTATTGGTCAACCTACTAAAAAAATGAGAGCGCCAGACATAGCCCTTTCGAAACCATTCAACTTTTATTTGAAACATTTTTTAATATTCTGAATAATAAACGAGATATTTAAAAAAAGTATTACTGCCGAAAATCCCGGGACCGAAGAAAAATTTTTGGCCAAAAACTCGATTTTGTATTAGGAGAACATGATACGAGAGGAGGTCTACCTCCTGATATTTTTAATTTTTGCTATATCTCTTAAACTAATGGTTTTTTGCTATAAGTGGGTTAATACTTTTTTGTAGCAAATTTAACGCTCCATCGATTGGTGCATTAAAAAATACACGTTATCAGTAAAAAAAATAAATTTGAGCTTGAAAGTTTTTTATTGGTCAACCTACTAAAAAAATGAGAGCGCCAGACATAGCCCTTTCGAAACCATTCAACTTTTATTTGAAACATTTTTTAATATTCTGAATAATAAACGAGATATTTAAAAAAAGGTATTACTGCCGAAAATCCCGGGACCGAAGAAAAATTTTTGGCCAAAAACTCGATTTTGTATTAGGAGAACATGATACGAGAGGAGGTCTACCTCCTAATATTTTTAATTTTTGCTATATCTCTTAAACTAATGGTTTTTTGCTATAAGTGGGTTAATACTTTTTTGTGGCAAATTTAATGCTCTATCGATTGGTGCATTAAAAAATACACGTTATCAGTAAAAAAAATATATTTGAGCTGAAAGTTTTTTATTGGTCAACCTACTAAAAAAATGAGAGCGCCAGACATAGCCCTTTCGAAACCATTCAACTTTTATTCGAAACATTTTTTAATATTCTGAATAATAGACGAGATATTTAAAAAAAGGTATTACTGCCGAAAATCCCGGGACCGAAGAAAAATTTTTGGCCAAAAACTCGATTTTGTATTAGGAGAACATGATACGAGAGGAGGTCTACCTCCTAATAATTTTAATTTTTGCTATATCTCTTAAACTAATGGTTTTTTGCTATAAGTGGGTTAATACTTTTTTGTGGCAAATTTATGCTCCATCGATTGGTGCATTAAAAAATACACGTTATCAGTAAAAAAAATAAATTTGAGCTTGAAAGTTTTTTATTGGTCAACCTACTAAAAAAATGAGAGCGCCAGAACATAGCCCTTTCGAAACCATTCAACTTTTATTCGAAACATTTTTTAATATTCTGAATAATAGACGAGATATTTAAAAAAAGTATTACTGTCGAAAATCCCGGGACCGAAGAAAAATTTTTGGCCAAAAATTCGATTTTGTATTAGGAGAACATGATACGAGAGGAGGTATACCTCCTAATAATTTTTAATTTTTGCTATATCTCTTAAACTAATGGTTTTTTGCTATAAGTGGGTTAATACTTTTTTGTGCAAATTTATGCTCTATCGACTGGTGCATTAAAAAATACACGTTATCAGTAAAAAAAATAAATTTGAGCCTGAAAGTTTTTTATTGGTCAACCTACTAAAAAAATGAGAGCGCCAGACATAGCCCTTTCGAAACCATTCAACTTTTATTCGAAACATTTTTTAATATTCTGAATAATAGACGAGATATTTAAAAAAAGGTATTACTGCCGAAAATCCCGGGACCGAAGAAAAATTTTTGGCCAAAAACTCGATTTTGTATTAGGAGAACATGATACGAGAGGAGGTTACCTCCTAATAATTTTTAATTTTTGCTATATCTCTTAAACTAATGGTTTTTTGCTATAAGTGGGTTAATACTTTTTTGTGGCAAATTTATGCTCTATCGATGGTGCATTAAAAAATACACGTTATCAGTAAAAAAAATAATTTGAGCCTGAAAGTTTTTTATTGGTCAACCTACTAAAAAAATGAGAGCGCCAGACATAGCCCTTTCGAAACCATTCAACTTTTATTCGAAACATTTTTTAATATTCTGAATAATAGACGAGATATTTAAAAAAAGTATTACTGTCGAAAATGCCGGGACCGAAGAAAAATTTTTGGCCAAAAACTCGATTTTGTATTAGGAGAACATGATACGAGAGGAGGTATACCTCCTATAATTTTAATTTTTGCTATATCTCTTAAACTAATGGTTTTTTGCTATAAGTGGGTTAATACTTTTTTGTGGCAAATTTATGCTCTATCGACTGGTGCATTAAAAAATACACGTTATCAGTAAAAAAAATATATTTGAGCCTGAAAGTTTTTTATTGGTCAACCTACTAAAAAAATGAGAGCGCCAGAACATAGCCCTTTCGAAACCATTCAACTTTTATTCGAAACATTTTTTAATATTCTGAATAATAGACGAGATATTTAAAAAAAGTATTACTGTCGAAAATCCCGGGACCGAAGAAAAATTTTTGGCCAAAAACTCGATTTTGTATTAGGAGAACATGATACGAGAGGAGGTATACCTCCTAATAATTTTTAATTTTTGCTATATCTCTTAAACTAATGGTTTTTTGCTATAAGTGGGTTAATACTTTTTTGTGGCAAATTTTATGCTCTATCGACTGGTGCATTAAAAAATACACGTTATCAGTAAAAAAAATATATTTGAGCCTGAAAGTTTTTTATTGGTCAACCTACTAAAAAAATGAGAGCGCCAGACATAGCCCTTTCGAAACCATTCAACTTTTATTCGAAACATTTTTTAATATTCTGAATAATAGACGAGATATTTAAAAAAAGTATTACTGTCGAAAATCCCGGGACCGAAGAAAAATTTTTGGCCAAAAACTCGATTTTGTATTAGGAGAACATGATACGAGAGGAGGTATACCTCCTAATAATTTTTAATTTTTGCTATATCTCTTAAACTAATGGTTTTTTGCTATAAGTGGGTTAATACTTTTTTGTGGCAAATTTATGCTCTATCGACTGGTGCATTAAAAAATACACGTTATCAGTAAAAAAAATATATTTGAGCCTGAAAGTTTTTTATTGGTCAACCTACTAAAAAAATGAGAGCGCCAGAACATAGCCCTTTCGAAACCATTCAACTTTTATTCGAAACATTTTTTAATATTCTGAATAATAGACGAGATATTTAAAAAAAAGTATTACTGTCGAAAATCCCGGGACCGAAGAAAAATTTTTGGCCAAAAACTCGATTTTGTATTAGGAGAACATGATACGAGAGGAGGTATACCTCCTAATAATTTTTAATTTTTGCTATATCTCTTAAACTAATGGTTTTTTGCTATAAGTGGGTTAATACTTTTTTGTGGCAAATTTTATGCTCTATCGACTGGTGCATTAAAAAATACACGTTATCAGTAAAAAAAATATATTTGAGCCTGAAAGTTTTTTATTGGTCAACCTACTAAAAAAATGAGAGCGCCAGAACATAGCCCTTTCGAAACCATTCAACTTTTATTCGAAACATTTTTTAATATTCTGAATAATAGACGAGATATTTAAAAAAAAGTATTACTGTCGAAAATCCGGGACCGAAGAAAAATTTTTGGCCAAAAACTCGATTTTGTATTAGGAGAACATGATACGAGAGGAGGTATACCTCCTAATAATTTTTAATTTTTGCTATATCTCTTAAACTAATGGTTTTTTGCTATAAGTGGGTTAATACTTTTTTGTGGCAAATTTTATGCTCTATCGACTGGTGCATTAAAAAATACACGTTATCAGTAAAAAAAATATATTTGAGCCTGAAAGTTTTTTATTGGTCAACCTACTAAAAAAATGAGAGCGCCAGAACATAGCCCTTTCGAAACCATTCAACTTTTATTCGAAACATTTTTTAATATTCTGAATAATAGACGAGATATTTAAAAAAAAGTATTACTGTCGAAAATCCCGGGACCGAAGAAAAATTTTTGGCCAAAAACTCGATTTTGTATTAGGAGAACATGATACGAGAGGAGGTATACCTCCTAATAATTTTTAATTTTTGCTATATCTCTTAAACTAATGGTTTTTTGCTATAAGTGGGTTAATACTTTTTTGTGGCAAATTTATGCTCTATCGACTGGTGCATTAAAAAATACACGTTATCAGTAAAAAAAATATATTTGAGCCTGAAAGTTTTTTATTGGTCAACCTACTAAAAAAATGAGAGCGCCAGACATAGCCCTTTCGAAACCATTCAACTTTTATTCGAAACATTTTTTAATATTCTGAATAATAGACGAGATATTTAAAAAAAAGTATTACTGTCGAAAATCCCGGGACCGAAGAAAAATTTTTGGCCAAAAACTCGATTTTGTATTAGGAGAACATGATACGAGAGGAGGTATACCTCCTAATAATTTTTAATTTTTGCTATATCTCTTAAACTAATGGTTTTTTGCTATAAGTGGGTTAATACTTTTTTGTGGCAAATTTTATGCTCTATCGACTGGTGCATTAAAAAATACACGTTATCAGTAAAAAAAATATATTTGAGCCTGAAAGTTTTTTATTGGTCAACCTACTAAAAAAATGAGAGCGCCAGAACATAGCCCTTTCGAAGCCATTCAACTTTTATTCGAAACATTTTTTAATATTCTGAATAATAGACGAGATATTTAAAAAAAAGTATTACTGTCGAAAATGCCGGGACCGAAGAAAAATTTTTGGCCAAAAACTCGATTTTGTATTAGGAGAACATGATACGAGAGGAGGTATACCTCCTAATAATTTTTAATTTTTGCTATATCTCTTAAACTAATGGTTTTTTGCTATAAGTGGGTTAATACTTTTTTGTGGCAAATTTTATGCTCTATCGACTGGTGCATTAAAAAATACACGTTATCAGTAAAAAAAATATATTTGAGCCTGAAAGTTTTTTATTGGTCAACCTACTAAAAAAATGAGAGCGCCAGAACATAGCCCTTTCGAAACCATTCAACTTTTATTCGAAACATTTTTTAATATTCTGAATAATAGACGAGATATTTAAAAAAAAGTATTACTGTCGAAAATCCCGGGACCGAAGAAAAATTTTTGGCCAAAAACTCGATTTTGTATTAGGAGAACATGATACGAGAGGAGGTATACCTCCTAATAATTTTTAATTTTTGCTATATCTCTTAAACTAATGGTTTTTTGCTATAAGTGGGTTAATACTTTTTTGTGGCAAATTTTATGCTCTATCGACTGGTGCATTAAAAAATACACGTTATCAGTAAAAAAAATATATTTGAGCCTGAAAGTTTTTTATTGGTCAACCTACTAAAAAAATGAGAGCGCCAGAACATAGCCCTTTCGAAACCATTCAACTTTTATTCGAAACATTTTTTAATATTCTGAATAATAGACGAGATATTTAAAAAAAAGTATTACTGTCGAAAATCCCGGGACCGAAGAAAAATTTTTGGCCAAAAACTCGATTTTGTATTAGGAGAACATGATACGAGAGGAGGTATACCTCCTAATAATTTTTAATTTTTGCTATATCTCTTAAACTAATGGTTTTTTGCTATAAGTGGGTTAATACTTTTTTGTGGCAAATTTTATGCTCTATCGACTGGTGCATTAAAAAATACACGTTATCAGTAAAAAAAATATATTTGAGCCTGAAAGTTTTTTATTGGTCAACCTACTAAAAAAATGAGAGCGCCAGAACATAGCCCTTTCGAAACCATTCAACTTTTATTCGAAACATTTTTTAATATTCTGAATAATAGACGAGATATTTAAAAAAAAGTATTACTGTCGAAAATCCGGGACCGAAGAAAAATTTTTGGCCAAAAACTCGATTTTGTATTAGGAGAACATGATACGAGAGGAGGTATACCTCCTAATAATTTTTAATTTTTGCTATATCTCTTAAACTAATGGTTTTTTGCTATAAGTGGGTTAATACTTTTTTGTGGCAAATTTTATGCTCTATCGACTGGTGCATTAAAAAATACACGTTATCAGTAAAAAAAATATATTTGAGCCTGAAAGTTTTTTATTGGTCAACCTACTAAAAAAATGAGAGCGCCAGAACATAGCCCTTTCGAAACCATTCAACTTTTATTCGAAACATTTTTTAATATTCTGAAGAATAGACGAGATATTTAAAAAAAAGTATTACTGTCGAAAATCCCGGGACCGAAGAAAAATTTTTGGCCAAAAACTCGATTTTGTATTAGGAGAACATGATACGAGAGGAGGTATACCTCCTAATAATTTTTAATTTTTGCTATATCTCTTAAACTAATGGTTTTTTGCTATAAGTGGGTTAATACTTTTTTGTGGCAAATTTTATGCTCTATCGACTGGTGCATTAAAAAATACACGTTATCGGTAAAAAAAATATATTTGAGCCTGAAAGTTTTTTATTGGTCAACCTACTAAAAAAATGAGAGCGTCAGAATATGGCCCTTTCGAAACCAATCAATTTTTATTTGAAACATTTTTTAATATTCTGAAGAATAGACGAGATATTTAAAAAAAAGTATTACTGTCGAAAATCCCGGGACCGAAGAAAAATTTTTGGCCAAAAACTCGATTTTGTATTAGGAGAACATGATACGAGAGGAGGTATACCTCCTAATAATTTTTAATTTTTGCTATATCTCTTAAACTAATGGTTTTTTGCTATAAGTGGGTTAATACTTTTTTGTGGCAAATTTTATGCTCTATCGACTGGTGCATTAAAAAATACACGTTATCAGTAAAAAAAATATATTTGAGCCTGAAAGTTTTTTATTGGTCAACCTACTAAAAAAATGAGAGCGCCAGAACATAGCCCTTTCGAAACCATTCAACTTTTATTCGAAACATTTTTTAATATTCTGAATAATAAACGAGATATTTAAAAAAAAGTATTACTTTCTAAAATCCCGGGACCGAAGAAAAACGAGAGGAGGTCTATCTCCTTACGTATCATGATCTCCTAATACAAAATCGATATTTTTGGCCATAAATTTCACTCGTTCGAAATGTTTGGAATTTTTTGGAATTTTTATTTTTAATTTACTTACCTTTTATGTACTTACCTGTTCCATATTTTGATACTTACCTTTCCGAGGATGTGTGGAATCTATTTTTTATCATTTTTTCAACAGTTTACTTAAATCTAATATTAAAAGTTAATATTAAACGTACCTCTTTTATACTTACCTTTCTTCCACTTTTTGCAGCCAGATCAGCAAGAACTGCAAAATTATAAAAAAAGGTATTTATAAAATTCAATCTATCGACCTCCTATCGTATTATGTTCTCCTAATACAAAATCAATATTTTTGGCCAAAAATTTCATTCATTCATAGTGTTTGGAATTTTTTGGAATTTGTATTTTTAATTTACTTACCTTTTATGTACTTACTTGTTCCAGACTTTGATGCTTACCTTTCCAAGGATGTGCGGAATTTATTTTTTGTCATTTTTTTAACAGTTTACTTAAATCTAATATTAAAAGTTAATATTAAACTTATCTCTTTTATACATACCTTTCACCGAGTTTTTGAAGCCAGATTAGCAGGAACTGCAAAAATATAAAAAAAGCTATTTATAAAATTCAAACTATCGACCTCATATGGTATCATGTTCTCCTAATACAAAATCGAGTTTTTGGCCAAAAATTTTTCTTCGGTCCCGGGATTTTCGACAGTAATACTTTTTTTTAAATATCTCGTCTATTATTCAGAATATTAAAAAATGTTTCGAATAAAAGTTGAATGGTTTCGAAAGGGCTATGTTCTGGCGCTCTCATTTTTTTAGTAGGTTGACCAATAAAAAACTTTCAGGCTCAAATATATTTTTTTTACTGATAACGTGTATTTTTTAATGCACCAGTCGATAGAGCATAAAATTTGCCACAAAAAAGTATTAACCCACTTATAGCAAAAAACCATTAGTTTAAGAGATATAGCAAAAATTAAAAATTATTAGGAGGTATACCTCCTCTCGTATCATGTTCTCCTAATACAAAATCGAGTTTTTGGCTAAAAATTTTTCTTCGGTCCCGGGATTTTCGACAGTAATACTTTTTTTTAAATATCTCGTCTATTATTCAGAATATTAAAAAATGTTTCGAATAAAAGTTGAATGATTTCGAAAGGGCTATGTTCTGGCGCTCTCATTTTTTTAATAGGTTGACCAATAAAAAACTTTCAAAGGCTCAAATATATTTTGTTTACTGATAACGTGTATTTTTTAATGCACCAATCGATGGTGCATAAAATTTCCTATAAAAAAGTATTAACCGACTTATAGCGAAGAACGATTAGTTTAAAAGATATAGCAAAAATTAGAAAGTTTTAAGAAGTCGACCTCTTGTCATATCATGTTCTCCTAATACACAATCGAGTTTTTCGGCAAAAATTTTACTAATGCTCGGGGAATTTTGATCTCAATCTTTTTTGTTAAGTATCTTCTTTATTCTTAATAATATCTTAGTAATATCAAAGAATGCTTCGAATAAAAGTTGAATGGTTTTGAAAAGTGTACATTCTGGCGGCCTTTGTTTTTTCGTAGGTGGATTCATAAAAAATTTAACAGTCTTAGTTTTGTTTTTTCAAATAGCCATGTATATTTTTTAATTCACCAATTTATGCATCCTGACATTCTCTATAAAAATGTATAAGACCATTAGTAGAAAAAAAAACCATTAGTTTAAGAGATATTTAATTAATTTTATTTATTTTCTAAACTATGAATTTTTTGCTATATATGAGTAGTATTTTTTTACAGAGAATGCTAAAATATATTAGCTGATATATTAAGAAATGTATAATTCCATTTAAAAGACATTCACTTTTATAATTCCTTTTCGCTTCTGTGCAAGTAAATATACAAAAAAAATAAATATCGAATCATTTAACTTTTATTTGAACTTTTATTTTATTTTATGTTCCCAAAGTAAGTAGTATTTTAGGTAATGTTTTTCGAATATTTGATATAATACATTATGCTATGTTATTAAAAATAGTCGAGATATTCCATGTAATAAATATACTATGTGTGAATTCTCAATAAATTAAAAAAATGATAAAAAATCGCTCAAAAAATAGCTGCTTTCGTGATCGAAGATCAGCGTGCAAGAAGTAAAAATCTAAATTATATAAATTGTGAGAAAAAATGATTTGATATTCTGAAAAGACGGCAACAGCAAGGAAAATGATAAAAAGTTAAATATGAGGACAGATAGATATGTGAATGTAAACACTCCTTTTAAATTATATCTTCCTGATACAAAAAGAAATTAGATTAAGCTTTCGTTCATTCAATCTATAACTCATAGAAAGTTCCAAGAATTTGATTTGTTTTTCAAGAATGAATTGTTAAAATTCTTGGAAAAATTTCTCGTGCGATCTCCTGTCATATTATGTCGCCCTAATAGAAAATCGAATTTTTGGCTAAAAGTTTCATTCGTTCGATCATTTGAAAATTTCAAAAAATTTGACGTCATATTTCGCTCTTGTCGCGCACAAATATATGATTCATCAATTACAATTTTCATTCTTGTACCGATGTTTCGACAATATCGTACTCCATATTCCCTATTGCGCCGAGGTATCTGTCCTCGGGGATAGGTTGCATAATCATACGCATCAACACCTGTGCTCCAACACCTCTGACAATTAATAAATTTTCGCGAAAACTGCAAAATTATATATCACGTATAATTTATGATTCACGCTCCTTCTTCAATCACTAAATTTAATCCTCGTCCCGAACAATGCGTCGAATCTTTGAAACGTAACGCGCGATAATTTCCGCGTCATTATCACCGAAAGTCAATCAAAATCGTCAATGTGAAAATAAATTCGGTCAATTACAAGGCGTGGGTATTCATCATTAAACACAATGACAGATAAAGTTGAATCAGCATCGTTACCACCCGATCCCGTTTAAAATTGAATCGTTAATCTTTAATTCAATATCGAATATCTGTGTTATCATTATCACAGCCAAGCTTTTATCATCATTATTTCGAGGGGCTTTACATTTGTTTACACCCTCTCGGCCAATAAATACATTCGCATACCGTGCGCTCTCTGCCACGATTGAAATAAAACAATGATCCACCCCTCCCTCACGTCCAACCACCGTGGTGGCAACTCTGCACCATCGTCACGTCCATATCCTTTATACCCGATACGTTAACCTAAAAGCATCGACGACGTACGAACAAATATATACACAGTGTTCCCGTGGAGAAGCGCAAGTTCAAGGGAAGAGAGTTCATCGTGGACCGATTACGAGCTGTCCATCGCGTCCTATGTCTAACTACGTTTATTGTTAAAGGTGTATCGATAATCCCTTGACAAGGTTCGACCCCGGGCTGCATTTACCCCCTGACAACGTAGCACGTGACCTCTCGATCCCCCGAAATCCATTTTTCTTCCTCGCCCCCACCCCCTCCCCCAGCTATCGCCTCATCTTTTTCCTGCTCCTTTTGCCTTCTCCACCTGCTCTCACTCTGCTCGCTCGTTGAAACTACCGCTGCTTCTTTTCGGTAAAGTCCTTTCCAGGACCGAGCAGAAGATCTCTCATTTTTACGTGTTCTTGATCATGTGTTTTCTGGATTATAAGAAAGTATTATTGGAGAGTAATTTTCCTTTTTTTTTTTATGTATTTTACAGTATTTTATAAATGTAATTTTGGACGAGAATATATCGTCTGAATCTGAAACCCATACATCTGATTTTTGTATAATAATTTTTAAATCTATGAATATTTTTAAAACTTTCTTAAAAATTAATCTTCATAGGATGACAAGTATAGTAATGTCGTGAAATAGAGTACGGATATTTCTGCAAAATAAAATTTTTATGAATATGAAGAAATGGAGAGCTTATTACAAATATCATAATTATACTTCGAACATTTCGAATTTTTAATAATAATAATAAGTCATTAATGTTTTTCGAATAAAATATGCAAAACGTAACAAAAGATATTCCACATCGAATATTTTTGGACGAGTCTTCACAACAACCGTTTATGCGACAAAATTGGGACGGATTCCGGTTACATAAAAATGGATAGAAATATTCAAGTCAATATCACGCGAGTATTTAATTCCCGTTCCCCGTATTTTCGATTTTATATAATTAATAACCGCAGCGAGACGCTTCTAATTGAGTTCAATCTACTGCTAATTCCCCTCCTGAAAAAAAAAATATTTTCTCCCTCGTCGATTTCGCAATCGTGTCGTAACGCAATTTGCAGGATGATTTTTCCGCTTTTCCCCCTCCCTCTCCCTTTTTTTTTTTCAATAAAGATCGATTCATCGTGCACGTGATTACCCGCGATATCGCGCGTAATCGTATTATCGAAGGCATGGAGGGCAGGACGTCATTTATTGGCCTGATATCGGTAATTTGCGATCTCGTGCAATCACGAACAGTGGACCGTCCTCCTCGTTTCCCTGTACACGTGTTTACAAAGCTGGATGAGCTCGCGCCGAATCTCCTCGCGTCGAAATCGAACCACGATTTCTCGTCGTCCACGGGAAAATGAGCGAGAAAAAGGGGATATAAATTCGAAATCATTGATACGATTCGTTGTGGCGTTTCGATGCTCCTTTTCCTTCGCTCCAAACTCGAGTAGGAATTTTTAGACGACGAATATCTCGCCGAACAATTTTACCCGCGGAGAGCGCGGGTGTCGCCACGAGATACGAGGTATAAATATATATCTTTCGGCTATCTTCCCCTCTTGGTGCTTCACGTTATATTATGGAAAGTGGAGTTTAGCGAAACTCAAAGACAAGGGTTACTTTGGCTCGGCATCCAGCCTGATAATTCGAATTCAAAGCCGTAGACGTGCAGTGCGTGACCGGTCTTGCCATCCGTGTCTGAGAACCCTCTTACCTCGCGGTGGAGAGAAAATTTGCATAATCGATCAGGATACGTTCCAAAACGTGGAGCAACGTGGTCGGTCGTTTCACTTTTCCCCTCCCCCTCTCCTCAGACCGTTTTGCATGTTCACGAAAAAAAGGCGATCCGCTTCCTTTGTATGCCGTTCGCCGCCATCCTCAACCTTTATCCTTCAACCTTTCTCCTTTCTCGCTCCATATTTTCTTATCATATGTATATATATATATATTCTCTGCGCCAATCCAATGCTTCTTTTCTTTCTTTCTCTTCCCCCCGTTCTCGCATCTGTCTCCTCCTCTCCCGTTTTTCTCTGTTTTTCTCATGCTCGTTCATCGATCGAATCACTTATTCACTTACTCGTTTATTTACCCCCCCGATCTCCGTATTTTTATCCGTTCTCGAACATTGGGTAATTCTTTGGGTAATTCGGTAACAATCACTGTTTCCGATCTTTTACTTTTTCCCCAATTTGTTGCCTGGATTCTACTTGTTGAGTATTCTCGTTTTACACGGGTATTTTGTAAATTTATTTACAAGAGATTTTTAAATATGTAATTAGGAAACGGATGGTAGATTTTTAAAAATAGTTTACGATCGTATATTCTTCTTGATGATACATTCTTCTTGAGTATACATTCTTACAATTTCCGTTTCTGAAATAATCATTCGGAATAGAAGGTAATTAAAAATAGATCGCTCATCTGTACAACAATTTAATCCCGCTTACGCACAAGATACTACACCGATACTCTCGTTACATCTTCAAAACGCCATTTTCTCCTCCATCCATCTTACTCGTGCACGGTTATCTGTCCTCAACTTTTCTCAATTACAGAAACCGACGGAACGCTCGAGGACGCTGTCCACCAACGTCCCTCAAAAAAAAATTCGTCTATTCTTCTCTACCATGTTTCTCACCTCTTCCTTCTCGAATCTATCATAATTTGTATTTTTAAATTTAAAATACAAATTCGATTCTCTGAATTTACTGACGATGCTTAATTTAATACGTTGATACCGAATTGCTTGAAGAAACTTGGAATTATTACCACGATGACAAAATGTGTGCATACTCATCGAAATAAAACAGTGATCGGTGTAAAAGATAGAAACAAAGAGAGAGAAATGTGAATGGCAATCAATGCACAGGACTCGATACACTTTTTTCTCTTCCTCTCTTTTCCTTTACAAATATATTATTTATAATAATTTCTCCAACTCTCCTCTCTTCCCCTTTTTCCACTCTCACCTTCCTCCCCGTGTAACAATTCCAAATAAATATTCCGTTTTAATTAAAAGCCGCGCAAAAGGGGCCGCGTACGAAATAAAATGGAATCAACATTGATGGTGTTGCGAAACGGAACAATCTCGCGTTCATCAGGGCGAATAAAGTTGTGTTCACGAATCCGGGGCGGGGAGGGGGTGGTCGTCGGGGGTAGAAGGAGGAGGAGGAGGAGGAAAAGAAGTCGAAACGGAGAACGGCGGTTAAAATACAATTAGTGCACGGGATGGGTTTCCAACTGGAATGGCAGCCGGACTTATTGCTACAATCATTCTTCGGTTACGCAATATTGCTAAACACCACCAGACTGCGGCCGCGCGGTTGAAACGAAACGCGTTTTACACTCGAACTAATAAACCGGGCCAACTATGAATTATTCCCATTCAATTCCCGTTACGCTTAATTAATACGTAACTTTCATTCAACTTTCCTCTCTCACAAAAGACACGTGTAGAGTACGTGTAGTCCCTGCTAATAGGATTACGCAACTGTGTATTAATTACGTTGTGTAAGCGTGTCCTTTTGTCTCTTCTTTCCTCTCTCTTTTTTGTGTTCGATTAATCTCGCATTTAATAAAATTGGGTATTCTTAGAGAAATTGGTCTTTTTATCCCGACACGCGTAATCTTCGTTTGTGGATGAGTGTTGACGCGTTAGAAAGCTTAATTGTAACTAGAATAGAACTTCGGAAAGTGGAGAATTATTCCATCGAAGTAATTGGGATTTCAGGATTTCAGGGAATGTTGATTCAAGCAACCAACATCGCATGGATAATTTAATGAAAGAAAAGAAACAGAAACGGAAATATGGATTTGCAGTTTATAATTCTGATGATATTGAATACTTATAATTATAATACTAGCATCGAACAATGAAACAAGTCTCGACAATTTGATATACCTGTTACAGAAATAGTCCTCGTTACGAAAGCGTTGAAATACGGCCAATGAACGCGTCTGATGGCCAAAAGACGAGGCACGCAAGTGAGCAGCTACTGGAAGTTGAGTGGAAATCACTCTACCTCTGCAAAATAGTGTCCAGATAGGACGTCCATCAAAGGATCCAAGGATCCAACATGGGGCTTTTAACCATCGAGAATTTAATACGAGCGTACGGGATCAGGAGGATCGAACTCCTAGAATTGATCTTGGCTCCTTGGCAGTAGCGATCAACGTCATTGGTCGGACGCCGTCGTGACAATAACACGTCATTACCATTACCCGTTGGCCTGTCGCTTCTATTATCGATACATGTGGAATGGATATGGAATCGAAGCACTTTGATCCAAGCTTCGTTTTCCAAGCTACTTAGATATCGGTTCTTAATAATTCTGCATAAGAATGTTTCATGCATAAGACATTGAATAAAGATCTCGCTTTTCTGAAGAATTTTATCAATTTGAATATATAATAGTTAGGAATAAGATTAATAAATAAAATTATTATAACGAGTGAACGTTATTTCAATAAATAATTATTTAAAGTAATTCCATTCGAAATTTTTAACTTTTTCAACTCTGGTTTAATGCCCAACCCTGATCGAGTATCATTGAGTATTAATTGATTACAGAAGTAAAGAAGATTTATATTTCTAAACAAGAAACCTAATATTAACTTTGTTATCTCAAACTATATAATAGAATTAATTATTGGAAAAGAAGAAGGAAGAAAAGACGAGGAGATGAAATTATTATTATTTTCAATATACGAATCATAATTAAAATTCATATTTCAAAGAATGCAAGATACTTACCTGTCTCGAGAAATCGCTCGTCTAATCCAATCCAAGCGTGGCCCGATACATTAACACACCACGAGTGCTCGTCCGCCCTTCCATTCCACCCTTCCAGAATTCCCCTGAACTGAAATTTCCATCGTGTTAAATTTCTTTGCCGAGCCCCGCCGCGTGTCTCCGCTTTCTTTTCGAGGAAAAGCTTTTCTCTTTTTGGAAAAAGCACGTTTACGTTAGCAGCCGAGTTATATCTACACGGGTGGCTGGATACGTAGACGAGAGATACGTTCCGCCCAAGAAATCCCTTATCCTTCTCACCTCCTTTTCCACCTCCTCTCCTCATCATCCTTCTCCACCTTCGCGCCCGCGCCTCTCCTCCCTCTTCCTCTTTTCCTCTCCCTCGCGACCCGGACAATCCCCGGCGAGCCACCGGCGCCTCTACTCTCGACGGCGCCCCGGGTCGTAATTAGTTTGTGGCTTCACCGTAGTCCGTCATCCCCCTACTTTAGGTAGGGTGGAAAGGGGGGAAGGGCGGGCGGGTTGTTCGCTGGCTTGTTCGCTGGCTGGCTGCTTGCCTGACTGGCCAATCTACGACGGTGGTGTCGTGGTGGAAAGAAACGGACGGGCGAAACGGGAGACGGCGGCCAACGACCACGATGACGACGACCGAGGGGTGTGTGTATGTATATATGTATGTGTATAATATATATATATATGTATAAGTTCGCGATGAAACGACGAGAGGAGAGGAGGCTCGAGACGAGGCTCTGCGAGGGTGCTGTCTTTGGAAAATTAATAAATGGAGAGAGCAGGAGAGCAGGAGGAGAAAGGGGAGGTTTGGAGGGCTCTCAAAGAATGGTTGGTAGGTGCTTATAAATATTAGTTAGATTTAGAAACTGGTGAGCCGAGATGAGATTTTATCTTTTTTTTTCTTTTTGAATTTATGTTTAAAAGTTTCGAGAATACGCGGAGTGTATCCAAAGAGAGTTTTGTTTTATTTTTATTTTTTTTCTCGATCGATGTAATTTATCGAAATATATATTAAAAATCTTGTCTAAATATTTATAACAAAGAAAATATATTTTTTAATCGATTATGTTAACGAGAATAAGATTCTCGCGAAAAAGATTCCGCGACTCGTAATAATAATAATAATAATATTTATCATACAGGATGAAATCTCGATAAAAGCTCGAGATTAATCGAAACGCGAAAGATCAACAGGATTGAATAATCTGGACGATATTAAAGAGGAGAAGGTTGACACTCGTTATTCCTGCTCATCGATGATATTTGAACAAAGAACTCTCCCCGTATTAATCAAATTAATCGAATTAGAAAACCAAGTGTCCATCTAAAGGCCGCTTTAATTAAATTCCTCGCGCGATCCCGCATCGATTATCGAACGAGTATCTCGAATCAACCCCTTAAGCCAAGTTTCTCTCCTCCGCGGCATAATTTCCATCCCCTATCATAGGTGCGCGTGTTCGTGTGTATTGTACGCACGATTATACGCAATGACGATGATGTTGATACCGTATCATTCTTCCAATCGATGCAACGTTACGTCTTCGTGACGTTTATAGAACGTACAAACGTTAACCGACTCTCTCAATCAAGGGCGAAAGAAAAATATTTCGACAACCCCGGAGAATTTGGGAGTGGAAGCGAGTGAGATCGAACGGTTACCGAAATCTCCCCAAGGGGAACCGGGCTAAATTGTTCCCGAAATCCGCAGCGTCTGTTAGTCGAGCATTTTATTCCCCTTCCTTCCTTCCTTCCTTCCTTCCTTTTTTCGTTCTTTCTTTCGTGAAAAATAGAGAGAGAGAGAGAGGAGGACTTTTCTCGCTAGATTCTCTGCGGGTCTAACGATTGTCATTCGGCCTCCGGTGTCTGGGATAGAGATAGGAAAGGATAGGATAGTATTGTCCGATCGTGAAGAAGAAGCTGCTGAGCGTTTGGCGAGCCTCTCTCCTCTGTGTGTTTCCACCTGATGCCCGGGCTATATCGCCAGCTGATACGAGTATTTCCGCTTATCTATTCCGCTGGGATTCCGGGAATGTTTCTTCGTTTCTCCGAGATTAAAACACGGCCGTGCACGGATCGATTTAAAACGTTTTGATCGGTTGGGTGTGCTGATACGAGAGTTGATTACGAGTACATATCGATAAATCCAAGGATCTTTCTCTTCTTATGAATATTTAGATCGAAATCTTTTCAATGGAATTTTCTGAATAAAGAGATCGGTAATTAATATTAAGTATAATACAAAGCACATCGGTGATAATTTTTGAAAAATAGATGTATCTAATAAGTAATTTACCTTGAAACTTTATCAAACTATTTCTTATTAAAATTAAAAAAACTTCATTGTAACTCCGAAGATAATGACTTCTGATTAACGAGTGAACGATCATCAGAAGCGCGGAACCTTGCCCTTTAAAACGATCCTTCCTTTATCCCGGTTCTCGAGATATAAAGAAAAGAGTAATTTTTAAGCACTTTAAACTTAATTAAATTTCCTATTAAAATTATGAAAATTTTAAACCGTTGTAACTCCGAAGATAATGACTTCCGGCCAACGAACGAACGATCGTTAGAAGAAGGGAACTTTGCCCTTTAAAACGCTTTTTGAATTATTTCGATACGACTTCCGGTTCCCGAGATATGATCGTGTAAAGAAAAGAGTAATTTTTAATCATTTACCTTAAACTTGATTGAACTCTATTAAAATTAGGAAAACTTTAAACCGTTATAACTCGGAAGATAATGAATTTTAAACAACGAGTGAACGATCGTTAGAAGCGCGGGACCTTGCCCTTTGAAACGCTTTTTGAATTATTCCGATATGACTTCCGGTTCCCGAGATATCGTCGTGTAAAGAGAAGGGTAATTTTTAATCGTTTATCCATCTCCATCCTTGTCCCTTACTCCGATCTTTCGCTCGCACCTTCTCCCACTGACCTATCCCAAACTGCAGACAAGCGACAGACGCGATTCCTGGAAGAACATAGTACGTGTTTCCAGGAAAAAATGTAGGTCAGTGGATGCGGACTCATTCACAATCCCTGCACTGACTTATAGACACTTTGAATCCTTATATCTTGGCAACGAATCGAGATATCGGGATAAATCAAAAAGTAATTTCAATGGCGTTGTTTCCACTATTTCTCGAGCACGTTGCAATAATAAAATTTTTTGTTTCTTCTCACGTTTTTTTTTTTACAAAAAAAGTCAAAGTTTCATTAATGTGTAATTTTAAATACACATATTTTAATTATGCCTTTGATTTTCATGCTTTCCACGATTTATTTTATATTACAATTTATATATTAAAGATAAAACGATTAGAAAGGAACGCCATGCGAAAGAAAAAAGGAGAAAAAACAAAATCGCTTTTGTTCCAGTCCAATATTTCAAAAACAAGATATATATAAATAATAATAAGCGATAATAAGCGCAATAAAAAGCGACTCATCTTAAATCTCCTTTTAGACTCTTTGCGTCCCATAATGATGAAACATGGTGGGAAGACAAAGTCACGTAAGATACTTCTTCCCTCTCGCCACAACAACAAGAAGAAGGGAGTTCAGGAGAGGAGGATCGACAAATCTATCGTAACTTCTCCATTTTAAACAGAAGACGATTCTCTCTTCGAAGCCCGCTAAACTAAACCACCCTTCGTGTAAACGGTTCTTCCCAAGAACATCATTGGTCCGGAACAATGTTATCCCTTGCCCTCTCCAACTTGCCCTCTCCTCATATTATCTTTCATCTTGAAACAGAAGATGAAGAGAGAGAGAGAGAAAAGAAAAAAAAAGACTCCAACTTCCAAACTCCCTTTTAACCCGCGATCATTCGCGAGAATTGGGAACAAAGGAGAGGAGAGGAAGTTTTCACTGTCCCAAGATGGACGGCAACCAAGAATACAAGAAGGACCCACTCGAACATAGGAGACACGAGCGAGGGAGAGAAGAAGAGGTGGTTTTGGAGGGCAGCCTCGCTCTCTCGTTCCCTTCGCGCAAAACACGATGAGGATGAAAGTTTGTCGCGTGGCGAGGAGGCTAGGGCAAGGAGGAGTGGAGACGAGGGGAAGGATGAGTTTAGTAGGTAGCTCTGGGGGAGTTGGCGAGGGGAGAGAGGGGGGTTATATTCATGGCGACAGCGCCAGATGTGCAGTAACGCCGCCTGGACGCTGAACGTCTCGCTGCCTCCACCAGGATATTTATCGTGCCTTGGACACGTTACTTGGCTCCTTGCTCGCACGTACCGGCCATCTTTGCTCTAAATTCCCCGATTTTTCCATCCACATGATTCCAATCGATTGGAATTATATTTAGATCGAATTATTATTTTGTTAATTGCGTAATATGTTTGTCGAGGAGGATACGAGAGGTTTCTCGTTGTCTGTTTGTTCGTGAAGTATTCAATGTTTATGTATAAGAAGAAGGTATTATATCGAACGAGTTTTTGCGACTTGATTATTACGGTTATTTGAGATGAGTTAGTTCAATGGCGTGACTGACTATGCACGATTTCCTATTTTATAGTTTTCCAAGAAAGATGTGAAAGATAAAAAACAATTCTCCGTATTCATTTTCTATATAACTGTTTTTTTTTTGCACTTATCATTAAAGATAATTGTGATTAATTCGTATCATTAATTTATAAATAATTCAATGATGGAACAATTGGAAAAGGAATCCTGTGAAAAATATGTAATTTTGAATAAAACGAGCGTCGTTTAATTCGCGAAAGGATAACTATCACGAATAAAATATTTGATCGATATATACCGTTCAAAACAAATCGATATTTCAACACGGGAAAATAACATTACATTTATTCGAAAGTGTTTGTCTCTTTTAAGTATTGGATTGTCAATTATTATTATTTCATATTCGCGAGGGGAAAATATTATACGATATTACTTATTATCATAGATGGGCAGAAATTGGGGAGGGAAATATCGATCGATCGTTTAAAAATCATTCACGATAGTTGGAGAATACGAAGAGAAAGGGGAAGAGAGAGAGAGAGAGAGACATTTCCTGCATCGTCTACCGGGAAATTTTATCGTTTCTATGATCTTTAACGGATGTACGATTCTTGACAATTGTTACGCGACTCGAATGGGGATACGTACAATGCTTGGAATATGGAATTTCGGTTGCATCCTGTTTTCACGGATAAAAAGAGCACAATAGAACGGTGGAAACAGGTAGGTGTAACTACAAAATATTATCGGAAATTGCTTATCTTTGCTATATGCGCGAAATTGCAACTCCAATTCCCCCTTCGTTCCTTCATTTACTTTCTATCGATTCTCCTTAAAACTATCGGCCATTCACTCGTTTGTCGCGTATACACTCGCGCATCGTGCAAATACCATTCCCATTTTCCACATCCCTTTACTTTCTTTATTTTCTTCCTCGGTATTGTACTCGACTCCCCGTATATGATATAATACATCCTGAGAAAATAATTCAAGTTTTTATCATCGATAATTTCCACGCTATTCTCACTATCTACTTTCTATTAATATAATAAAAACAAAAAGGATGTCATCGATTAAAGGATAAATTTTAAAAATATATTTCTTATATTTATATTTTGGAAGAAGAACGATCTCTCTCGAAAGATATTTTCATTCATTGTACTGATTGTTTCAAGTTTATTCGTCATCGAAGGAACATCTCGTTTTATTGTTTGCTTTATCATTATGTGTTATATACATTACGTTGTATCTGTACGTAATTGGCCACGGATGCTCGATCGGCGTATTATCGGCAGATTTATTTCTGTCTGTTCAGATTCAATCTGGTTTTCAGGGGCGATGGTCCATCAGGGACAGAGAAATTGCCGCGAACGCAATAATAATTCTATGAACGGTTCCGCCGTTATGCAGTCGAATCTGTCGGGATGCGCATTTATTGTTGCGAAGCGAATGCTATCGCGATTCAGCTTCTCCCTAGTTCTGTTTTTCTATCGATTTAACTCTCTTTTTCTCATTTTTTTTTTTTTTTTTTTTTTTCTATACATTTTCGTCCGACCAGTTCGACGGATCGAACCGTATTTTACGATTTCGATACGCAAACAAGCGTTATTATTTCTTTTTCTTTTTTTTTTTTCCCCTAGCTTCTCCAAATAATCGAGAACCGCGATACGGAATCGTGCGCACAGATTTTTGTGCGTGTGTGTATGTATTTTTTTTAAACGTAAGTTCCGGAGGGGGTTAAGCTCGAGGCGTTGACAAATTGTTGGATCGTCGTCTGAAAAAAATAACGAGATTTATCTCCCATGATGTTTTAAGACGAAAAGGAAATTTAATATTTCTATTGATTTCTTCTTTTTTTCTTTTTTTTTATTTCATGTTATTTCGAGAGAAGTTTAAATACAAATCCAGGTATTTATCTTTGAAATGAATTTAAAATTGTAGAAGAGAAAACGAATGCTTTCCTTTTTCATCTCAATTATTCAAAACGCTAAATTTCTCGAGATATGAATATCTGTGCATTTTGCAAAAGAACGTAATTATGTACAATGTAATTTTGGAAAGGAAAATATTTGCGGATCATTTTCCCAATTCGAATCGATGGAATATTACGTGTATAAATTCGTTTAAACCATATCTGTACAATTTTAAACATGATAACAAAATTGTAACAACAATTATCCCTGAACCAACAAAGAATTCTATCATTTTTTGGCACAATATATTTACGTTCTCTTTAAAAAATATCCATCTTCGTTCACCTTCACCTTAATATCGTCGAATATTTATCGCATATGCAGATAGCGTGCAGAAAATCTCCAACAATTTTCGCTTCTCCGAGATTTCTCCTCGGCGATCGTTAAACGATTGGACAAAGGAATGAAACGCGGGAGGATAACACCTTGCTGAACTTTGATACCTGCGACGAGCTCACCGGCAAGTTTCCACTAGGATCGCAGGGAATTTGTTACCTCGCTTCTCGCGGCACTTTTTCCCCGGGAAACGAAGCGAGCGTTGGCACAACTGTGCACGATCAGTAGTTTACGACGCGTTTCGATTTACGAGGGTGTCGTGAACTACTACTCTTATTGCGGTTCTGGAAAAAAACTTCAAACGCCATCCCCTCTTAACCCTCTGCATGGGTTACTTTCTTAAACCGACTCGTGCAATTATTCTCCGGGCAACGCATACAAGAATAGAAGTGATGAGGTGAGAATCTTTGTTCGAATCTTGTTGCACTTCTTTCGATTTATTTTTAATTTTCGCGCGATGAAGTAAGAAACACGTTTTCGTAAGTCGAGGGAATTTTTAAAAAATTTAAGGAATAATTATAATCGTTAAATTATATCCTTTAAACATTTAATAATTTCTCTTTTCTTTGTCACGAAAAAAAAAATCGCGTAACAAAAGAATTCCAACCAATCTAGACTTCCTGACCCTTGCAAAATTATTCTCAAGGACCGTTCAGTCCCGTGAAAGGGTTAATACATGCATTTCATCGCATAATTTCTCTCTAGATGCTTCTTTCTAGATGCGCCTTTGAAGTTTTCTATAGCGTGCATATTTCGTGAACACGATCCTT
This sequence comes from Apis mellifera, assembly GCF_003254395.2. NCBI lineage: Eukaryota > Metazoa > Arthropoda > Insecta > Hymenoptera > Apidae > Apis > Apis mellifera. The sequence goes on along the minus strand of NC_037643.1, from coordinate 7,840,496 downwards.
CATTTTAATATAGCGAGTTCATAAAGCGAGAAAAGCATAACGAGGGATGAAATCGATAATCCATCGAACCGAAAATTCCAAATCGACGATAAAAAGGAGACGGAGATACGCAGTGCCGGCCTTCCGCATTTCGACAACACGGCTTTCAAGGAATCTCGCACGGACGCACCCCTTTTAACCCACTTTTCCACCTTTACGCGCGCGACTTCTGTTTCGAATCGTTTAATAAGCTTTTCTCTTCCCCTCCCCGCGAAGAGCGGCTTTCGAACGCGTTCATCGCATCGTTTCCATCATCCATTCAAAGCGGCACAACAAAATTGGCGGTGTTGAAAAACGGCAAGAGAGAGCAAAATTATCTTTTTAACTCGCGAATCGAATTACAAGGGGGCCGCTTGAAATTTCATTTTCCTATCTCTCACAAGCTACAAGTATTATAAAAGAATATTTTTTTTTAATAACGCGCGTGGAAAAAATGTGAGTTGAATGAAGAACGCTATAATGAGAGAAAGGTGGGCGGGGACACCGGGAAAACCGGCGTGGCCGGGGTGAAAAAAGAATTATGACCGGTTAAATGAAGTGGGCCATTCATCGGGCGAGCGAGATAGGGCAAAGTAATGAGCATGAGTAAATAGTAGACGAAGAGGTCGCAGACAGATAGACGCTATCGAATGAAGTAAAATAGGCCACAACATATCGTCAATAAATAATGTAACACAGACTGATCCGATTAGGCGACGTGTAATCCAATTAGCCAGATTGATTGTGCTTATCTTATTCCACTTGATCCTCTTATATTCTGTTCTTATATTCTCTCTTATATTTGCATTAAATTTAATAATAAAAAAAAACTTCTTTCTTCCTTTAATTTTAATTTAACGAGATAAGGTTAGATATTGTTTATAATTAGTTTATTCATTCGTTATTTTATTTTTCAATTTTGGGAAAGAGTATATAACCAGGCATGAATTGTAACTGTTAGTTATCGTGAGATTCGTAAAAGAGAATTTTAGGAAGCACGTATGAGGCTGACAGAGCTGTATAAATCAACCCCCGTTGGATTACCGGGATACGGTTTTAACGAGGCACGTATGTTGCTTATCTTTATTTCGAAAATATCATACGGTTAGCTGCGTAAAATTTTCTCATTATGGTGGAAGTTTAATTGGAAATTATCGGAATAGAGGCGATAACTTATTCTCTTTGATTTATAATTAATTGATTTAGGATCACGATTCAAAGAAATTTATATCATTTTTCTCTCTCTCTCTCTCTATTCTCGTCGAAATTTAAAATTCACCGATCAGATTCGATTCGAACAAATAACGAAAATAAAGAAAATGTATAAAATTTAAAGCAATTACGATGAGCATCGATAATTGTTTCGCGATAGAAATGTAAATTGCGCGGTTAAATATAAAGTTCGTATTCGCTTTTCTTGTAGCCTCGAGTTTGAACTTGGACAAAACGCGATGGAAACTGTTCCCTCAACACATAATACAACACTTTCGTGAAAATGCTCGGATCGAGGGAAGAAGAAACGAGAAATTAATCATCGAAACACGAGCGCGAAGAAATGAAAATCCGATCTATAAAGATATTTTCATTTTCAACGATTAAAAATTGATGATTGAAATTTTAACATTGGCTTAAATTACAAGAAAATTTAATTCAATTCGTAACGTAAAATTATAAATTAATGAAAATTATCGAATCGCGCGAGTACATTAATTGATATTATCCTCCCATATATTCGATATTTTATCAAGAATTGTAACATTTAACTGTTAACGCGCGACGCGATAATATTTATGCCCGCATAAGCGAAAAACACGTTGAAAAACAAAGCGATACGAAATAATAATTTATCCCCGAAAAAATAAATGTATCTCGTTGGAATAAACAAAAAAAAAAAAAAAAACAAGAAAAAAACCAAAAAAAGAGAGAGAGAGAGAGAAAAGAAACGAAGGATGACACAAATCGATTCGCGTGATTCCTGTTGGCAAAAATCGAGCGCGCTTTTGTATATATATATATCGTTCTCGCCACCGTTTAATATTCCACGCGCGAAACGAAATCGATTTACAAAAATTATTCGCGCCGACGGTGAATAACCAAACCAACCCTTCCCTCCAAACCACGCGTCTTTCCCACCTCCCCCGTATGTATGATCGTGTACACGACGTTATCGTACAGACACAAGCGCGCCAAGCGTTTTCCACGGAACGATTTCAATTTCATGCAATAATTGGCATAAATGGCGCGAATATGGAAATGCATCGTTTCGCGCGTACAACCAACTTTCGGACAAGTTCGGGAATAGTCGGGAACATAATGACCGTACCACGTGTATATATATATATATATATATATATATATATATATATATATACATATACATGTTATATAGTAAAATTTCCACCTATTCAACTGGTCTGGGTTCTGGGCGGAGAGGAGAAAATTCAGGAAACACGCATTGCTTTGCATACATTAAATCTAAGTGTGTTCCTTGCACGGCTGTGTGTGCAGAAACTGCATTCGCCTTGCCCGATATCATAAGCGCACGATGAATCGGGCTCCTAGTGCAAGTCGTGGCCGGGTGGTCGTTTTAAATTGCGTTGTTGTTCGCGCCGCTTAATAAATTGCTTGGGCAAATTTTTTTCTCGCTCCAAACTTTTCGCTCCGTGGAAACAATGATGGAGACAACACGGCGGGGAGTAGAGTTAGATTGTTAGGTGGAATTTTAACATTCGTCTCCTGAATCGTCCGTTTCATCTTTCGATTTTTCTCTTCTTTTCTCGATGCGAGCAACGAATCTTTTCTTCCAACGAATTCCTCGAAAGGGTTTTTTAAATTGTGTCATCGAGATAAATCGCATGAAGAAGAGATTTTGTTCGAATAAACTCACGAGAGTAAGTGAAAACAAGCGTGGAAATTAATTTTCGTATCTGTTTAATCTTTCGATTTATCGTACTCTTTTTTTCTATTTGGAACGTTTTTGAACAGAGCGAGCTTTCGAGAGACATTTCTTCGAGGAAGGATCTCCAAGGAGGAGATTTATTGCAGAGATCGCCTCTGTCGAAGAACAGTTAAGAGAGAATGGAAATTATCTTTTACGGAAGAAAAGATCGAAGTTTGAATACGAAAATGGACGATCGAGGTTTTCGAGATGGTGATTTGCGTTATTTTCGACGATGTAAAAAGAAGTTCTGAGGGATGAAACGAGATTAGGTTGACTGAGATGACCATGTAATAACTTCGTTAACTCCTGAATCATATTTTTCTCTTGAGTAAGTTTACTGGGTGGAATTTGTTACTTTGCAACTTTCTTCCCCCAAGTTTTACTCGAAGCTAAGCATTCTTAATGGTAATTAATGCGACGATATGATTTTTTACACGTAAGAAGTTTGATGATTCACGAGCGTTTCAATTTGACGAGATTTGGCCAGTTATCGCCCATTCAAATTTGCCCTATCGGGCCAAGTTGGTATATAAATTGTCGTGCATAAATAATTCAGGTTATTTCCGGTTGTTTTCGCGTTATTTCCGACCCACCTTAGTTCCCAGAGACCTCACTCTTGGAATGTAAATTCAACCCACCTCTCCGCTGCTGAAGGCGGCTATGGTCAACCAATGTTATGGGCGTTGTATAATAAGGGTGATAAGGTGTATGAATACCAGCAGAATACCAACTTCGAGCATCGTATTAATAAATTATACGCTCCAACGAACGCGTATATTTTTCCAATGCGAATTTTTCATTTCAGTCTTACGTTTTTTAATATTATTTGTTGACTAATGAGTCAATCTTAAGAATAACTTTTCTTTGAGCGTGTATAGATTGTTCGTGTAGATGTAGATATTTGAATGAAAATTACGATATAAATTATACAGAGCCATGCGACTTTTTTTTATGAAAATGTCAAGAGTAATCGAATATCAGGAGAAATAACGCGAAGCTTGGTTATCGCGAGAAAATGAATCAAGAGAAAGAAAGTCTGGGAAATGTCGTCCAGAAAGTGGCGAGATATTATTGGAAATAATATCCACGGCAAGAGGCGATAGAATAAATGAATATCATTTTATATCATTTCTCGCCACTTGATACGATTAGAGGAATATGGTGGAAATGGACAAATGGGTCATGAGTTGAACTGTATGCAGTGGCTTACACGAAAATAGAGATAGCCGTTTCGCTATTTCAAAGGAATAAACTGAATTCGTATTTGAACCCGTATGTATCACTCCTTCAATACCGTTAAGTGGCTTTTGTACGATGAAACTGCTCGATAATTGCTCGGCGAAAAGATGAACGTGGTTAAGCGCACGTGAAAACCAATAATTTCTATCTCTGAAAGATAGGATAATTATAATTTATCGAATTTAACGATTAATCGATTAATCATATATTTTTCTTCCGTTAATTTATCAACAACTAAAACGATATCCTTTAATAAATAACTCAACAAGCGAATTAAATTCAAAACAGGCCACACAATCGAACGATAATAATATCATCACCTTCGTCGTCTAAATATTTCACATCTTAATAACGTTCGATAAATGTGCAAGCAGCGCGATAACCCACACCGAAAACACCTTCCAATTCCAAACACGGAATATTAACCGAGCACCGAAGATTGTTGTCCATTTGTGCAGAGGCATTACCACCCTTGTCTTGTTTTATACCCAATAAAGATCGATGTATCGCGAAGCCGCGACACGTAGTAGCGCCGACGAATTTACAGCCCCCGTGTACGAGGGCTTTCCCCAAAGTTCAGTGAATACTCTTGAATAACAAACTTGGCGGACACGTAGAGCGTGGGATACATAACACACGGATTGCAATACGAGGGAACCTCGTCCAAGGATAACACGTTTTCGATTTCGTGTTATTTCTGCACGATTTGAAATTTTTGGGAATGGCGTCGATACGGAAACAGGCTGCCGGTGGAATTTCCTTGGCAAATTCATTCGAGCGGTTTGGAATGGGCAAAATCGTGCGCTAAAAATATTATCACGGCCAATTAGGTTAAGAGCGGGTAAGAAGGAAGTTGTATACGGGATGAGATAGCGTTGCCTGTTTTTCCTTGATTGCTCTCGATCGTTGTGCGATAGGCGCAAGGAAATTGGCGCTCTTTGCTTTGGAATTGTTTCTTGATTCGACGATAATAATTATCGTTATGAATTGTATGAATTATATAAATTCATATAATCTTGTGAAACAAGTTTATTCTTTGAGGTTTTTAAAACTGCACGAAATGATATAGGAAGATTTATGTGAAGATAGAACGATAAAATCTAAGCAAAGTTTGGAAACTCGAAGACAAAGAAAAAGGAAAGAAATCTTGAAGGAGAGAAATTTCAAGATATAGAATTACGGATTCATGGAAACTGTATGAAAGAGGAGAGGTGGCAGAAGAGAAGTCGAGGCTCCACGGTTGAAGGTTTCAAGTGAGGTCTCATAGCCGAGATCCGTTCGAGTGGTGTCTTACTAGGCCGGTTCCGGCAAACAACTCTTGGATTCTTACTGGGCAAGATTCCACGGATGGCTTGTGGAGTGGATCTTACTGGCCAAGGTCTATCGATTTTCAAGCCTTACTAGGTTAGATTCAACAATCCCGCGGTGGCCCAATCCAGCCGATAATCCGCGACCTTGGACGAAGTCCCACGACTCGAGTCTTGCGAAATCTAAGCTCAAAATTACGACGGATGTGTTATTTTTCAGATTCTGATGAAAATTCAAAGTGTTCAGGATTGATCCACAGATCCAACAATAATAATTTATTTTTTATTAATATTATTAATCTAATTTTTATTAGAGTTGGTTGACAAAAGATCCGTGGATTTAAAGTGAGATATATAAGTATAAAACATACCAGGATTCCGAGATCTGGTTGGCCAGAGATTCCACGAGTTTTGAAGATTTAGTAGGCGAGGTCGAGCTCGGGTTGTCCAAAATCATGTTTCACGGTGTCTAAGAAAATGGGGTCCTAATTTCAGGCTACGGCGCGGAGTGCATGAGGATCTATCCACGCTGCTTTTCTCTGCTAACAAGAAAGATTCGTTGTTAAACAATTATGCGCGTGTAAAATAAAAGGAAAAAAAAAGAAAAATCTTCTTCTGAAGTGATACGAACTTTGTACCTAAAAATACAATTTTTCAATGTAATAATATTTCTGATTACGTGAAATTTTTCTCAACGATTCACAATTGTGTCATCAACAAAATATAACGTTGAAGCAACGTTATATTATATAAGAGATATATAAAATTCTGTCAACGCAAAGGATCGATTCACAAATATCAAAATTCATCCTTCCCCTCGATTTGACTTGCACCGTGTCGACGCAAAATAACGTTGGAGCGTCGTATTCGAAGAGAAAGAGAGGGCAGTTAACGCGTCGTATTGATGTAACCGGTAGTGCATACACACCCACGTGGCGCAACTTTATGGCGCTTATACAATAGCCGCGCGATATTCATTAATCAGAATGTCCAACACGTGTTATCGAAACACTGCTAGTTTGCATTCGGAAAAGTTATTGGCAAACTAAATTTGCCACTACGTATGGCCGTGGCTGTGGAAGGATAACGAGCAAGTTCATGCGGAAAGTTTACAGCTTCTGGACCGTATCAGCTCGAACGTGTTAGTATTTCTAAACACAACGATCATGCTGCTCATGTTGATCTTTGCTTGATTAACTATACTTTTGTATTCGTGTGGAAAGTAATCCAAAGAGGTAGGTTATGCTTAAGTTCGTGTTGATTTAAACTTTGATCGAGGACACGATGCTTGTTCAATAATAATATACATTTATATATATATATATTTTAATAACGATATATCGTCACAAAGATTGCGAAATATTGCGAAAGCGTAAATTTTATTCCAATGTTTGAAACAATATTTCGAATCGAGCGAAGTAAATGATTCGCATTGGTCAAGTTTTGAATTGAATTTTTATTCAATAAAGCTAAATGGCTTTGACTCAAATTAATTAGAATTCAAATCGCCCAGATTTTTATTCGAAAATTTAATGTAAGAAGAATAAGATATTATATTGATTCGATATCCCAATTATTCAGTTTCCTTTCATATAAAAATATTAATTGAATATCAAAGAATATTTCGTTCCTTTTCTCTATCGTTCTTTTATCCATCTCGTTTCTCATTAGAAGTGATATTTGGATTCAAATAAATTTAAGATAATTTGAATAAACGAGTATCTTATTTAACTTGATACGATCTTTGATCATATCAATTTACATTAAAGTTTCAGCTCGGATCTTGTCGAGTTATTTGAATGAAACGTGTTTCTCGAATCGTTAAAGAGAATCAATCGACAATGTGTGACTAATCCTTTTATCGTTTATTTCTTCGTCTTCTCTTATTTCTTTTTATCACAATCAAAAAGAAAAGAAAAAAAAAAGAAAGACGATTGAATTTTATTAAATGCCGTCCACTTTTTATGGAAGGGAATAAGAGGGTGTTTGACTGTTGTTTCGCCACGGAATTGGCGATTTCGAGAAAGTAAGTTTTTCCATAACCGTGCTCTGCTGCTTCTCTTTATCGTTTCGGAAATCGAAACGTAACTTTTTGGGAAAATTGAATAGTGCGAGATCTCATTGTAGCAAAGATTAAGATACTAAAAGAAGAGAGGAAGAAGGAGCAGACGAGCAACAGATGTTTCGTTTTTATACCCCGCAAATAAGGAAAGTTTAATAGATATTGCGGTATCCTCTTCCTACTAGCTAGTTGTAGGAACTAGTATTATTTTAAGCAGATTATGGATCCAAAGTAGCCATCGAGAGAGAGAGAGAGAGAGAGAGAGAGAGAGAGAGAGAGAGAGAGAGGGTGAAATATTCTCGAAACTCTGGAAAGCTTGACCGAGTAAAAAAAATTTAAAGAAGCTATAAATTTAAGATAATTATTTTTCCAAATACTCGATATCGTCGAATTATTCGACATTATTCTACGGTATTTCAGAAATAAACTGTCTGAGGGGGCAAGTTTGGAAGCATAAAATAGGTTAAACTTGCTAGGAGCAAAGTAGATTTCATCAATAACTAGGTTTGTGTTTGGCTCGAGACCGAAGTTTCATCAATTCTGAAACCAACCCTATATTTGGTCTTAAAGGCTGCCGACGAACCAAATTTTTACCCCTTCCCTTCCCCCTGGGGAGGGAATTGAATCATCGAAGAAGAAGAAGAAGATGGGAGAAATGCGGATTGTAGAGACGGTGGAGGGATGATTATCAGAAGGCTCGTGTTTCTAAAATGGACGATAATTAACTCGTTCGTATATTCTTCGAAATATATGGTAAAGCACACAAATGCTTTTAATAACACCGATAAATCACTATAACGAACTTTGGTAACATATAACGAACCTGGCTCACCGTAAAACACCAACTTCCTCATATTATACCCCCATGCTTTTAGTTCCACTCGCGTATCGCGGTGGAAAAGTTAAAATAAACCTCGGAAATAACATCAAAATCACGCGGTATTTGATTTTTACCGTGCAATTCATTCGATAAACATTTAATAAACTAGCAAATAGCCAGCCCGAAGAGATATTTCGTTTCGAATTTTTCGTTAAACATCATTAACACGTTCAACTCTTTGCATTTCATTCCGAATATAATTAAATCTAATAGAATAAAAAAAAAGAAAAAGAAAGTGTAATCTTAGATCTTATTTCATGATATAACAATTCCTTAAACTTTGATTCCCTGAATGTCACGAAAATAACTTCAAGTTTATCGTCTCTCGATATATTGATACGTTTCTTCGAAGATTTGATATTTCCTCCAAGCAATCGAAGAACGAAATACGCTCTATTACAACGAGACATTGTTCATTGTCGTACACAGAGTTTGGTTATAATTTTGCCGTTCAAATTTTCAATCAACGATTTTATTACCACGTGAAAATTAATTTAAAATTTTACGGCCAACATTCCAAATACCAAGACACGACTGTAATATAAAAACTGAAATGATAATATTAAAACTGTAATATGCTCGATCAAAATTATTCCAATAAACAAATTATAATCAAAGGATTAACAACCAAAAAATCCAAGGTATTTAATTATTCGATCCAATGCAAATATTTAAGAATCCAATAAAACATTCTAAACAAAAAAGATCTATTCGATCGAAAAACTGCAAAAGGTTTTCGGATATTTCTAGAAACCCATACACATATTCCGCACGCGATATTTGAATTACATCCCCCGCGGACCATTCCCCGGCTGACCAATAGCACAAGGGGCGGAGAACAATAAGGGAAATACGAAGAAATACGGGGCGTAGGGGAGGGAGAAGGAAAGACGGACGGAAGAGGAAAAAGAAAGTTGGCTTTTCATGAACCGCAGAGGCTGCTGCGGCGAGTGTGTTGCCACGACCCACCCCTGGCCGGGAAGCGTGTCGAGAGGGGCGGCGAGAGCCGCAGTTATATCGGGTTTTCCACCACCTCGGGGCGAGCCCCTCGCTTCGATGCTTGCGTCGTAAACAAGCCGGACAAACCGCACGAACACGCGAGCAGCATGCTGGCAGAAAGAGAAAGAGAGAGGAAAAATGGAGGAAAAGTAAGTAAGAGAACGTTTTGCGACCGGCTACTTTCCCTTTTCCCTTTCTTCGTATCCCTTCCCCTCCGGCAATCGACTCGGAGGATTTTCCCCCCCGCGGGGGAGCCCTTGCCGAGGATATTTATTTATGTACAATACGGTACATAAATAAATCATGGAAATTTATTTACCGAATTATTGCGACACGGTGAATTCGAATACGTTCGAAAAGGTGGAAAAGGTGTTCCGCTTCGGTGGAGGATAAAACGGGATAATGCGCGGTGAGGCGGGCGTGAGAAAATGTAGGAAGGGATCCTTTTTGTTGAAGGGTTAAGTTAAGTTTCTTCGTTCGGATGAAGATTTTTTTTTTATTCTTTGGTAGATAGGGAATTATATTCGGAATAATATCGTGTTATATTCGAAGAGAGAAATGATGGTTCGATTTCATATTCTCGTTTAGAATTATTGTGTGATTAGTATAGGGGGAAATAGGAAAGAGGAGTGTTTTTTAATCTTCTTTGAGTTACGATCCCATTTTGCAATGTTGGAATAAAAAATTACTACGCGGATATTGCTCTCGATTGTGCATCTAAAATGAAGAAGCGAGTGCCAGGAAATCGTTAATTCGTTCGGTTGAAAGTAATACTGTGCAATATCCTTTCGTAAGTTTGCAGCTTGTAAGTTACAGGTTGGGAACCACTGGTTTGTACGATAAACTCTGGTGTATCGATCTGGTATTGTCGATATCGTATCAGGATCATAATCAGCTTCGTTTTTATGATAAACAATGTCGAAATTATTAATAAAAAAAATGAAGAAAATTTGATGTTACAATATAATTTGACGATTGTATAATAAATTTTTGATATATTTCAATATTTATAATAAAGATATTAGATTTATAATTATTTATCTATAATTATTTTCGATATTGTATTCTATTTTCATTGTGTGGAATAATGGAGATAAATAATATTCGAAATTCAGAGAATGAAATCAATATTAGAGTAGCTATCATACTATTAATACTAAATCAAATTTCGATCAGATATTATTCCCTCTCACATTTTCGAGATTACACATATTTCGATCATAAGTGAAAGAATTATCTAAGATAAAAGAGTAAAAGATCAGAGTCATTAATCCAAATTCGTAATTCGAAGGAAATTGCAGGAAACAAAGCGATATATCCGACTATTTCCAAGTTAATGAAACGAATGAAAATCATCTGTTTAATCCAATTCCTTGTGAAATGATGTATGAAAGATTATTATAAACGTGAGAGAACGTTTACAAATGTTATCGATAATTTCCATACAAATGATATAATCTCGCAAGGAAGATAGAAATTAAAATATAATTTATTAATCACCTGGAATAAATTAGATAGATAAAAACAGGTTACTACAAGCGCAATATCCATAAACTATTTACGATTGATCTCAAAAATCTTCAAGATTTATTTTTAAAACTTTTTAAAAAATCACTAATTGCTTTCACCTTGAAAAGATTGATAATGATTCTTGATAAAATTACCATACATAAAAAATCAAATCTCGACATAATTCCCCCTCCCCACCATTAATGATAAAACGATTAAAAATAATCGTCTAATTTCAGATCATAATTTCCCTCTTTTTCTCACTCACGAATCTCATTACCACGAACACTCGTTCAACGATCGCAAAGATACTTTCAAAAATGTCCCATCCAAGTTTATTTCGAGCTGTAATTACACCCCGTAAAGTCACCCCCTCCTCCCTTCTTTTTCCCTCTTAACCTTTACCACCAACTCGGTTCCACATTCTCGGCCAGGAATACACACGATCTCTCCACGGCTATTGACGCGAAAAGGGAGGTCGCAATGCACGGCAATGCGCAGGGAAACGAGACATTTTGCGGAGAATTCTGACCTACCCGCGACTTTCGACCGAATTACTTCACGGCCGTAATTGTTAACGTGCTTGCTGTTTTCACGGAAGGGAAATAGGATTGAGTTTACCTTTGACGTACAAACAGAGCTTTCAACGGATTTTAATCACATACGGCAGCGCGGCTTCCATGTGAAGGCTGATGTGTGTCTTTTCTCTCTCTCTCTCTCTCTCTCTCCCTTTTTTATTTTTTTTTCACTTTTTCTTTTTTTTTATACGCTGTTTCGCGCTCGCCTTGGAACAACATGTTTGCTCACAGGCTTACACGTCGGCCGTTTTTACGCGTGTCCAATTTCTACTACGGCCGTCGAATCCGATACAGGAAACCTTTTAGAACGCGATAAACGTGTCTACGAAAATACCTAACTGGGAAAGTGTATAGAAAGGGTGAGGTTCGGATGATTTCGATTTCCATCCTTACCCTTTTCCCCTTCAAAAATCAATAAAAATTGTAGAACGGGAGAGAATTTCAGAGAAGGGGGATTTCTTTCGTGTGATATTTTCTATGAAAAATAAAAAAAGGTATTAACATATCCAAAAATCGTTAGTTTTTAGGAGATATTTTAACTTGTTCTTAAAAGTATGAAAGTATGTTGCTTTGTATATTTCTTGAGAATATTTTATATGCGAAAATTATTAATAATTTATTGTGCCAGAACTTTTTACAAAAAAAAAGAAAATGTTAATCTTTTTGTATCATTAGTTTGCTTCACATGTTTCTTTCATATGGTGAGTTTTAATGAGCTTCAAGTTAAAATATCTCCGAAATTAATGATTTTTGAACGTATTGTTCCCTTCCCGTTGAAACCATTCAATTCTATCTGAAAAATTTTTTTGCTATCGATAATAACACGCGAATTAAAGCGAGACGATAATATCTGATGAACGTATATGCATATATATATAATATATATAATATATAATATATAATAAAGAAACGCCATGGAGAATATTTTTCACGTCTGAACGCTCGTATTGAGTTTATATAAAGTTTACTGGGACGCATCAATGAAATAGAGTCGAAGGGAAGGAGATGTCGAGCGAGCAGATTTGTGATTTTTCCAGAAACACTTTATATATATGCACGCGAGGAAGATTCGTGAGGTCGAATGAATCGAATTTCAGATTGTGGAATCGAGTGTAAATATCTAAGGATTGGATATTTTAATGTTAAATATATTGAGCTTATATATATTCCTATAAACTTGTATAAAGAAATTTTGTATAAAGACATTTATGAAAACATTATGATACTTCGCGTAAAAATGGTGACGAGCATTGATGAGAAAAGTGAATATCATGTTGTCAAAAGTTGCAAATGCAATATTGATATGAATAATAATAGTGAAAAGAGTAATGGAGAAACGGATGTATTTCAATTAAGCGAAGATTCAATAATAACAAGAAAACGATTGTAATATCGAAATTGACAATGCGTTAATGCATTTAGCTTTTCAATGTTTAGCTTTTACATACATACGTACGAAGAAATATATCACTCTCTGGACGAGTATGAATTACAGATTATTAATTTATATACACGTTTCTATATATCGCGTGCCTGCATTATTATTCGAATATACTTTAACGTATAATAACATTCGTTAATTTCAGTTGACTTGGCGTACATTAATCTGGTACATATTAATGTACACGTGCCAAGGTATTATCCTGTATACTAACCTTGTGTGTTTCGTTGATATAATGTTTTCAATCTGGCCACGTATTAATGCGTATAATTATAATACACGCGCGACACAATCCCCAACATGCGAATGTGTTCCAATGTGGAAATTAATATATATCTTTGTTAATTTTAATTATCTTATCACTCGTGTATCTAATTGAAACACGTGATGTATACACGTGTATCCATATATAATTTACCATGTACACGTATACGAGATATGTGTACACACGTGCAATTTAATTAAAATATTCATCTGGTGTACATATATATATATATATTAATTTGCATTCGATGTGTAATGAATATCGATGGAAAGTGACGCGGTAAATATTCACATTTTTATTATATCGAAATATACCGATATATTAAAATATCGAGTAACTAACCGATTAATTATTATTATTTATAAAATTTATAGTTGCCAAAAGAGTGTTGTTATTTCTAAAAAAGAAAGAAAGAAAGAAAGAAAGAAATTGTTGCACATAAGTTTCGAATAAGAGACGGATCGGGAAAATTGTAGCGCGAGATAAAGCTACTCGATACTGGGAGAAAACTTAAAACTCGATTCAAGGACTTCCATTCAAACAACTAACTCGAGTATGCGCGTTTCGAGCATTGCACATTCTCTCTCTCTCTCTTTCTCCTTGAACTTTCTTTCGCCCGGAGACCCGAAGCAAACTGCGCAGAAATTTGAGAGAAAAAAATTGAATCCACTCGAAAGCTTAAACTTGTCATCCACTCTTCTTTCATATACGATATACATGTATATATCAAAAAATACACAGATATACATATTCACGAATAGAAAACGATTAAACGAAACTGTAACGCTGTAATTTAAAACGAACGAAGGCCAAAATGGAATGAATTCTTTCCTTCAAGCGAGAGAGAGAAGTTTCATTTCGCCCCTTCTCGTGTATCTCATTATATCTTAGCAGATAAGTGATAACGTCTCGCGAAAAGTTCAATTCCCCAAACTTCTATTGTAACAAGTATCTGTACGCCTTGTCTGAATGTGACGACAGTTAGAGAGACAGGGAGAGGGGGGTTGCCGTCAGGTGGGAGAAATTGCGGCACGGCCAATTTGCGAACATTATCCGAACGAAGACGTTTGGCAAAGGGAAGGAAGGACATTCTTTCGAATTACACTTACTGCCGCCGTTGTCGGCTGCCAGCAGCATGAAATTACATTATCACGGAATTGCACGGTCCCGGGACGTAGAAGTTGTTCCCCGGGCGTACGAATTCATTCATGCTTGTGTGCATCCTCTCGATAAGGGGAGAAACGATGTATCAAAACGAGAAAGGAAAACGGAGGGGAGGGGGTGGATACAATTGGGGGAAATGGGTGGGAAGGGAAGAAGAAGAAATTTGTTTGAATTCGTTTGCTCGTGTATCTCTCTAATTGAATTATTGGTAAAAAAAAAAGAAGAAGAGGAAAGAGAAATTTGTCAAATTCATTTTGCTTCGTGTATCTTCTACAGAAAAATTGAAAAGGAAGAGGAGAAAATTTTCGAATTCATTTGCTCGTGTCATCATTGACAAGAGACGAAACGAAAAGAAAATAAAGGACGGTTGAATTAAAAAGGAGGAGGAGAAAAGAAAAAGAAATTTGTCGAGTTCATTTATCCTCGATAAGGAAAGATAATCAAGAAGAGAGGAAAGGAGCGAATGATACAAATGGAGGGAGAGAAGAAAGAAACGAAGAAGAGAGAGAGGAGACAAGAGAAGAGAAACTTTTGTACGCGCGAGAGGTGGCCGCTATTCTATTGAAAACACGACTGTTAAAAAATTTAGACAGACCCAGAAAGAGCTTAGAGAACTCGTCCCTTCTGCAGGGCACGGCCAACCCCTGTCTTCGACAGCTGTCGCGTAAACGTCGACTTTGAAATAGTGGCGGCTTTAGTGAACGACGGGAAGAAGTGCACGCGGAGGCGAAATTCTTGAAGTTCGACTTTAATGGCGGTGGCCCCATTTCGAAATAGACCGTCTATTAGCGAGGCCTTAATATTTCAAGGGTTTTACGGAATTTTTAAAGAAGTGGTTTAACCTCGGTAAAACATCGACACCTAACGTTACGCGGGTATTACCCACGTGCAACCAGAAACCTGGCCGCGCGTATACGCGAAAGGCTAAATGAATTTCGTTTTAACGGGGCTCGACTCGAATTTTTCTCTCGTTTGCCTTTTGCGCCCACGTAAAGATTCTTAGCTCAACGATGCGAGTTCGAAATGAACCGAATGTGTTTGTAATTCTTTTTGACAAGTGTTTCAATCTTTCGAGTGAAATGATATTGATTGGACAGAGACTTGGGTTTGTTGCGATAAATCGATGATAAATTAGATAGACGACGTTTGAGACTCGAGATAGATTCGAAATAGATAATAAAGAAAAACTCCGCTTAAGTTAAACAGGGTTTTTTTTATTAATTTCATAAAAATTTAACGAAAATGTTAAATATATTATAGATAATCGAAAACACGATTGTAAAGAAAATAGCGTAATTCGTGTATCGTGTTTTTTGCACGTGTACGAATATAAATATCCTTCTTTGATTGCGTTTCGAGATTCTATAAGCTTTCGTACACACGAGAAAGACAGAATCTTGACAAATCGGCTATTCGATGCATATGTATACGTAGGTAAGCAAACCTTTAAGAGCGCTCTCCACTTTTATGGCAAGCTCTTAAGAGTACATAAACAGAGAAATCATTCTTGTTACAGCCAGTGTTCACCACGTATGCATGCATGTCCGTATTAAAATCTCTCTGCCTTTCCTCGTAAAAATGAAATCTCGCTATGATCGAATGGAATCGTTTATAAAGGCATACATTAAACGTGAAACGATTAAAGCGGAGTAGAGAGGGATAGAGCGAGATTATAAGAAAAAAAAAAAAGAATCGATGAGAAGAATGTTAAATGAAGAATAAAAGTTTTCGAAAAATATTTTTAAAATTATTGTAAATAAGTTTTTGCCGAATTAATTATGTCACGTGTCGAGCATGTGAAAGGAGATGAAATTTCGTTCGTTAAAAGAAATAAAAAAACGATAAGTTAATTTATCGAAATTAAAAAAGGAGAATTATGTTATATATAATTTTAAAAATATTAATTTTTCTTTCCATGTTCAACGAGATTATTTTAAAAATTATAAATTTATTTCTTTCATTATCCTTACGGATAATATATATGTATTAAAGTAAACTGTTTTAATTATCATTCTTTCAACATTTTGTTCAACTTTCTCTCGTTTAATAAACGTTTCCTTCTTCAACATACCCTTTCTCTATAGGAAAATAAAAAGAGATCAGATTCGTTTGATATGATTTAATATCTTCCCGATATTCTCGCTGGAACAAACGAATCTTTAATTCGAATCATTCTCTCGACTGCAACGGCATCGATATTAATATAATTCAGACACCGAGTGGAACACGGTTCGAAAGCTACACTATTTGATCGCGCAAAACCTATAATTTTGAATATTCTGAATCGTTAAAATCCTTTTAATCGAATATTATTTATTCAACGTAGACAGTTTAAACAAAGTAAAATATTTTATCTTTGAAGCTGAAATCGAATAATCTTAAATATTTAAAATTATTCCAACAATTTGACGCGTCAGCTTTTTCCAATCTAACGTTAGACAAGAACAAAATAAAAGAGAGAGAAAATAATATACATCTCACATATAATTTTTAGTCTAATTTGACAAAGAAAAAAAATCTCAAAATAATAAAAAATTTCGAAATTATTAATTCTCTTTAAAACTTCCTTAAAAAAAAAAAAGAAATCAATCAAAAAGTATAATAATTTCCAACAACCTTCCTCAAATCCCCCACTATGAATATATGACAGTTTCGCGCGGTGTTGAATTTCGATTTCGAGACGCTGCATACCGCATCCATCGACTGCATCAAACAGAGGTTCCACGTTCCCAATAGGTGACACTTTTCCCCGCTACAAATCGGCGAGCACGTACCAAGGAGACCGAATTTTCGAACGCGAATCAATATGGCATGCATCCGTAAAGTAGGACATACTTCTCGATGCATTTCTCCCCTGTGTTCCAGGCTTACGGTTTACGGTAAACATACCGATCCGGCCAAATCGACGACGCTCAACACGAGCAAGCAAGCAATCAGCCAACCAATCAACCAACCAACCCATCCACCGGTCGAAACGGTCACGATCCTGAAACGTAGGAGGCGCGAGAGGGAGGAGAAGATCGACGACGGTCGAATTTATTCGAACGACGTTTGTCACTTCGACTCGATCGATCGCTGGCTTAAGGTAAAACCTTCCTCCTCCACACCTTCCTCCGAGGAGGAAGGGCATGCTCGGTTGATGCTCGACCAGATTTATAGCGTTATCGAGCACAGCGTTTTTCCGACCTCACCAAGGATGCTTTTCCAACTATCGAAAGACGTCGATCTGTAACCGCTATTCCCCTCGTTCGGGACCCTTATCCTGATTCCTCTTATATCCCACTTTACCTGACTGCGGATCTCCTCATCGTCATCGGGATGCATCGAGGAGAGGGGAGGGGGAAGGAGGGACGATTTCACGCCGACATCGATTTTCTCATAAGTGTTCGGTGAAACTGATACTCGAGCTCCCCTGAGAGTATACCCAACCCCTTGAATCTCTTAAAAAGTACTTCCTACCTGACCGATCTTCTCCCCTTCTCCACTTGTCCTTGGAACGGGACACCCGCTCTTATGGAGGACCTCGAATGTCGTCGCGGTAGTTTTTGTGCGGGGGGGGTCTTTTCCTTCGATCGATTTGAGAAAATGGAATAGATAGAAATTTAATTTAATCAAAAGGGGGGAAATTTAAATTGATAAATTGGAAAAGATTTTAAAAAGATTTGCTTGAAATAATAATTCTCGTTTAAATATCTCTTTGTTTGTTGGATGTATATCGAAATGGGAATCGCCATTTTGGAAATTTCCGAAACAAATATATTTTTTTCCCATCATCGTTAATTTGATAAATCATTATCATATAAATCATATAGAGATAAATGTTTATTATATTTTGCAGCAAGATTTTTGACACGATTAAATTTTATCGCAAATATCCACTCGCTTAGATATCACAACATTATTCATAATTAATTAACCGTACGTGTTCTAAATAATTTTCACAGTGGAATAATTAGGAACACATCCAAAATGGGAACGTATTGAGACTCACTCGTTTACGCGTATTATCTAATTATTCTATCGCGTTGATATAACAACATCAAACAATAACGTTAAACATATAATCCATATAATTTTAGGTTTAGAAAAATTTATAGAACTCGATACTGGATATTGAATTGCAACGTGAAATTACGTCCAATAAATCGGATAAAAGTTGAGATTCATTGGATATGATATATTTGACGTTTTAACCTGACTAATAATAATCACTGTAGTAAGGATTTACGGCTTGAAACCGATAAGAAAAGTTTATCGAGTCCAGTTCATTAACGTTGTTTCAGAAGAACAATCTTTCTTATCTTCTTTTCGTAGCAGTATTGAAGTAATACAGTTTCTGAAGCTGGTCGGATCTTAATCACATTGGAATTTCTCGTAAACGAAGACAATAAAGTTCGTAATTTTAAACAATCTTCCTGTTTCTTTCGATAAGTAAAAAAAAAAAAAAAAATAAAAATATATAAAATTTCATCCAGCTTCATCAGAGATAAACTTTTTTTACTCAAGGGAGTAAAATTTTAAAAATATTTTTGTTCTGTATCCGAATGGTTATCTTTTAAAACTTCGATGCATTAATATCGATTCATCGATAATTAGAAATTAAAAGTTTGGCATAGATAAATGGATATGTGTCTTCTACGTCTTATATAAATATAAGAATAATATTAAGACATTGAGTAAAAATCTGAATCATATATAAAACCAATTTTAAAAATGATAAATAATTCATTATCTTCCTAATCGATTTCGCTACAGAAATAGGATCAGTAAGAGGATCAAAGATTAAAAATAAAAGAATATCCCGAAAGAGAATGAAATTATTAATTTCAAAATATCCGATTTTCCAATTTGTCCTCTCTGAACAAATCAATTTTTATATCTTTGATTAAAAAAATCTTGCATTAATTATATCTTTCATAGATATAATGTGAAATTATATTTTAACGAAAGCATCGAGAGATTGAAATTATCTGGGAATAAATATTCAATCCATAATTATTTATAAAGGAAATGCTTTTGACGAGTAGCAAGTATAAATCTTTGATTAAGAATCGAACTAAACGTGTCAGCGAGCGATGCTCGAAAACTCGAGTGCAACAACGTCGAGTTTATTATTCCAAGACGTGCGGAACAAACTATTTTGCAGAGATAAATCTCTCTCTCTCTCTCTTTCTCTCTCTTTCTCTCTCTCTCTGATATTTTGTTACAGGAAATTTCCGAGTTTGTTTGATTTTGAGTTTATCGTATCTATATAACGAGATCTCTGTCCGTTTGAATCATCTTGGCAAATATTTTACGTCGTAATGCGAAAGAAAATTTTCTCTGTCGATAAAGTAACCGAAAATCGAACGATCGATGATTGAGAACGCCAATCTCGCTTCATCAACAATTGACATCATTTTCATCCCCCCAGCACATTTTTAATAGAACGGATTCTCTCGAGTCTTTCTATTCGGATCCCCGCGGGAATAGAATCTCTCTCTATTCTCCTCTCTTCCTCCTTTTCCTCTCGATTCATTTATAGGTTTTATATTTCGCTTCATAAACTCGTACTCGATTCCTGATCTTTCGATGATGCACATTTTTCTTATATAATTAAATAAATTGAGCAACCGATTCCTTTCTTTTATTAACTTTTTACGTGTCGCAATATATATTACGTGGAAATTGAAACGAAGCAAAGATAGATACAATTAAATTTCCGTCTGAATAAAGTAAAATATTAGCTCCTCTAAAAATAACTTTATATATCCTCATTAATATAAGAAAGCTATATTTTATCGATGAAGATGATATATCAATTACACAAAGTTATTAATACCAGAGTTCCGTTAAAATTTATCGGTTAATTTTTAAAAACGCTCTTCGTCATTCATCATAAATTAGAACTACCTACTGATCTTAAAAAAACCATCGATTACAATTTTCTAAACATTTTAGAAAAATTCATATCCAAATTCCCTCTAGAATCCTTTAGAAATTGAAAGAAAATGAAACTTTGACGATCATTAATTAATTTGCAAAAATATCTTCCACTTTAAATTAAAATTCGAAATTATTCCATTTCCGTTTCATCCCGTCATCCTTCATTCTACTTCAAGATAAGAGATCGAAAAAAAGAAAGAGAGAAAACAATTCGCCATTCCTCAATACAAAACGTACACGCATCCGTTTTTTTGCAATCAATCCCCGAGGGATCGGGGGTTGATCCACGGATTGACCTCCTTCCATATTCAACTTATATTTCCTTACGAGAGATCCCGTTTAATTGGACAAATACTATCTCGGTCGAATACCGACACGGATAGCATTTCCCTTCGGCTCACCATTGTCAACCAACCGACGGGCCTCCCCTTTTTTCAATTACCTTTCGGGGCTTCACGAGTCGGATAACATTTCAAACGCTGATCACTTCCCCCTTACCGTTATCAATTACGTCCCTCCTTCGGGGAATACCCTCAAGTGGCGAGCTTCCTTCCTCGAGGTTCCTTAAGTTTATTATACCATAAGGCACCCTCCCCCTTCCCATGAAACATCTCCCGGAAAACGAATCGCGCCACGTTCTCCACTCTGGCGGGACACAACAATTACGAGTGGGCGACCAACTGGTTTCTGGACAATTTAGGGGGAACGAAGATACTACTGCTATTAGCGGAACAGATGTATCGTTGCGGTAATGCAGTCGTCGTGGTGGAACGTGGTGGTGTTGCGATAATTTCGGGGTGGCCTGAAAAAGGGGTGACGTTTCGTGGGAATTGATCGCGTGAAAATGTGGAAAATTTTCGGGATAATATATTATTACTGAAAAATTTGCGAAACCGCGTTCGAGAGGAGGAGGATTGATGATTTCGAAACGAATTTTGTGGAATTCACGGAATTTAGGATCGTCGACGATGTTGGGTCGAGTGGGTTGTATATATAGACACGATTGGTAATTTGAAAAGGTGTGATGATTTATAAAAATCCGTCAATCGTATCCATCGAACGTTTTCTGTCATTTATTTATTTTTTTTTTCTTTTTTTTTTTTCGGATGAATATTCTCGTATAAACAAATTTTATCGTTCGGTACATCTGCCAGTTTTTTCACGTACACGGATATATCATCCCCCTCCGTATATAATATATAATATATAATATTACGTGATATTATGATGTAGCTTGTGTACAATCGGCCGGAAAAATTCTCGCGCGACCCATAAAAAAAAAAAAAGGAGAAAAAAAGAAAGGTCGTTTTTATTAAAATAAAGTGGCGCGAAATTTCATCAAAAATGTTATTGCGTTTTTTTCCGAGTCAAGACCGAGAAACACGTATTACATTATCCCCGTAATATTTGAATATTTCTATCATACTTTGCGTGACGTCCACATAGATTACCATATCGGGATTGGATTAATATCAAACGAATAATTCCTAGCTCAATTTGATCCGCGATAAAATTGATCCACGATTCTAGATCCACGAAAACAGAAAAAACAGAATGAAAAAAAAAAATAAATAAATAAGTAAATGTTTCTACAAAAATTTTCGACGAGGAGCAAAAGAAAGGAGAGATCTCTTTTCGCGACGAGAAGTCAAACACGCGGAGAGGATTCCGAAAGCGGACGATCCTCTTGACGGACGGGTTGGCGACGATCTAATTTAACCGGCGGAAGAGGGAGGGGGGAAGAGGGGGAGATTAAAACTTTGGGCCCAAAGTTTGATAATTAATTCGTACGACGAGACGAGGTCGATCCTCCTTCGAAAATTCGAAGGATCCGACAACCGATTCGCCCTGTTCGCCGTCTTCTTCCTCCTCTCGCGCCGCGACCTACGCCTCTTTTCCTCGCGGACCATCGGCGAGGAGTTGGTTCGCGGAGTTCAACCAGGGTTCGCTATCGACCTGACGGGCCAACCCCGGCGTCTGCGTCGATGTCTACGTCGCGCAGACGCCCCGACACGGGCCGGCTTCCCTCCCAATCGATTTCAGATTTTCCAGCATAACGAGGCCGACTGCTGCCCAAAAATTCCTCTACGCGCACCTTCCTTCTCTCTGTCCCGTCTCCTCCTCCGTCAACGTCTCCTTTCCACCCCTTCGTTTCTTGCTCCTTCGTGCCCCGCTCGTGCCCCATCCACCCTCCCCCCTGCTACGTGGCCCCTGACGATCGATTTTCGATACGGATAATTGTGGATCCAACGTCCACCGAGGGTGCCTCTATTGAAAGTTTCGTTTTCCTCTCGGCCTCCCTCCTTTTTCTCCTCTCCTCTTCCCTCCGACTTTCTCTCTCTCTTTCTCTCCGTTGTCACGCTCGCGGATTGTTCGCGTATAATCCTCGAGCCTCGATTCTTTGACGAGAGTCTGATTCATCCGGCAGGGGGGGAAGGAATGCTCTTTTCTTCGATTGATTTTCGCCAAAGTTTGCCCCCGATTTTTACCTTCGGGCGTTGTTCCCAAAGAGGTGGCTAAAAAAGAGCGAATTGTTCCGAAGAGAGATCGAGAACGAGAGAGATTGAATTTCAAATAATTATCCCCATTGATTAATTACCGGGATTACTTTTTCCCTTCCATAATTAGCTTATCGAGATCGATCGAGATTCGAAAACTTTAAAAAAGAATATTTCAATCGAAGGTGAGAAACGAATATATCAGATATATATATAAAACAGGGTGGAAAGATGATCTGGAAAGCGAGACGAAATAAAAAAAAAAAGAAAAGGCAGAGGAGTGACTGAGTTTCGAAGTATCGGAGAAATCTCTTTGATTGTCCCTTCGCGCCGCGCCATGTGTCCCTCGTTCCCCGTTTCGAGAGGTTAGTGGAAACGTCCCGATTATGGCCGGACGTGTCCCGCATATATTTCCGCGTCTTTCGGAACGATCACCTCTCTTTTTTCCCTGTCGCGGATCTTGACACGTTCCACCTATCGTATCGATGATGGAGGTAGAAAACGTTTTGAAAACGTTTGCCACGGGACCTCTCCCGGAAACTCGTCCGATACCCGGCTGAATTTGTAACGCAAGACGGCCACGATGGAACGGTCTGCAAACGCTCGGAAATGTCATCGATCATGACCGATTTGTCTTGGATTTCTATCCACCTGGTTGTTACACCAGTGGATTTTTATCCCTTAAGGAATTCTTAGTCTCTTGTATCCAGTTGCCAGCATATTATTTATTCGAGCAACGTGAAAATTTGTGAGTTTGCAGGAGATTGTACGAAGACGCACGTTTATCCCAGAAGTAAAGGATGGAAATGTAAAATCCCCTTGCGAGAGATTTCATTGCGAAAATGTTTTTGAAACTATATATACGTGTATAAAAAGTATTTGCAAAATACGTGTACAACAAATTCCTTATTTATTGAATATTACAATGAGTTAACGAGACTCTTTACTTTATCAAGCTAAATATATTCTCGTATCGATATCCTTGATCAATTTTTTTCACTGCAACTCCTTTATTTGGCGTGACATTTTAATTTCTCGTATACACGATCAATAAATATTATCTTTTGCTCCAAACCGTGTACACGCCTTACATGGACGCGTCACTTACGTTCCAGGAATTCACGTATGCGTATACTCTATATAAATACATATGCATCGTCGGGTTAAACGCAACATTCTTTCTCCCTTCCTCTCTCTTCCTTCCTCCTCTTTTTCCATTTCTCGACAAATCGACGGAATTTTCATAGAGAACACGTTTCTGCGTGTTCCGCCAATTTTTCCACCGCGCATCGTCCCGATAGCGCAGCCGAGACTCGTGTAAATATTGAAAAGCCCTTCGACTCGGCCGATAACAAACATCACGCTAGAATTTTAATTTTCAATATTGCCCCGGAATTTCAGATGCGCCATCCCCCGTACATTCCCCCTCCTCTCGAACATCATATCTCACCTATCCCCGCTCCCACGTTCTTTTCCATTCAAGGATATTATATAGATGTATATATATATATACGATATTCGATAACCTTTCTCCTCCTCCTCCTCCTCTCGAGGAGGAAACAACAACGCTTAACTCGAATGGAAATTCTGATTGCGATCAATCAGCCTCCGCCGCTTCAAATCTTCCGCCACCGTTTCGGAGGAACAATAAAGCTGACGTCCGCCAAATGCGTCTCTGACCTCCTTTGTGGCAGGATACCTCCATCATTGTTTTCCACCTCCCTCTCTCCTCCCTGTTACTCGTCTGTTTCGCTGTGTCTGTTGCACGCACTGCTCGAACCTCGTTACACGTACACAACTCGTTCTCTCGTTCATGGATCGAGAGTACGATCGAATTTTCATCGAAGAGCCGAGTTTTTTTATCTCTCTCTCTCTTCTTTGTCCATCTTCGAAGGAGGAGGAATGTACTATATTTCTCCAAATCAACGATTAATTTTTATGGATTCCCTGGAGACGGATGTGGGGGAAGAAGGAAGAAGGAAGGAAGAGGAGGAGGATGGAAATTTCAATTGGATTCGATTAGTGGATAGATGGATGGATGGATGGATGGATGGAACGATCGTGACTGTGGCTCGAATTCTCGAGTGACCAACCTCTTCTTCTGGATGGAGCAAGATTTCGATGATACCAGCTATTTGAATTTTCTCTTATAGCGTATATATATAGATAGGGTAGATTGGCCGAAGAGTGATCCGAGTCGATGAAGGCTTTTCAACTCTGTTTCAGGGAGAGAGAAACTTGATGGAGTATCTATGGTGACTGAAAGTTTCGAGAAAACTTTCTTCTAATTGATCACGATCGTTTTTAAATACATTTATAATCGTTATAAAATTCAATTTTCTTTTATTTGATAGAATTCTTTTTCAAGATTGTAAAAGAATTTTTAACATTAATTATTTCAATTATTTTTCGATAAAATTAATTGATTCTTCTTAATACTATTCTCATAACACTGGTTTTAATACATATAATGTCAATAATATCAATAAATTAATAATAATTTTTAAAAAATATAGATGCACGTGTGACACGAGGTGAGAAATCATCGAAAGTATCGCGACAGTTTTTAGGGTAATTAAAATCGTTTCTTTTTTTTCTTTTTTTTTTGAAGAACCTCGTCGATCGTTCATTTCGATGCTTCCCTCGTAGAAGTCCTCGAGCAACGCTCAATTTGATCAAATTAGAGGCCACTTTGAGCGCAAAGACGCGAGCCACGAGTTTCTGTTTGACTTCTATTTAAACCCTCGGAGAGTTCGTCCACCCTTTGACCATTAACATGGCCGCAGCATATCCTTTTAATAATCCAAATATATATATATATATATATAGTTCTGCTTTTCGTTTGATACAGGGACGGTTAACGTTAAATATCAGATTCGCAAGGACGGAGAACAGGGTCGGCTGAATATTTCGAGTAACGCTTATTCACCGAATAATAAGCTTATTCACCGAAACGAATGCTTTCTGGCTGAATAATTGGGGCTGACCTACTTCAAAGGGCTCGCTAATTACGTAAAGATATTATCTTATTCGCGGGATACCAAGTAAATATCAACCCCCTCCTCGCCTCATTTCCCTCCAACTTTTCATTTGCCTCGTTTCCTTCCAGTCCAATCTTCAAATCTCACGTACGCGTTCATTTCTCTTTACAATCTTTCGTGAGGGGTGGTTTCATGGAGGGGGAACCAATTTATCGAATTCGGATTTTTCGATCACGGTGATTCAAACTTAGTCAGGCATTTACGTTAATTCGATTGCAATCGAACGATGAGAAATGAAAAGAGAAGAAAAAATCGAGAGATAATATTGATCTAGATTAAAAAAAAAAGAAAAGAAAAATATATCACGTCTGGATATTTGAACAGTTTGTAATCGAGAGTTACCTTGTTTTAAATTTTAAATAATTCCGGACAGGTCTCCTCTTCCTTCCATCAATCCTGTTCCCGATCAGGGATTCGTTTCTCCCCGATCCTCGTCACATCTGCACCGCCCTACGTGAACGTAATACATCTAGAACTGTAAAAAGAAAAAAGAAAAAGAAAGAAAAAAGAGTAACAATTTCATTTAATTAAACTCATTTAAACGTAAATGAAAAGCGTTCCCGTTCGAGCGGCCGAGATTCTATTTAAGCACCGTAATCGAAGGAGTTAATTGACTTGGCCGCGAAACCGGTAACTTCTCGTCTCTTCTTCCGACATTGAATCCGTATCGATCCGTTTCATCTTTAAAATGGAATAAATTGGAAAAAAATGTATCGTTTCAACGTAGTCCCAGAATCCTATATACATATATCGTCGAAAAAAAAAAAAAAGAAAATGAGAAATCTATCCGGACACCCCCTTAAAATCCATCTCTGACAAAACTCGCGGAACGTCCATCATTTTCCTCGTTACTCTCTCTCTTTCTATTATTTTCAAAAGAATTTAATCGAAAATCCGTATTCAAGCTGGGTATAAAATATTCTCGTAGCTAAAAGAATTAAATTTCGTAACGAATTTGGCTTTCAATTGGCCAATCAGATTTCGTAGTTTAGTTTATTTTTCGCCGGTATGTAATAAATTCTATCTCGAAGTTATCTTGATTAAACCGCGATACATGTGTCGAGCCAGGGACCTCCAATAATGCCCTACAAACCCTGCTACAAATACTTTTAAACACGTATTTTACCATGTCCCGTGTATTTATTGGATTCGAAGAGGGAATAATCTCGACTTTGTGTAATCGCACAGAAGCACACGTTTCTTCGAGATATATATATTTCACTATCTTAAGATAAATTTAATAGTACGAACAAAGATGTTCTGTCACGCATTCGAAATAGTTTACTTTATCAGAGAGAAAGAGAGAGAGAATCAATGGAAATTGCATATCGATCTATCCATTGATTTCATTCAATAGAATTAATATTACATTAACGAAAACATTGCGTTAAATGGATATAAAATGCGAATGAATAAAGATCTTAGAAAAAACATCGTACAATTTTATAATTAAATTATCGTCGAAATTTGAACGGAAATTTAAACCTGTCTGATCCTGCTTTGAAACATCGTGACGCGAAATTTACAAAATTTCGTACAATTTAAATTTTCCGCAAATACATAAAGCACCGTGTTAAACTGCAGTCGAGAATCCAGCCATTTCGCGCGTCAACGGCGTCAAACTTGTGAACAAACTTTTGGTTTAAGCGATATTTGTACGGGAGCCACGCGCGATATCAATTGATTTGAACGAGGTTCCATCTCGCCCATACACAACCAAGTGTAACAGGAGTAAACGGGTTACCCGGTCGAACTTACAACTCGTCGCCAACATCCATACGGCGTTTACAGAGAAAGTTAACCAGACAAGGAGTTTGTTTGCCGGGTACCAACATTTTCGGGTTTTATGGAATTGGACCTCTCGGCGTAACCGAGGTGGTTTTGGCCGATGCCCGATCCTTGGGCATCGCTTCCATCCATGGAATTCGTTAATTCGACCATGATATCTTCGCGTGTTGTTGAAAACATAGAATCAGGAAACAAGTATTGTATCAGATTCAAGCATAAAGAAAGGAAGAAATAAATTTCGAAGGAAGAAAGTTAATCTTCCTATCCCATCGTCCATCTTGTTTGTTATCTATTGAATTGGGATCTATTCAAGTGTTAAAGCGGAGAATTAAAAGCAAAAAGTGAAACATTGGTAAAAAAGAAGGATTGTATTATTACAAATTATTATTCGAATGCGTTATTAGATTATCTAGAATTTTTCAAAATATAATAATTGATTCCAAACATCTCTTAACATCTTTTTGAAATAGTGTGTGATCACTTTATTCGAAATAATGTCAAACAATTTGGTTTATTATTCAATTACACGTTATCAATTTCGATTAAATAAATTTGTTTCCTTCTTTCGGAAATGTACAAAAGTGGGAATGAAATTACAAATATCAGATGAAAATGAAATTTTGCTTGTAAGGTTTCAATTATGTATATTGACGTTATTAAAAAAAAAAGAAGAATAATCGAACTGTGATACGAAACGAAAGGGATTTCGTTGCGTAAATATAAATATTATAGATGATAAAAAATCGACGAGATATCACGTCGATATAATCTCATTTCCGATGTTACGTACGTCGGACTGTTTCCCAACCATCTTCCTGGTTATAAATATTGATTTTCCCGAGCAATCGAGAACACTCAATGTGGCTGTGTGTAAGCTGAAAAGGTCCTTGACATTTTTACACGGTTTAAGAATAACTGTAACCGCTAACCGTGTTGAGTGAAAATATTATAGGCTTGTTGTAACATTCTTCTTGTAAAAAAAAAAAAGAAAAAAGAAAAAAAAAAGATCGAGTATAAGAACATGTTTTAACAATTTTTCTCGATAAAATTGTACGCCCAAGAATACACGAAACGCGCTATTAAATGTTATTAAGTCGACGGAAGGTAAATCAATCGATTGAAACGAAAATAATATCCCTGATTTGATTGTGATTAACAATGTTAATCGTGGAAGAAGATATCGCTTACATTAAATGGGAGCAGTGCAGTTTGAAATTAAATGATATTATCAATTATGATATTTTTGAAAATGAATTTTCACGTTAATGTAGAAAAATCCGAGTGAGTAGAACTCGTTGTAACGTCCCTCCTCGCGAATATGAAATAATTACAAAAAAAGCTAATTGGAATTAAAACATGAATTCGTAACTAATTTCCATTTTGAATCCCCCGGATTTCCCTCCGCGCTATTACGCGTACTTCTCAATTCCCTTAAACAATTTTTCCGCGAACGAATACACGAACCTTTCTATTTTATAATAAAATATCGGAAGTAAAAGATTCGGTCGAGAAATAAATTATCTCGAAAATATTAGAAACACACTTTTCCAAAGGGAATGGAATGAATAAGCTTGTTGTTAATAAATGAAAAATTAAACGCGTACGCGTGTACATGTTATATAACGATTCAAACTTTTTGCGCTTTGATGTTTTTAACTACAGCTTATCAACGTGTAACGCGTTAAATACAAAATATTAAAATGCGAAAATAATTTTAACGCAATATTCATTTCGAAATGAAATATTAACGGTACAACATCGGCAATATTAATATTTATTAAATTATTAATTATAATTTGTACGATTGTTTCAGAAATCTCGTCGCGCAAACAAGCACAACCGCATTTCCCTATTAAAATTTAATTAAAAAAAAAAAGAATTCTCCACTCGATTCACTTTTCGCTTAAATTAAATTAAATCTATCTCCTAATCTAATAATCTAAAATTTCAAATCTTTCAAAAAAAAAAATCTAATCTCGTAATACTTATACAATTACAATATACTTATACAATATCGAACGACGTCCGTTACAAGCGTTGTTCGATCGCCCCTCTCAAACGGAACGATGATTCGACATCTTCGATCGGGAGCATCACAACAGGATACGCAAACACGCCTCGGTATTAAATCTCCATTGCCTCGAAGCGTCGTCGATACTTCTGCATTACTGGCCGCCCACGCGTCACCGTTTGCGAAGCATAAATTCTCTTTGATTTGCGCACGCGAATCGCGACACCGTTGGCGGCCCAGCATCCGTCCGGACATCGGCTCTCTCTCCCTTTCGATTCGAGGCGCGACGGGGCACGGCCTCAATCACGAGGGACAGAGCAATTTGTTCGGGCAAATTAGGTTAAATCTGAATCTTGGTGGTCTCGTTTTCCCTCTTGCCATCGATTATATACTGCACGCACACACGCGCCTGGATCCGCGGTGGAAGAATGGGACAAAGGGGAGGAGGGGGAGAAGGGAGGATGGAACGGGAGCATCGCGTGCCCGACCGAATGGAAAGTGGAGAAAAATTGAGGGAAATCGATTCGAGGGTATATTTCACGAGTGAATTGATGGTTTTAGGTTTTTTTTATAATGTTAAATAAAGCTTGGACACGGTTGGAAAAGACTGGTGATCAAATTTTCCCACCACTTGGATGGGAAACTCGCTTCTTTGTTAATACGTGAAATTTTACACGCGTTTATTGGACACTGGATTTATCAATTTTTGTCCTATTATTATTTTTTTTCTTTTTTTCCTTTTCATTCGAGTATTTCGAATCAATATTTGTTTTTGTGCGCGCGATTTTATAACTGAAAAAACTAACAAGAGCCGCACATCCATTGGATTGGCTTAGCGGTCTTAGTGTTTAGTTAAAAATAATAGAGTAACGGGAAGAAAATAAATTTTATTATATATCTGTAAAGAATATTTTATGATTGTCTTTATAAGAATATTTGTCGTGGCTTTTTTTTGTAACTTTTGTACACGCACGATATTTAAATGCAAAATTATTTGTTATTTTGGATTTTTATAGATTTTACAGATTTCGATGCTTAAGAAAATTAAGCATCCAAGAATTAATTGTAAGGACTTATTAAAAATATATGTTTATTTAAATTTTAAATTTAAATTAAATTGGCAAATATTATAAAACAAGAAAGAAATAATTCGTAATTAAAAATATCAATTCATAAGTATTAAACGAAAAGCATTCCATAAAAATCGTGCATTTTGTACCTTAAAAATGGATATAAAACTTGCGAAAATACGAATTATGATAACTCTGGTATTTTTAAATATAATACAGTTTAATTTATTTTATTCTTTATCGATATTATAAATCTGTTTAAATTTTAAAATTGTTTGACGCAACAAATAAATTAAATAATTAATTATTTCATCTTTTAATTAAATGATTTACCATTATTATATTAAAATATCTCGTTATTATAAAAAAAAAATATATATATGGCTAGTATAAAATTGTTTCATTCAGATAATAACGTTCGATATTGAACAATATTGATAAACAGATGAAACGAATTTATTGAATTCAATATATACGAATCCAAAACTCATATAAAATATATTGTTTATCAGAAAAACTCATATAAAATTAATGGTTATTATAACACATTAAAATATATTAACTTTTAACTTTCTTTTATCTTTCAAAAATATATATTGATCTGTGATGAAACTTTCGAGTAATTTTTCATCAAATTATTTTATATATACTCCTCTTTCCTTTAATCGAATATAAATAAAAGATATCGATATCGTGTCATACAACAAAATGCAAAATTTGCAAAAATTTCAGATCAAAGTTAAAAACCATCTGTATCGAAACATTTCACAGTAATTGTGCAAGTTTGTTGATTTCAGTTTTATAGAAACTTGGTGTTATTGCTGTTTCAAGCCAAGTTCGGCCAAGTTTATATTCATAAAGAAAAGTAGTCAGAAAACTACGTTTTCGCAAGTTACACTTTCGAAGGAAGTAGAACATTGTTACTTTAAAAATTTTGATCAAACCTTTTGAATAGAATGATAAATCAAACCCTTTTTTTTATAATAAAACGATATTCAATTCTCAACAAACAATTTATCATTCCATGATCATCATACCATCACCAAAGAACAGAAACTTGACAACAACTCTGACCGATAATTAATTCCTCGACAATCCGATTCTTACATTTCCAAATATCAAATCATCCCTTCCGACCAATTCGTCCCAATTCTCGAAAATACACCTTAATCTCTCGATATTTCCCAATTTTCGTTTCTCAATAACACCTCAACCCTCCAATCTCCCCTCCTCGATATTTCCCAACCTTCAATTTTCCCTTCTTCAATAATATCACTCCATTCC
The DNA here is from genome assembly GCF_003254395.2 of Apis mellifera. Classification (NCBI taxonomy): domain Eukaryota; kingdom Metazoa; phylum Arthropoda; class Insecta; order Hymenoptera; family Apidae; genus Apis; species Apis mellifera. Next base: position 7,808,476 of record NC_037643.1, on the reverse strand, counting down.
CGCGGCCCCTCGATATTTATTGTTTCCCTTATACATCTTCGTAACACAAACGGTGTTATTCCGCCTTCAACCCCACGAGTCCATATTCGATAATCGAGCTTTTCTCTCGAGGCGAAAAAAAAAGGCGCGAAATCAAGAGAAGAGCAAAGAAAAAGAGAGAGAGAGAGAGAGAGAAACGACTGAAAATCGTCGTCGACGGTCACGACGTGCAAAAAGGATCATCGTCCTCACCTAAAATGGCCACCTTCGAAAGGAAAGAAGCAGACGGTGGCTTTCTGGTGACTTCGAGAAAGGAATAGGGGTCTTCTCTGGAGGAGAAGAAGAAGTGGCGTCCGCCTATTTTATCTCGAGGATTTACAGCTCCTCTCCCCTCCCTCCCCCTGGCCAACCTCTCCGCCCGATTGTCCGTGAATTCGAACGGTTATATCATTCGGAATTTCATTTCATGTCCAACCGCGGGACATTATCGTCCGTTTGTTCCGTCGCGCACGAGTTCTGAGAGATTTTCCACTCCGCCACCCTCATAATTTCTCCCCTCGAACTCGACCCTCCTTCTCCTCCTCCCCCTCACCGCGGAACGACGTACTTAATAGCCAGCGAAAGACCGGTCGTATATTTGTCGAAAATTCGGAATCGCGCCGATACGAGGAGTGTGGTTATCGTGTGGTTTTACCCCAGTTTACCGATATTATTTTACGTGGAACGGGGGGGAGAGAGAGAGAGAGAGAGGAATCGAAGGATGAAAAATTGCGAGGTTAAGCTAGGAATCTCGGATAACGAGGTAACGTTCGATCCTACACGAATACTCTTAGACTCAGAGTCTCTATTAGTCTGGATTTGAGCGTTGTGTAATTGTATAATTTAGGTTAATTAAATCGAGAGGATATTTTGCGTAGATATTTTACGAGATATTTTGCTCTTATCGACAGACTTATGTTATGTCTTTGAGTTAATAAGAATAGATAATGGAAATGTTAATGAAAATGGTAATGGTAATGTTTATATTATTACTTGGTTATCCGATTTCCTTTGTCCTTCTACCACTAATTTCCTTCTCCAATTGTTTCTGCCGCACGAATAAACCGTGTTAAACAAATTCCTTATAAAAATTTTTTCCACAACAAAGCACATAGAATTGGATACTAATATAATTTCAAATTCAAAGTTTAATCGATGCCGTCTGAGAGACTCTCATTTGAATTTTTGTACAAGTTTTAAACGTATGATCTATGAGCTAGAATAATAGTTATTAAATGTTAATTTGTTGTTTTAAATAAAAAAATATATAAAAGTATCTTCTTCTTACATAGTAATTTAAAATAATTGGAAATAAATTTTACAAAATTTTACAAAAATCGTACTCATAATTCCACAATTTGCTTAATTAATATAATTTTTTAAATTATAGGTGGCTATATACAGTTCAATATTGCGTCAGACCAAAGGAAACCTGTTTGGCTATCACATATAATCCGATCAATTCCAATTGTCAATGTGTCCAGATTAATTAACGATCAACGTTTAATGGATGAACTCTGACCAAAGATCTCGTATCGAATGTGTTTATGGAGCGTTGTGTGGGATTAAACATTTTCGCCAAGTATTGTTCCATTAACAATACTTTGTTCGTCCATTTCTTCGTTGGCAATTATCATCGATCTGTGAAAGCTTTTTGCGTGAAACCATAGCCGAGCAATGTGTACCATTTTCATAAGAGAGGTCGAACATCGAAGAAACCACTAATAACATTCTATGATTACGTATATTATCAAAAATAACGTATACCAAGTCATTTTGGACGTAGATCGGTTCTAAAATGTTCACTTGTTTCTTCACGTGTGTCACGATTGCGTGCATTTGATATAATGCATTATTTTCTTATCAAAATAAAGGATTTATTATCGATTTGTGTGGAAAAGCGATACTCTCTTTTATAACTCTTTTATCCTTTGGTATATTATCCGGTGATACAATACGGCATTTTGCATCTTTGTGTATTCGAAACAAAGAATACGAGTTATTGGTACTCGTTGATAAGAGTATGCACTTGTTACGTATCTTTTGTAATATATTTTGCAATATCGTGGTTGGATATGGATATTGAAAGCATTCGTTAATACGTCGTTATATGTCAATCAAAATACATAACGAAGTCGATCTGTTATTAGTATTATTATTGTCGTCTCATCGAAGAAATGACACGATATCCAATTATCTAATTGAAAGAGCTAGTGTGTATATAGTTTATATACAGGGAAGGGAATTTTTCTGCTTTTATTCCATTGGATAAATTGTTATTGGTAACCAGTCGAGAAATTAGAGCTTGAAATAATGGTAGGTAACAATAAGAGACAGAAGTTGGTTGAGCACAAAACTGGAAACAAGAGCAATAGATTACGATTCTTTGTGAAATACAATGACGTTGAATTACAAGAGTTAAAGAAAAGTCAATATTTCCAACGTTCATAGGATCAATCTCGCTTTGTACCTCGTTTCATACAATGACATGAAGAATGAATCCTGTTGGTCTTTATTATTCTTTCTCACTTCCCTTTAGCATTGTTCATCCATCACCAAAGTAAATATAAAAAGGATAACTAAATGATGGAAGATATATATATATATATATATATATATATATAGATTTTTACTGGATTTCAAAGTATTTTTATTATCTCTTCCATTTCTTTTATTTTTAAATGTCTGGTCTATTCCTTGACTCTGATTTCTACCTGACCTATTAAAGGGTTTTCTCGTCTCATAGCAATCTTACTTTTTTTTATTCCAGATTGTATTCTTTCTGTTCCTTTTGTTTCTTTTTTTTTTATATAATATTTAATTCACATATTTTCTCTTTCTTCCTCTCCTGCATTATCTCTCTTCTTTCTCCTATTTCTTATACTTCTTTTCTCTATCTCATCCTCTTTTATATTTTCTTTCTTTTATCTCTTCTTTCTCCAACGATTTCCAAGAATCTTATATGTATACAAAAGAATTCCACAATTACACAAATGTATTTGTAATAATAGCATTAATTTTAATAATTGTCTTATTATTTTAAAATAATAAGCGTTAAATAAAATGGAATATTTTTTCGGTAGAAAGACTGCACGTGTAATATCCGTGATAAGAAAATATTATAAATAAAATTGTAACAGCCTTTCCGCATCCTATACTTGATGCATATTCATATTTTGTACATTCAAATCACGTCGTTGCCATATTTCGTCGCTATCACCGAGCTTTGTGGAAACGAGCAAAACTATTATCCCACTTAAGTACTTAATCGGGAAACTTAAATGAAGATGTGCGAAGAAAACATTGGAGAACGAGGATTTCTCAAAATTAACTCGGGATAATTATTGGAAATTGATCGAACCACGTATCGCTCCATCCATATCGCGTTTACTTTTAAATTGCTCGTAACCACTTTTGAAACTTTGAAATTGAAATTTTTATCTCCCCTTCGAAGAGAGAGAGAGAGAGAGAGAGAGAGAAATAACACGAGGATCGTACGAAAAACAGTATCGTATAAGGTATAAGGTAGATACTTATTATTTACTGTCAGGTATGCTGTACATAATATTTCTTTTGCCTTACAAATATTATATAAAATTACAGTCGATCACGGAGAGTAACCTCGCACACAGTCACTCGCGTACGCATCATATGATATAACCACACGCAGACAGGCGACACGTACACGCGCACACATGCACACATAAACGCGAAACACCCTCTCTCTCTAGAGCTCGAGTAAACGTTATTACAGATTCGCCGGATGAACTCGCTTAAACCTTCCCTCCTAAATTCACGACAGACACGTATGCAAACGGTCGTAACTTGGGGAAACGCGCGCGTCACTCGCAATATTCCTCCTCGCGATCTCCCACACGCCCGACTATCCGGCCGTCTTCCTCGACTTTCGATCCAACCTCGACTCATATATCGTTGTTGCGGAAAAGGAAATCGCGTACAAGAAAATTCTTCGAAATGACGACCAAGTATCGATGATATATATATATATATATATATATATATATAATCGTTCAGTAAACGGTGTGAATTTTAATTTAGAATTACACGTAATGCGCGTTAAAGGGGATAATATCGTGATCTCTCTCTTTTCGTTTTTTACTTTTTTCCGTCTCGATTTCTCGCAGGCAAAATCCACTGAAAAATAAAAAAAAAACCTTCAAAGACGTTTAATTCGGCTCGTTAATCTTCGAATGCACGTCTGGCTTCGAAAAGGAAAGTTTTTAAAGAAGGAACGCAAAAAAAAAGAAAAGGAAAAAATCGAGTGGAAAATCCCATTTTCTGGTAAATCCCGACGGAGAAAAGAACAAGTGCCATCTATTCGGCAGACACGTAACAGAACCGTTCGTTCCCAGTGTATTCTGCGTGGGAGAGGCGAAACAAAAAGGCAGGAAGATAGGGGATAAAAGGGGGAAAAGGGAGCACGTTCGTTGTCCCTCGAAACGAGGACCATCCCGTTGTCGGGACGTAACTGTGGCGGAAAAACGAAGAGACTCGTATTTCGAGAATATACAAGACCATCAGAGGCTCGACTCTTATACGCGTTTTATTGCCAACTTCGATGACCGTGGAGAGGAAAGGAAAGGAAAAAAGAGGTAATATTAAAAAGGAAAAAAAAAAAAAGAAAAAGAAAAAACAAAATGTCGCGCATTACGCGTGTATCACCGCGCATCGTTTCTTTCATTTCGTTGCCAATATATCCCTAAGGCTACTCGTTTCACTTCGATACTCGCTAATCCCCATCTGATCAGGGCGTGAAAACGTGCGATCGAGCGTAAATCGAGAGATAGAAACCTCGTCTCTCCTCGAGAGAAAGAAAAAGAGAGAAGTCTCTTGGATGAATCTGTGAAGAATCGAATGAACGAAACGAATGGAAACCTGTGAGATCAAAGGGAAGAAGAGGCTCGCGCTCTCTTTGGATCCGCACGCGTGACCAGTGAAATCTGCATCGAATCCATCGAGATTCTGTCGTACTATCGGTCGATCTCCATGTTCCACGATGGTTGGAACGTTACAAGCGCGAGTTTTTCTCGGAAAATTGAAACTCGTTCCGCAGTTACTCTGTTCAGGGAGTTCACACATCGTGAGAGAAAGTTCGAGTCGTGAAAAGGAATGAACGTGATGGTTATATTGGTTACCTTGTACGAGACGCCACGTATTCACTCATTTCGTGGGTATACAACGCGAAATGCCTGTCGCAATGCATCTTGTCCGCTTTAACAAGGGTTCGAGTAGCTTTTCATTCGCGAATTTTCTTCCCCCCCACCCCGATATAATTATCGCCCCACGGTTGGGAATAGCGCGAAAACTCGTCGAATCCGACGTTTCTTTCGTTCGTTTCGACGCCACGCACGCACGCAACGCATCGCATCGCATCGCATCGCACAACCAGACAACGACAAACAGGCAGCCGAAAGATGAACACGCCAAAGAAGATTTGAGCGCAGCGGTACGGTTATACTACTAATATCGAGAGGGTATATAGAGCCGCGGTCGATCGGAGAACGATCGGGAGGAGAGAAACGAAAAACGAACGTGGGATGGAGGAAGAGCTGAGAGGAGTGTGGATGAGGGCGAGCGTGGCAGGTTTTCCTTTTCTCGTGGAAATTGATTCGAGAATATCGTTCTGTCGTTCCGCGGAAGCTCGTAAGTGGAAAAGAACGGAGATTAACAGGCTATATTTAAAACTCATGGCTACATGAAGAAAAGAAGTGGAAGCTACTAAGTTCAATGCTGTGAATTTCTCCGTTCTTTTCCATCCTTGCGTGTCTATTATTAGTTTTATACAGATATACATATATGTATATATATATATATATGTATGTATATTTATATATATATGTATGTATGTATGTATATTCGAAAAGCGCGCCATGTCGCGCCGGCGCATGCGCGCAACGACGCGCCGGTCGCGCTGTTTAAATCGAGCGACAAAAGAGTTAGCCGCCCAACAAGACTTTGTTTACGCACTCCTACGCGATTTCTGCACACACACACACTTCTACGTATTTATATATTTAATCATATATTTATATATGTATATTTATATCGTCCTTCGTGCGACACACCATCACGCCTGCTCCCTCTATCTCCGTTTCCACGTTTTTTATCACACGTATCACACGCTCACGCTTTTATTTATTATTATTATTTTTTTTTTGTTCGAAGAAAAAAATAACAGGTATGTATATCATATATGTATAAATACAATGAACGGGATGTCCAAACTCGTCGCGCAATGATAATCCATTCTCGAGGAAGGAAGAAGTTGTGAGTAAAGTGCGATCGTTTTATCGATCGACATTCACGTGACGGAGCGCAAGATCCGATTAAAAATCACCTCTCTTGGGAAGTTTGGGGTAAGCACGACGAATGTGGATACACCGATCGCGCGATCGTGATCTTTTAGACTTTTTTTTTTTTTTTTCTTTTTCTATTACGCCAGAAGACACAAACGGGAAGAGGCTTTTTGTCCCGATGCGTTTCGGTGTTATGTAATCGTTGAACATCGCATGAATCTGTTCCTTTGCCCCCATCCCCCCCATCCTCCACCCCAGATCGATACCAGACACCTCGAGTTTTCGGAGTTTCGAGCAGCACCCCCGTCGACTTTCCTCGAACGGTATCGAATCGAGACGATTGCTCACGTGCACGATGCTCGTGAAAACGAGAGAAAAAAAAAAAAAAAAAAAGAAAAGAAAAGGCCATGTCTGTACTGCACCCACTGCACGAGCGAAAGCACGTCCTTTCGTTGTCGACGTTCGTTCGCGTCAACGATCGCCGAGCAAAGATCGGTACGTGGATGAGGGGCAAAGGGTAGGCTTCCTCCGCGACAACGCGATACGTTGTCGGCTCTGTAACTGTAATAAGCGTATTTAGAAGAATTCTACGACAGAATTCGGCCGAAAGAACAAGGACGACGATTTCTCTCGTCGCAGTGGCGGCTTCATCGGGCGATCTTTCTTTTTCTTTTTCTTTTTTTCGTTTCGTTTCGAAGCAGAGATCCGTCTCGACGAGCAAAATCGACGCGAGTTTAGGTTCTGGTGGGTTAGGTAAGGTTGTTATCTGTTGTCAATCGATGGACGAGGCCGGTCTTCCAAGGTCTTTGAAACCGTGAATCGTCGTGAACCATGGAAGTTCACAAAATATAGAATGGAGTGTGACGAGAAGATCGTGGTCGGCATACGGCCGCGCGCGATCGAGCTAATCAGGAAATTTTTCGGGGCTGATATTGTCATGAAGAGTTCCGTTTCTTTCTTTTTTCTCGCGCCTATGTACAAACACGGATCGTGCGGCTCGCGATCGCGGCAGAGTAGAAGAAGAATCCCCGATGAAACGAATCTTATTCGTTCATCGACGCGACCGATTTGAAGATCGATCGCTCCGCAATATCTAGTCAATTGTGACTCGATTATGGATCGTGGACACGCGCGGTTAATAATTTCGACGACGCTCGAGAGAACACAGCTCGTTGGGAAAACGAAATTTCGTCGATTATTCTGCGCGAGATTGGCAACCGGGTCCCGAATAACCGGTGAAATTTTCGCTTTCGATTTATTTTCGGAGTCGTCGTCGAGAAAATAAATCAGAGTGCCACGATCCATATTGTCGTCGTATTCCTTCCAATCCTTGTCCCGCTTTCCCCCCTTCACGATCGAAGTGGATGATATTTTTTTTTTTGTGCGCTCGATACTCGCGCGAAGCACCTTTTTTTTCTTATTTTTTTTCTTTTTTTTTTTCTTTCTTTCTTTTTTTTTGCACAATAGAAGCGTAATGCGTTTGCGTTAAAACGATCGTCTACAGATTAACTTTAACGATTAAGTTCTTACTCACTTAACAGTGGTTAAAAAGACTAAACCCCCAGCTGAGCCACGGTGGGAAAAAATCTAACGTGATTTACAAGCTGTAGAACCGTGGCCTGGCGCCCCTCCCTAATGATAAATTTCTCGAAGGATAAAAAAAAAAACGTGCGCGTCTCTCTAAAAGGGAGGAGGGCGAAAGAGTCGGAAGAAGACTGATTCAACAACCGATCTCGATAAAAAGCGATAACAGACTAGGCGAAACGAAAATCAAACTTATTTTTTTAATCAACCCTCTTTTGAACAACAAACACTCGCTTTGCCCGAAGAAATCTTAACAGAACACTTTTCTAGATACTGAAATTAACAGTAACGTTTTCAGCATAAAGAACGTTTAACGCTAATCAACTTGTTCTTCTCTTATCATCGTCCGTATCTGTCTACACACCGTCCATTATCGATAAAAGGGGGGGAAAAAAAGAAAAAGAACGAATTTCACGAAGAAGAAGAAGAAGAAGAATTAAAAATGGAGAAATATAATGATCCGTATGATCCGTAATTAATCGATTTGATTAATATTTATCGAAGCTAATTAACAGGTATTGAGCTGATAAGCTTCTTAAAAGCTTGGCCAAGGTATTATCATTTAAGAAATAATTGAGGAAAATTGTCCTGGTACAAAGTAGCAGGTTGCTAGGAAACTCGAATCGATATTTGAGAAGAACGCTGGTAGAACAAATTCCAGTGTATAACGTGGAACTATAATGTGAAAGGATGATTAATACTGATTAAAGATAAAAGAACCTTTATCGGATTAATAACACGCGTGTGTTGTTTTTCCTCGATCGATAATGGACACGCACGTGCATTCGTGCAACACGTAATGCCTCTTTTCACGATAGTCAATGTCGATGATTCAAGAGCACGATGAACCAAGGAAACCTTGTCGCTTCGATCATATCGAGAAAAAATAATCATTCGACTCGATCGTCGTTTCGAACGAATCGTCATGACCAACATCGTAGAAGCCTCGAACTCGAGAAAATCGTATAACATTTTAACATTTAAAAAAAAAAAAAAAACACTACGATCCACGATAATCGCGTAATAGAACAAACAAACAATATGTCACAACGATCTTATTCTAATAAGTGTAAAAAAATCGATCAACCGTAAAACGAAGAAGAATTTTACGCGCATCTTACGATTTCGAAAAATCATCGAAGATGAGCGATTAGAAGAGGAGCATACCTAGATAAGATTTAATAAAACAATTGAGATTCTTGATCGATCATTTTTAAAACGTTTACGTAATCACGTAAATTTCGCGAGTCGATTGGGGAAGAAAAGGAGAAACGGATAAAAAGAAGAAATGGCGGTTATTTTTAAAGAAGTCGCGTGCCCTTTTTCCAAATTTTCCAACTTAATCCTAATAGTTACTTGGGTAAAAGTCACGCGTGGCCCGATAATTTAACAAGGAACGATTCGATTCGACCTGTTCGAATCGCTCGATTTACTTACACGCTGCTAAAAGATATCTCTTACACACAGGAATTGGAACATGTATGTGTACCATTATACGTGTATAAATATTCCCTTCCTTTTACAGAGAGATCCTCTCTCTCTCTATTCGTGGCCGATCGTTTGATTAGATTTAAAGCGCGCTAACGAAACGTTGGTGAAGTCGAGCGATTAAACGAGGAAAGAAAAAAATTTCGAATTAAAAGTGATCGAATACAAAGTATTATAAAATATTTTAAATTAAATATCTCACGAGAGGAAGATGATTTTAAACGATATTGATAGAGATTAAAAAAAAAAAAAAAAAAAAAACGAAGTATTAAATTTTTGAGGAAAAATCGTGACGCTTCGTCGTTGAATTAAAATTAAAATGATACAATAGGGTTTTTGATTAAATGCTTGAATAAAAAGCTTGAATAAATCAGAAATGTTCGAAATAGAAGTGACTTTTTTCTTTCTTTCTTTCTTTCTTTTTTTTTTCTTTCTTTCTTTCTTTCTTTCTTTTTTTTTTTCCACTTTTCGCGAAACGCGACCTCGAAATTTTTTTTTGTTCTACCGCTTCACTCGAACAACTTCCTGACTCTTTCAATTGTTTTAGTATTCGAGTCTGGCGCGAGGACGTACGAAAGAAAAACAGACCAACTATATATTACAGCGGTGTATTAAAAAATGGGGAGATGAGCATAAAGCGGAAATTAAAAAAAAAATTTAAAAAAAAAAATAAAAAAAAGTACGATAAGGAAATTAAAACGAAATCGTAATAAATCTCAAGTTAAAAAAAAAAAAAAAGAAAAAAAACCGTGTGTTGAGTTCGGTGTATACAAAAAAAATCTTCATATATACATAAGTACTCGTGTATACACAAGTTTTCCCCATGTGTATGTATGTATGTGTGTGTGTATACCTATATATTAATACATGTTCGCTCGAACTCGTTTATGTATATATGTATATATGTATATATATATATATAAAGTCTCTCTGTATGAAAAAGAAAAAAATAGCCTAAGTAAAAACTGATATGAAAGAAAATAATTGGAAGGCCCTGTGTATGTGTATATTTGCGTTCTACGTACTTACTTTATCGACAGAATATAGGCATGTGTAAATTCTACACGGCGAATATCGACAGTAGAAATATAATCTTGGTAACGACTCTCGTAAAGTTAACAATAATAACAAATTATTACGAGATATTCGATTATCGCATATATCGGGTGACTCGAGAAGTTTCAGCCGTATATTTATTTGAATATTATTACCTTTCGTTAATCAGCTACACAAGTTCTGGTAAAAGGCGAGCTTGACAGAGCTTCATTGCAACGTGTATAGCCAATTTTATATTCACGTATTATCAAAGAAAAAAACAGAATTATTGTTGTGACGAAAAATAATCAGGACTGCGACCTAAAAATAACATTCTTTAATAAGTAAAAAAATTTAATGACACTCATATACAATGCAAAGTAATATCAATGAATATTTTGATAAATAATTAAAACGGATTTACATTAACACGTTTTAAAATGCTAAAAATAAAAAGAAATTATAAAAAGGATTCGATGATCACGCTTTTTAACAGGATTCAAATCATCCATCATCCACGGTCAAAGTATCGATCCAAGCAACGGATATAAAAATCGGCAAGAACTTCTCGAAATAACCTAATAATATGTACAAGTTATAATTTGGTTTTTCACTTCTTTCCGAGTGATTCGATAACGCTATTGTATCGCGCGCGCGAGTATTCTATCTATAAAAAAAAAAAAAAAAAAGAAAAAAAAAAAGAAAAAAAAAAGTGAACGAAATATGCTTGGTAAAAACGAAACCTGACGAAGTGCCTTACTAATCCTCCTTTTCTCAAGTCTTCGATCAAGTACACTGCTCTTTTCACTTTTCAACGCCGTTTCATTCATCAATTCTGCTAATAAAAGAAGAAACGAATGAGAATCTTCGCTTCTGAACTTGGCGATTGTCAATCAAAAAAAAAAAAAAAAAAAAAGGAAAAAAAAACCAGCATAAACTTGCGCCTCTGTTAGGAAAAAAAGAAGTTACTATTGGTTCACACAACAACGCAACAGTCCATAAAATCTGTAAAAAGAATAGAGAACAAGAATGGATCGTTTTCAAACGAACCGATAAAACCTGGATAGAACGAGAATTTAAATGCGACTAAACATTCGTAACAATAACTGATAAACATTATTCAGTTTTCTTTCCCATTATAATAAGATAACTATGATCCTCCGTGTCAATCATAGAAAAAAAATGAAATACGAGATATATCGAAACAAGAGAAGATATTCTATCATAGAATATCTGTAAAATATAACTTTTTTTTTTTTTTTTTTAAATGGAGTTTTCTAAACATCTAATCTGATTGACAGTCTTCGATAAGAGGAATGCGTTCCAGAAGAAAAATAGCTTATAAAATGAATATTAAATACACTTCTCGTGAAGTTGTATTTTCGCGTAATTTTGTTGTAATCGTTTTTTTTTTTTTTTTTTTTTTAGAAATCTCTGAAAGCTTTGCGACAGAGTGAAAAATAATATATATATATATATGCGTGTGTGTTCATATATATACGTTTGATCGAATTATCAGCTTAATTTCGCGTGGAACAAATTACTAGACCTACCTAATATCGTGTTTCTACTTATTTAAATTACTAGCGGCTTGCCGATGAGACCAGAAGTAAGACTCGTCGATTCGCTGCCATCAGTCAACGCTTCACAGCGCGTGTCATGTTGCTACATTTAACGATTATCATTCCTTGTGGTAACGTTTACCGTGGATGGTCATACCATTACCATGTCTTCATCGACACTGATGATCGTCGGAAATGCATTGTCCGTAGAACTTTGCCTCTGGATAGGTTTCTTTCTTACGAGTCCATCTATTGATAAAATAAAGAAAGAAAAAAAAATATAACGAAATATACATTAACTACGAGACAAAATTAAACATATAAATAAAATAACCTTGAACGCTTAAGCATAAAAATTTACCGGCGGAAGATGGAAGAAGATCATCAAGAGATCCATCATCCAACTCCGTAGCAGATAGAAGTAGGTCGTCATCCGAAGAAGCTCTCGTTAGGCTGGGAAGAGTTGAAGTTAGTAGGGCCTTTTCCTTTTGGATTTCTTGTATATGATCGACGAGAAGCGCCTCTTCTTCGTCCCCTCGATCTCTGTCGCGATCTGCGGTAGCTCCTCTAGCGGTTACGATTGGAGTTGCCGTGTTCAATTCTTCTGGACTGAAGATTTTGGAAGATCGTAAACTGGATAAACGATGTGTAGCTGTGTGACAAGCGGATTCGAGCGTATTTATGTCGGCCAAAGTTGCCCGTACGACCCTCAATTTTTCTTGCACGATCGTTTCGACGCAACATGTTTGCCTGCCAACATCTTGCAACGAATCTTGCGCAGGCAGCGTTCTGTTCGTTCTCAGTATACACGGTGCGAAGACTATTGCCAGAGCCGACGGAGACATTCGATTGTCGACCTCGTGAAGTGCCACTCTGGCTAAATGTACGATCAATCGTTCCATTAGATCGAAATTCGGCTTTGGTAGCTTTTTCAAAATGGCGAATAGGGTGCTAATTCGATCCCGCGGGTCCGTCAAATTCGCAGCGTGCAGAAAATCATCGTAATACTCAAAAGTGAGCAAAGGTTCGGGCATATCGCGAAAGAAACTTTTCAATACTGCTGCAAGCACGTGTACTTGATAATTCTCGAAATCCACCCCTTCGAGATCACCTTCGTCCATCTTCAATTTCAATTCTTTCACTTTAGAACTGACGCCGCTTTTTCGATATATACCTTCCGTGTAAAGACCATGCATCTCTATAGTAGTGATTAGCCGATCTACCACTATCGGTACCTTACCGTCACCACAATCTAATTTATATAACGGTACGCCAAATACCTTGTGTGAATTCATTTCGTGTAAAGCTTCTTTTCCACATTCCGCCGATGCTTTCATATAACATTTTTTGTGGCACGTTAACTTACAATCTGAATACAAAAAAAAAATATATATATATGTATGAATAATAAGTATTAAAAGAAAATAAGAAATTAAGAAAAAATGTACTTACTCTGACAGACGAGTCCTCGTTCAATAGGCCACATAAAGAATGACGTACACACTTCACAGGCTGTAGGTATATTTATAATAGTTAATTGGAACATATGATTACCATGTCGCGTTGGTTCCTCGTGTTTCCGTTTCTTTTCCTTCTTACGCTTGCTTTTACTCTGTTTCTCCGGTGCTTCCGTTTTGACTAGCGTCATAAATTCGTTCATAAATCCTCTAAACGCGTTAACTCCCATCGTCACGGGAAAATCTTCACTGGTATTCTCTTGTTTGCAGACCGTTTCCATTACGTGTAAAAAGTTCGCTATTAGATCAGTGTATTTGATATTACCCTCGACGCCCTGCTGAATAGCAACGCTGTAAGTAATCACAAGATCGTCCTTAAATTTACGTAAAGCCTGTTTGAATACGCGATCAACCTCGCTGGGTTTTCTGCCTTCTTCTTGGCCTTCCATTATGTATATCTTTTTGGTAATGAAATCCTGCATAAGTGCCAATTCCTTTGCATCGGATATAATTTTATCGGTACTATCCGAGAACACCGATGTACCGGTTAAACTGAATTTCGATGCCACTACTTGTTTCGAAGCGTCGTAGGGTGTTCTTGGTGGTTTCCTATTTTTCCGTCTGTTTGGAGTATTCGCTAATATACAGGGCATTTTAAGTACTCCGCCATTCTGAATACATTTCACGTGATACAATTGTTTACAGTCGATACATTTGTACCCTTGCGTAACAAACGCATCCATTTTTTCGTGACAGCAAACGCATACATCGTCTTTGGCAAATCTTGCTACTTTCCTAAAACAATGGCCGGCTAATGTAAAAAGATTGCCTTTCCATTCTAAAAGATCCATCCCAGGTGCAAGTTTTAAATCATTGGGACTGGTATCAGTTCCAGGTTTTTCTTCGCTAAGTCCTGATATTTTAGTTGCCGGATCCGAATTTCTTCTTCTCAACTCTAACGTTGTTATAGCATTGGATCTTAAACGTTTACCTGGTTGTTGCGTTTTCGATGTTCCTTCATTTTTGTTGATAGGCCAATCCGCCACCGATCTCGAAGGTGTTTCATGCGGGCTATCTTTTCGAGTTCGCACATTTGTTGATTTATGTAGATCACTCTCCTTAATCGTACCCAGAAATTTTGCTTCTCCGCTATTCGTTTCCGATACGCTCTCGCCCATGGATCGACATTGAACTTCTCGAGTAGGTCGATTCCGTCTAGCGCTTCTGACAGGCACATCAGGCTCGCATTTTTCCTTCGATCTCAAATTTTTCTCCTTGGAGGAAGTCCCTTTCAACAAAGGACTTTTTAAAACATTTTCATCGGCATCTAATTTCATAGATGTATCTCCTTCCGAATTTTGTCTTCTTAAGTAACTAAAATCTTTAATTTCTTTACTATGAACATAAGCGTGATCGCGTCTAATTGGTGAAGCTGGAATATTTTCTATTCGCTCGCTCGATACACTATTATCACTTAATCGACGCTGTTCTCGAGTTGACGAAGATTCTATGTGAACAAAACGATCGCTATCCAATTTCACATTATAATTTGCTGCTTCGTTTGGCTTTTCTTGCGTTTGTTCGAATAAGTTATCTGCTAAACTTTTGTATTGGGATACATTTGGAGAACGCGTTAACGTTGATTTTTGTGGGCCAGACATTAAATATTCGCTATAATTAATGGACGAAAAGTCCGGTCTTCGACGCCAGACATCAGAATTTGGACTATGTGTTAAGCTTACGTTAGATTGATGATATGAAACTTCTCGTGGACTTGAAAATGATGGAGTGGTGTTAAAGATAGGTGGGGCACTTTGCACAGTACTTGGAATTTCTGTATCAGTCTCTCCATCGCTATATCCTGTCGACGAACTGTCTGCTCGTTTATTAACAGACGGTAATCGGCTTAAAGCATTTACTAAATTTGTGTTTGTTGCAATTATTGAAGATTGATCACTACGTTTCGTTCTAGTGCTTGGTATCGGTTTACTGTAAGAATTGTCTTGAGACTCGGAACTATTAACGCTCATTTGAGATTCATAACTCCTTAAACTAGTCAAACTTTCTAAACTGCTTTTACGCTCATTAAATTCATCCGAAGGAAAAGAATCCGTATTTCTTAAGATTGTGTTAGGTTCGTGTAATATTCTTGTATTTGGTGTATTTGGTGTAACTTTACGCTTCGAATATGACATACTTGTGTCAATTGGATTATCTCGTAGCACGTTTTCCATTCTACAATTAACATATATATTGTTATATAATCAATGACTTTAATATGAAAGAACAAATATTTAATTACCTTGCTGATGTAAAACGATTTTGAGATTCCGTCTTACGAACCGTATTAAATTCTAACATTCCATGATCCATGAGTGACCTGTAGTAGAGAGAAACATTAATAATATATTTCTAATTATTTATATTTTTAATTATTATAATATATTACGATCTTTTAATATCGTCTCAGCAATTACTTACTCTTCGCTATTCCTGAGCTTAGAATACACTTTGTTGTTATCATGTACAAGTTCTCCTTGATTTTGAATATCTTTATATTCTCTAATTTCATCAATAGGCAATTTTTTTCGTTTCTTTAATTCTGCAAAAGCTTTTCTTGCTCTGTTACCTCGAACATGGGCTTGAAAAGTAATTACACACGATTTCAGTTTTTTATACCAGCTATGTTGTTTATATGCTCTCCAAGTAGATTGAATATGAATGGAAGCCTCGACTCTAGCTCGTAGAGATTGCGCGTATCTTTGAGCCATAATCATTCTCCAAAATGACTGTATTTGCACAACTGCATTTTTCAATCTAAGGAATTTTCTTCTTTCCAAACAAGCACGAAACCATTTTTGTATAGTTGTAATACTTGTAATAATTTGTTGATGTAATTCGATATCTAATTTAATTTTTTCTGATTCCCGAAGGAATACTTTAGTTGTTCCAAGTTGATAATTATCTCTATTTAAATTTAATGTCAATAAAAAATCTCTAACATCAGACTGAGAACTTAACAAACCCTTAGGTAATAACATTCTATATAATTGAATAAATTCTTCATAAGTTAATCTAACATTAAATCCAGCTTGTCTTATTCTGACTGTTTCTAACATTCCTGTATATCTTAATTGTCGTTGCACCGTTTCCTCGTCAAATTCATTTGGTACTTTATTAGCATTGCTTTTAATACATCTAATGAAGAAAGGATTTGCTTGATTTAAAGTATCCATAAGACTATGCAGACTTTGTTGAAATTGTGCTGATACTGTCATAGGTTGTTTTCTTGCTTTTCCAGGTCCTGTACCATAACTTTGCGTTCTTCCAGCAAGTGTTTTTACAGTTTGTAGATTTTTTAAACCCTTCTTACCACGTTCTCTTGGTCGAAATGATTTATTTTTCCTGTAAAAGTTTTAAATTTCAATTTTTTAATATTAATAAATTTAAAAAAAAATCCTTTTCCTATTT
Organism: Apis mellifera; assembly: GCF_003254395.2. Taxonomy (NCBI): domain Eukaryota; kingdom Metazoa; phylum Arthropoda; class Insecta; order Hymenoptera; family Apidae; genus Apis; species Apis mellifera. The sequence goes on along the minus strand of NC_037643.1, from coordinate 7,791,544 downwards.
TTTTTAAACTTCTTAATAAAATAAAACAACATATAAATCATTATGTCTAAATTTCAATAAAGAAAACTTTATGTCATTTATAATTACTTATTAATTAATCAAATATTATTTTAAATAAAAAGTAAACACATAGAAAAACAGGAAAAGGAAAATTTATGAATTCTATAATGACACATATGACATTGCAAAAAGTAATAATTAATTATTACAAACGTACTATGAAATATAAATAGCAAACATTTAGCAGAATATCATTAGAATTTACATAACTAGATTATAATAACAAATATAATAAAGCATATTATATATAAAATTAATTATATATAGAAATAGTATATTTACAGATTTAGAAATTTTTAATAATATACAAGAAATATAATCTGATTACTATACTAAATAAATGCATAATTATCAGTGTTAATGATAAGCAATTTGCATTCTTCATGAACTAAAAATTTTTTAAGTTAAAATTTGTATTAATATATAAATTTACATTTTGTGCAAAAATTTACGATTTACTAAATTCATAAAATCGTGCAAGTTATTTGTGAGAAATTAATAAGAAAAAATATTTTTAAAATTAACAGTTTAATAATATTAAAGAATTTTTTGAATTGAATATGTATGTTGCATTAAGCAACATGTGATAAATTAGTCCATTTTTAACTTAAAGATTTTTAAATTAATAAACAAATATAAATTCTATGTATACAGTATTATATTCTATTTCTAATTCTATAAATTAATGGACTAATTTAAATATTAATTCAAAAAATAAAAGCTATTATTATGAAATTAACATGCATTAATTGTAACTAAGATTATGAATAAATAAATTAAACGTGATGACTAAAGACGTCTGGGGATAATGATCGTGAATATTATGATATATAAAATGATTTTAATGATTTCTAAAAGATATATGATAACTCCATAAAATAATGAATACTTGTAGAAAGCTATATAACTGCATGGGAAGACCATTAATGTCCTATTGAAATGCTATTACCTATGCAAGGAAATCCTTCACCCAGAATTACTATAGAGCACACACTACCTTTATTGTAGAGCAGTGAGATTTTATAGCTTAAATTACAATGTTATGGAATATTAAATAGCTGTTTACATACATGACTATTTGATTAGCGCGTTCCATGACATTTGCTTCGTCTTTTGGAAGCACCCTCTCTAGCGGACTATGAGTATCTCGCCTGAGTTTATTATTACTATGAGGGTGGTCTTCCCTGCCTCTTATTAAATAACCCTTCATCGTGGTTACATTTGATGAGTGTTGCGTTTGATTAATGTTTCGAAATTGTGGCCACGACAATCGGTTGTTGTTTACATTATCGTTGTTTTCGAGTTGTATAGAAGATAATGTGGTAGTGGGTATAGTTGATGGTATACAGACACTGCGCTGCTTCTGATAGCTTGGTGGACGATTATGTTTGTGCGAACTGAAAAAGTCTCTCATGCTTAGTTTTTCTTTTTTGGTAGTTTTATGTAACTAAATAGTATTTAAACCATTTGATATCAACATACAATTTAAATTTTTAACTTTGGTTAAAAGATCATAAATTTTAAAGAAAAAATGATTTTTCTGAAAATCTATTTCATGAATGATTTGAATGAAACAATGCGAATTTTAATGATTGATATGAATTGTATAAATAAAAAATTATCATTGAATTATTAATCATGCTTAAGAATAGCAAGAAAATTAATATATTTTAAATAACAGGATGTGACTATATTGCAGAAGTTATGAAAATTGCACTCTAATTACACTTAATACAAAAAGTGCATACAAAAAACTCTAAACAATATTTCTTATAAACAAGATTGGAAAAAGTTATATGGATTTACAAATTATTTATAATTTATTTCTAGCTATTGTTACAAATTCAATAAAATTTAAATTTCAAATGTAAAATTTAATATGATTTAAAGATAAAAATAAATGATAAGCATTGTAAATCCATAAGACATTTTTGCATAAAAAAATATAATATTTGCCAAAATGACACATACAGTGGATCAAAAGACCACTTACGCGATTCGGTTAATAGTTAGATTGACGGTCGACAACGTCACAAGATGGCTACAGGGACAAAAGACATGTGGCCAATGTAAATATAATTAACGTTTGCTTCAATTATAAACACATAGGAATCTCTTCAGCTTGATGCAAATATTATTTACGCACAACGTAGATTTATACTTTGTAGGGTGATATAATATGCAGATAAAACATATTCAAAAAACAAGCGCAATAACATTGCCATTTGTTTATCACGATCATTATTATATAACTAATAAATATTGCTCTATATTATGAGTATACAAGCACTCAAATATTTTTGAGTCACCCTTTACAAAAGTAAAAATGATATACAATTTAAACAAAAAAATTGTGTATACCTTATCAAATTCTCGTTCGGTGTCCTATACCTATTCTGTATAGACGTTTTTGTACCATCAGCTAAAATAAAAAAATATTTTCGTGTTATTATTATAAAAAAATTATAAATAAATTATAAGAGAAGAGAATGATAATAAAAAAAAAAGAAATATATAAATAAAAAAATAAAAATATTGTACCTCGACCATGTCTATGAGCTCGACCTGCTTCTTGAAAAGCAAAATGAGCACGAAAAAATGCTCGAAGTATCGCCCACCTAAATACAGCAACCGGATCTGCACCCACTAATTCTCGAACAAAAGCAAGAGAAGAATTTTTCAATACCCCAACAACACCATCAGGTCGCATTAAATCCAGATTTTTTTCTCTCATATTAGCAGCTTGATACTTAACAGCTCCTGCATAATGCCGTACAACAAAAGCTGCTTCGCGTCGTTGTGGCGCTTCATAAAATAGATTGTCTTTATGCACTGAATTAAATTTTTGTAGCAGTGTCTCATTCGTTGCACCCGGAAAGCTGTCAAAAATATTTTTAATTTAATAAAACTTGAATATTTGTTAAAAAAAAAAAAAAAGAAAGAAAAAGAAAAAATAAAATAAAATAAAATAAAATAAATACAAAATACTAACTTGCATTGATCGTCTAAGAGACAAAGAAGACCATTCGGTTTTCCTTCTATTAAATTTAAACAACCTGAATTATCACTGTATCCTATATCTGTCCATCTAATCCCCTGTTTTCTGTACTCTCGTTGTTCATATTGAAAAACATGCTGATTGAAATAGTGTTGTAATTGTTCGTTTGCATAATTTATACATAATTGCTCAAAGCTATTGCACATTTTAAAATCCTCAAAACCAAAAATATCTAGTACACCTATGCTATTACCTTGATGATCTCTAAGGGTATCTTTTTTAGAAAGCAAAGCATGATTCACCTATTAAAAACAAAATGTTACTTTTTATAATATATTTATAATATTTATTATTAATAAAATTATTATTAATAAAATGATATTTTACCTGAAGTACAATCCAATCAAATAAAGCTCCATACAGACATTTAGCCATAGCATCTCTTGCTGCAATTGCTTCTGGAAGTCTATAGTTAATGACTAATGTTTCTCCTGAAGCTCTTGCACGTTTGGCAGTAAGTGCAGCCAAAAGAGTTTCTTGTTTTACTCTAAGTAATTCAGATATCAATGCAACCACTTCAGGATTTTTAACTCCTACAGCTTCGTCGTGATGATGATAAGATTTTTTAGGCTGAAATTCCACATTACCTGTAATAATGAGATATGTTTAGTTAATGAGACAAAACTAAAATAAATTGATCACAAATTATTAATTACCAAGTAAAAGAACAGCTGATAGAACTGCAAACAATCGTCTCTGCTTTTCTGGAGTAAATCCCACCATTTCCATAGATTGTTTCAGTCTTGAGAATTCATGTCGTTCATCAACATTTTCTAATCCATAACAACCACTTTTATTTAAATAATTATAACGATCACAACTTTCTAAATGCAGAAGTTGCTTTTCTTGTTCGCTTGCTCCAGCCAAAAGATAATAAAATACATGATAATTTCTTTCATTTCTGCCTTGAGAAACTATTCTTGATTTTTCCAAAAGATACTTTTGTACAACCGCACTAAAAATAATTTTAATAATATAAATAAATATAAAAATATGCGATAATTTTCACAATTATATATCTATAAAAATCCTACCCATGCACCATTCCATTTTCTTTATAATTCACTTGGATAAACTTGCCAAAACGACTACTATTATTATTATGTGCAGTTTTTGCATTTCCAAATGCTTCCAGTACTGGACCAGCACTGAGTATTGTCTGTTCAACACCACTACCATGAGAACCTTTTTGACTTAATGCTGTCAAATGATGTAATAAAAAATTTGTTGATTCTGTTTTACCAGATCCACTTTCACCACTAATAACAATACACTGATTTCTTTTTTCTTTAAGCATACAATGATAAGCTGCATCAGCTATGGCAAATATATGCGGAGGTATATCTGGCCCCAATCTTCTATTTTGATAGAGTTTTACATATTTTGGATTGTAAATAGGATAAAATTTAAATGGATTCAATGCAATTAATATACTGCCCACATATGTATATATGTTTCCAGCTAAAAACCTAGCCCGAAGGTTGTCTAATAGAGTTTGTTCATTAAGATCTGGAAGTTGACATAGATCTGGATACTCTTTATCTCGTGGTTGATATAGGAATCTATTAAAATAGTCCTTGAGAAGCTGTGGATCCATGGGAAACCTACTATCTGACCATAAATAATCTGGTTGTTTTTTCCTCAAGTAAAACCTAAAAATAAAATTTTAGAATTCTTTTTAATCTTATAATTTATTTATATTTTAAAATAATTTATTTTTTTAAAGTAAATTTTTGATATTTAAAATTTTTTACCTATAATATTCTTGTTGTGCTGCATTTTTGGGCCATAATAACATAAGTGCTACTGGACACTCAGATGGCCCAAGTCTTCTTTCTTTACATTCTTGCCCAACAGAGTTTCCTACTACTTCTGCTAATTCATAAGCATTAGAAACAGATGCATCAACTAATCCGAGTCTTTCTATAATACACTCCACTATTTCAGCTGATGAAGTTTGTTTTGTAGCTTTAATTGAAAGTGCTTCATATTCTGGGCTCCACTCACCCACAAATACTTGCACTACTCCAGAACCACAACTGTCCATTTTTTAACCCTATATAATAAAATAAAATATTTAATTTTAAAATAATTTCTATATATATATATATATATATATATATATATATATATATATAAATTTCATTCATATGAATATTCATATACCTTGTTTTATATAGGGTTAACAAATTTGTCCTCTATCATCCAGACAAAACTTCAAATGTATTGTTTCTTCTTCTTCTTTCTGTTTTTGTATTATGTACAACCACTGATGCAAACGTTTAAAATAACTTTTATACATTTTGTTTAAAAATAATCACTATAACAGCACTCACTGATTTTATGATTTATTTACAGATACAGTTTACATTAATTTCAATTTGTCAAATGCACTCAAAATTATTCAATATTTATAAACTAAAAAACCTTATTTATATACATATATATCATGTCAAATTTTAATCATGAATTAGTTCAAAAAAATAAAAATTTGAGAATTATTTATTTTTCATCTCAATATATGATATAAGAAAATAATTAAAGTAGTTCTAAACTTTTCTTGAAGTTTTCATTTAAATATATCATTTTATTTGATAGGACCATAGAATATTCTGACTATAGATTAATATATTCTTTTTTCTTTTTGTATAATAAAATAGAGTCATTAAATTTTATTGTTTTCTTTCTGTTTTAAATTTATACATTCAGTCAATTTTATAGATTTTTGTTTTGTTCTTTAGTAATTAAAGAGTATTTTGAATTTATAGGATAATGTGTTTAACTCAGATATCATTTATTTAACACTGAATGTCCAACAAAACCTTTCTGACAGCCATTATATTTTATCATAAGATTCACTATATAGTTGAAAAGAGTATAGGTGTGCTATTGTTGGCAGGCAGTAACTCAGTATCTCCACTGAGACAATAATCCAAGGTTTTCAATGTTTTGTAAACATCCTCGTACCATTTGAGTATTTTAATACACTTATTGCAGAAGATTACAGATATATTTGCATTTGTATTATAAAACTTTTGTGCGTTATGGAAGTATCTTATCTGAAAAAAAAACATGTATGACACATAAATATTTTTAATTAACTGTTTAATGCACATTGTATAAACAATGTCATTGTTGCATTGCTCAATTATATAAATTCATTTGATTCATGTAATCATTTAATTGTTATATTCTTAATGTAAGATTAATAATACTTTATTATCTTTTTAAATTTAAATATATATACACATAAGTATTTTATCAGATAAATTCACGTCAAATTTACAAAAAATTATGGATTCTAGCTAATAATTCTAACCTTAAAATAAAAAAATGAAATCAATACATCTTTTTATTGTTTTAAAATTTTATTTACTTTTTTTTACTTTTTTTCTGTGAATTTATATTAGTCGAATTTAAAAATATCTCTCTAAATTTTCTTCGTCATTGCCGGTAATTTTTCAATTAAACAATACAGGATTCATCTCAACATCAAAAAGAAACAATGTATAATATAATTTTAAATAATCTCGAGTGAACAGTAATCGTAACACATCGATCATTCGTTGGATACACAAAGGATTGCGAAAAACGACATACGTTCCCGAGATACCGATTGCCTCGGACCTGACGGCTGACATTCGCAAGAAAACCGTCTTCCGATGCCGATTGGCGGGTCATGGACCATACCACCAATCAGCAACGATCTGTGAGTGTGAACGTCAACAGAGTAAACCGGGCTTAAAGTCATCAAGAATTTCTTGTTCAGGCATGACACTTACTAGTTGTTACATATCATCGTCAAAGAATGTAATGAAAACATACAAGCCTACTCAAATAAACTATTTTTGTTACCTCCGTTACTGATAACAAGATGCTCAGTGTGACACATTCTTATAAATTATCAAAACTCTCGCGCGCGCATTCTTGGACATGCTTCCAAAAACTTGAAATTTTACTGTAAATGCACTGCCGTCTGTTCACAACTTTCAGTTTTCTTCCGTCTTGCTCATACATTCAAAATATATTCTCTTTCTTCATACACAGTTACCAAAACGTATTATCGAGAGAACGATATGTACAGCTGTGGTTCTCGCGTACTCGATATACACTGTTCTTCTGTTTTCTGTTCGCACTTGGAGAATACACGTACAATACGGGCGGATTGACACTTCAGTAAACAAGATCTACTGTCACCGATACTTTTGCGTTAGTTCAGTCGTCGTCGATTCTACTGGAAATTACACTAATACTCGTGCTTAATCGTGTTCTTAGATTGATAATACCGATGACACGAATCATGAGCGCTTGCCCAGTTTATCGTCCTTCGTCTCCTCTCGGGATCCTGCGTCCCAATACGTCCACCATTTCGATTTTTCCGATCACATGGTACGCAGCGTCGATTTTGATTGGCTTATTCTATGTGACCACGTGACTGATTGCTAAAGTACAAACTTCCATTGAGAGAAAAGTGCTTTTGGAGCTATCTGTTGATCATTTCGTGAAACATTTCACACACACACACACATATATATATATATATATATATATATATATATATATAAAATATTTCATATATTTAACAAAAAAATTTCAGCAAAAAATTAAAATAATATTTTCAATATTTAAAATATAAAGCATAAAATTATATAACTAATTTCAGAAAATTTAAATAATACATAATAAAAAATGAAATAAAAGTTTTTAGAAATTAATATTTGTTGAAATAAAATATAAATGAACATATAAATGAAATATATATATTTTTAATATATTTATATTTTATTTAATAAATTATAATACAGATGAAACACAAGAAAAATGTGACATAAAATGCTTTTTTCGTGAAAGAAAAAAATTCAGAAATCACCTGATCCTTACTATTTTTGTATCACATGCGATATTATCGATTCAATATAGAAAATACTTGCAGCATTAATAGTGATTAGAATTAGAACTAATTTTTAAAAAATTATAAATAAGATATATCATAAACATGTTATTTCAATTTTTTATAAAACATTATATAAATTTTTATTTTAGAAAATAAAAAAGTCTATATTTTTCGACTTAATCTTCGAAACAACAGATATAATAAAAATCCACTCTTATATTTACTCTATAATTAATTTGTCTATAATATTAGTTTTATCTGCACTCAAAAGATGGCGTTGAAAGTCAATTTTATCGTGTTATTTGCTATTCTTGTATATTTGTATTTATATTTATCTATAGTGCTCAAAAGATGGCACTAGTTACACCATTTTTGATCAATCTCTATCGTTTCTCACCGGTTTTTTTCTTTATCTGTACTTCTTCTGTGAAATTATACGTTCTAAATACAGTTATGATGTGATTATATTTATTTTATAATTCTTTTTTGCTTAATTTATTAATTAAAAATTTTAATAAGATCTATTCAACTTAATTTTCCCGTAAGTATCTATATTTTGTATTTTTTTCACATATTGCAGAAAGAATATACATGTATTTTATTAAATTCAATCAAAAGTTTTTTGCAAGTATCTCTGAAATTAAGGTTAACATTATTATATGTAAAGAAAAAAATTATTTAAAATTTTAATTTTTAGTATATTTAAAAATCATCGAAATCAATACAGATATGTGTTTTCGACAATTTTTTTCTTGCAAAGATTATGTATTTATATTTTGATTTAAATTATAAAAAAGCTCTTATATAAAAAGAAAGAATGGAAAAATAGAAAAGAAAAGAAAACAAGAAAAGAACTTTTGTAATGAATTTTATAATAAAATCAAGTTTTTGTCAATAGTTTATCAAAGATTCTTTCGTATTTGCATTCGTCTCATTCTCACTTTTTTTAAATTTATTCTTTCAATTTTTTCTTTCAATTAATCGTTTCAAATATTCTTAGTACGTATCATATATCTAAAATTTTCAATAAAAAATTAATTTCATAATGAATATTAGATAAAATTATTATCATTTGTTCCGAAATATATTTATACGAAGATATTGAAAATGTTTTTAGTAAGATTAGACAACTTATTGTATGTGAACAAATGAATATTAAATCGTGACAATGCAAAAAAAATTAATCTTTGTCATATTTATCAAATATATGAAATTAGAATATGAAATATTATGAAACGATCAATCGATGAAAATTTTAAATTTGTTAATAGTTTATGCAGTACATTATATTACGCCATTTTTACATTAGTTTCTGTTTAACCTCCATGTCATATTCATTTTAAAAAAAACTTCGAATAATTTGTATATTTAAAAAAAAAATTATTAAATAAATGTAATTTCACTAATGCTATATAAATGAAATATTATTTTATTATAATCATAATTATTTTTTACCACAAAAATTATCATAATGATACATGGTGTAGTATTTGAACTAACATAAACTATGACATCAGTCTACGAAATATGCAATTTTGAATTTTGCTAATGGAACTGATTTTCTAACTACAGTTTCTCAGTTGTATTATACATTTCCTTTCTTTTATATTATGCAATGTATGTGTGTATTTCGTTATTGTTACAAAGTTATCTCGTTATTTCGCACCATCGTGTCATCATACATAATATATATGTGTATGTACAGAATATGGTGCACCATTATCAGTTATTCGTGTATTTGTGTTGAATTTTCCATATTTTTAAATTTACCAGGATAAGTTTAAAAATAGTTATGTGTAATTAATGCATAAAGTTTCCTTGATGTACGAATGCCAATAGTAAAAAGAACTAATTTATAGGTAATAAATTATTAATAAAAAATATAACAAATATATATTTATTACAAAAATATTTCATTTTTTTGAATTTAAGTAATCGTTCATATCTTTTTTAAAATATTATTTTGTTTAGACAATTAAAATTTGCACAATAAATCATTAAAAATGTGATTTTTTAAAATATTTTTAAGCGTGTAAAAATAATTGCTTGATAACTTTTATTGCTTAAAATAACAAAGATATTTTGTATAGTAATAAATCTTCATTGTTTTGAGGGTAATTCAATGTCGATCAATGATGGATAGACGTCATAGTGACTGGTTCTCTCATTGCGATAGATATCTAGGAATATAGTAATGGAATGTAATACATATACAATTAATGGATGATGTGTAACATAGAATTTCGGTATTGGCGTTCTCTTCGTGTCTACATTAACGAAACTAACTGCCTCACTAATCAATACAATTGCAACCACTAGCACATTTTGCATTCTTTAATAGATTAATTTATATATTATAAATCAAATATTAACAATAAATAATATTTAGTTAATAATACTAATAAATGCTATGTATATGAATAATAACATTAAAATTTATGTTGTAGTGAAAATGAATGACATAAGATTAACAATCAACTATTATTACTACTACTAAATTATAAAAAATACAAGGTAAGATGTATAAAATATATATAATAAATAAATTAGTGAAAATATAAAAAATTTGAAATTATATATGTTAATTTAAATATTTCTAATAATTTAAACGTTTATTCTAATTATTCTTTTTTTTAGAAAATTGAAATAAAAGTGAAATAAAATATAAAATGTTTTAAATTCAATGCTTATAAAATATATATTGAAGAAAAAGAGAAAATTCATCGAAGCCAGTACTGAGAACCTTAAGATCGTTAAACTCAATATCGAAGGCTTCGTACTCAATACGTAGGGAACAAAATACAGTATCAGTGGCTTATAGAACCTATTCTATCTATTCTAACCTCTTTTGGACTAAGGATCTGGATCTCGGCGGTAAACGATATAAGATACAAAATCTAGAATTCTAAAAAGACGCTTGAAATTGTAATACATGATGTGGCTTCGAAGATTACGTCCGCTATTTGACTGTAAAGAAACATGATAACAACAGGATCATGGTGTTATTTTGGCTCATTTCCATAATTCTGAAATATTGATTTTATGCAAAATTACATGAATCCAAATGCTTTTAACTATTGTTGTATGAATTAAATTATTGATGGTATCACTAGTATCTATAACCAATATTATGATTGTTCATATGTTTTCAAAATTTAATCTCTAATTTAATATTTAACTTATGTATAAGGATACACATGAAATAACGCAATTACGATTAAATAGATTCTAGTGATTTTAGATGTCTCCTAGTACTGTGGTATGTATCCGGAATTGTGTTAGCAATTCTGTATGGGTCAGAGAAGATTTGTGTAGGTTAGATGGTTGAATGTAGTCCAGAAAGACTAGAATTATTCTTTATATTTAATTTTTAAAACAAATTGAATTATATTTATTATATGAAATGCGCATGTTAATGCGCATTGTGATCAATCTTTGAAATGAGATTCTTTGAGATTATTATTAAATTATTATTATTTATTTCGATATTTTTTATAGTTTTTTTTTCTATTAGTTTATCAATTCAGATATCTATCATATTTAATCTTAATGTTTTTTTTTACTTGTAAAAATTAAAAAATTAAAAATTGTTTAATTTATTAATATTTATGAATTATTTTTTATTAAAATAGAATTTTAATTCGTTTATCAAAGGTTATATTAAAATCTACTTAAATATGTCTATATATAAATAACATTTTTCTTATCAGTGCTATCAGATATCCTTACAATTCATACATTTGCATGTGAGCGGATATTTACATTTAATCATTACGATCATATTTTTAATTAACATATATTTTTCAAAAGAATATTTTTAGTCTGAATTTTATCATCTTATCATATCTTTTCATATTTCAATTTTATGAAATCAATTGAAATTTTAAATTTTTTATTGTAGGTATAGAGCAGTTCTATCTTAAGCATTATCGAACGCTGCGTATAGCCATTAACAGATTACTAAATAAGGCTATAACGATTCGAATAACCCATTCAGGTAAAGAAGAGCGTATCACAATGGGACCTAAGGAAATCAGTAAAAGAAACTTCGTTGGCAAAGTTTCGTCAAGTTAGATGAAGAAAATGAACGAAGTGCGGTTTCTATCACAAGTTTCAATCTGATGGAAGACCACTTGGAACGTGTTTCGAATATTGATGAATTTCTTTGTGCAATTTCTTATAATTATAATTTGTTATAATATAATATATTAAATTATAAATTATCTCTATTAATATCTCTATAATCGTTTTTTTTGTATTTTATTAAAAAAAGAAGAAATTAATTCTTAGATTGCATTTTAATATAAGCATTGATTTAATCTATCGACTTTTATATTGTTCTTTTCTGATGTTATCACTTTATAGTAGAAAAATCAATAACAGATAATAAGTCTGAAAAGTATTTTTTGAATAAAAAACTATATATCAATGTGCATATTTGTTATCATGCACATCATTCTGCATAATGAATGACGTAAAATAGAGATAGATAGAAATAAAAAGTTTTTAAGTGGCATATGGACAAGAATAACGTTTGTATATTACGTCATTCTTACGTCACTTAAGATGGTAAACGTGGGCGAATGATCAGATGTTGAACTGGAATTGGGAAAAGATTCAAGTAAAATGGTTTTCGTGTGATGCTTGAAACGAGTAAGACGACTACCAACACGACGCATTGAAAGCGAGCCACAAAAGTTCCGCTTTTTCTCGACCGAATATTAGCTACTTTTCAGAAATATTTTTCTCGGTTCAAGTTACACGGTCCAACAAAACTGTTATATAAGTTCTGATATATTTATATACCAAGCTCGTACACGATTCATATTTAGTTGGATGATCATTGTCTATAAGCATAGAATTATAAGAATTATAGGAGAAGAAACATTAAAAGATAATAATTTAAATTATTTACTAATATTATAAATATCATACATTAATTTTATTAAATTTATATTATTTTATACCATATTGAATTATTTAATAAAAAATTATTTAATAAATAGTTACTATAATTATGAATAGAAAATTAGTTTTATTGTTTTATTATATTATTATATATATTATTTTAATATTTCTAAAATTTATTTATTTATGAATATTGAATATAGAATTCAATAAAGTTAAGTAAATTTTTTGAAATATGTAGACAATATCTCCATATCAATTATATTGCTGCATAGAGGACGTGAACAAGTAGTATTATCGTGGAACAAGGGAAACGATTTCCCAGTGGTACAAGTCAGCATTTGGTGCTAGCTTGGGAGTAATGAACTCGTTATTGATACTTCTATATCATTGTTTTGTTTAATTCTGTCTGTAAATTATCAATTGAATCAGATTCTATAAAGAATTAAAAAATAATATCGCTTAATTGAAAAAAAATTATTAAATATTATTCAAACATTTTAAACTACGATTATATTGAAAATGTTATTAGTCAGTCGAATGTTATATTGCTCTATTTCGGATATGATTCGCAAGAACAGCAAATTTTAGACATTGCATGTCTTCTAGCTCGTTCAACTTTATATTATAGTTGCTTCTCACGCGAGAAACAAGATTTCACGTGTAACAATTCAAACGAACCAATTTTCTAACCTAAAATGCATAGTTTCGATCTTAAATTCATAGTGTTAATATTATAGTATTAATATTAATGTTATACTATTAATATTATATATCTATAAATATATATATTTAAATATTATTTTAATAAAATAATTTTTTAAATATATAAATATATTTAGCTAATATTGTTAAATATAACTAATACGATGATATGAATTTATCTGTATATCTATAAAAAAAAATTAAAGATGATCAATTCTAAGTATATACAATTAATAGAGAAAATGGATAAAAACTCATTACTAAATATAATAAAAGAAATAATAGTTTTGGTTTATAATTGAGAAATAAATGTATTTGAATAAAAAATGAACAAAATTTATTAAAAATACAGATTTTCAATTCGTACTTGTATACGTTTAATCAATTTCTCACATATATTGAGGCCATGTTGAGATTTTTATACGCAAAAAACATTTGAATTCTTTAGAACACGATATTTCTCACAATAATTAACACATTATATGTAAATGCATAATACGTATCGCACAAGCAATAAAAAAAAAATGAAAATAAAAAAAAAAAAGAGAAATTTTAATCAAAACGATAAAAGAAACAATAAAATGTCCAGAAAGATTTGAAAAGGAAGTTGACTGAACGTCAATCGAGCGTGCAATCGTCGACAGAAACGTCGAATTAGAAATGAGAAAACAATCGAAGCGAAATGCACGACAGTTCCGCGAGAACAGCCGAAAAGGGTGGTTGATTCGTGGTCGTTCGTCGAAACGATCGTACGACGTCGGTGACGTTCGTAGGTTTTCGACGATATCACGCCGGCGCTATGCCATTTGCTTGACGTAGCAAGATGGCGGCGGCGTGTCGGAGGCGTCTCCGTCCGCACAGTGCTCGACGTCGAGCAGTCCGCGTACGTTCGCAACAACGTTTCATCGCATTAATGTGGTAGTGCACCCGGAATACCGCACACGTCCGTGGCCACAGTATAATATCGTATTTCATACGTAATATCATCAACAATCAAAGAAACAACGTGGAACGACGGGACGTCGCGATCAGTGCAAACGCGACCAAAACAGAGAAAGAAGCACTAGTGAACTGAATCGTCCCGTTTGGAATAGTACTCGTTGATTTTATTCGTGGTGCGTGCTATTTATCCTTCCCCATATCCTTTACACCTTCGTTCTTCCTTTTTCCTTTTCCCTCCGTTTCTCTTTCTCTTGTTTTACATCCTTTTCTTTTCTCACCTTTTGTCCACCAATTTCTTGCGAAATCTGCTTATACATATACATATAATATATACATATATATACACGCGCGTATACCTCGTTTCTTTCGGTCCTGATCCGTGTTCCCTCTATCCGTCCCGTTTTTCTCTGTGATCGTAGTGAAATGCCCTTAACCGGTCGTGCCTCGAGACGACGACGAGGACGTGGCGCCTGTCGTTGGTGTACGGTTCCTTGACGAGCACGGGATACGTGCAAACCGGCGCATGCACTGCAGCCCCTGCTACTATGATAATAACGAGAAAGGTGGCACGGTGGGCGCTCCTCTTGAAACGAGAGGCGCTCGGCCGAACCTACGGTGCACAAAAGCGGTCCGAACAAACATCCCGCGGTGCTACGGCAATGCTGCCTTATTCCGGCCGGATAGATGACAACATCGACACCGACACCGACACCGTAGCCACCGACCTGCACAGGACCAGCAGCTGCGTCGCGTTGGCGCTGCCGTTGCCGTTCCCGTACTACTACTACTACTACTACTATTATTACTACTATCCTCGTGTTGGGATCGCCGCCTCGTTGTTAAAGTCAAATCGCCATACGCTCATCGACGACCACGAGGACGACTCGTCATTACTATTCGTAAGGATCGACGAACCGCAAGTGAAACCGACGTGCTTCGACTTAGCATCGACCGAGCCAAAAGCGAAGGAGCAACAGGACGAAAAGGAATACGACAAAGTGGCAAACGTGGCGTGTCCGATAAACGACAAGAAAGTAATAGTGTTTGCGAGCGAGAACAGTAACAGTGTTAACCGCCAGAACGCGCGAGCACGATTTTCCGCGTGACCAACAGCCACTCGCTGTTACGCCGTGTCGATGGTAATCGCGTTTGTGATTCATACAATACCCGGCGTGGTAACGGTTACGACCTGAAACGGAACGACCCTCGTGCATATAATTTACACCGAACGCAATAATAACACATTAGTCGTTGTTCTGATTATTAAACAGACTAAAGCTTCAGACTTACATAAAATGGGGAATTAAACGGAACGAAATATAGATATACGTGCATGCATATATACGTACATGTACATACATACGCGTGTGATCTTGTGTATCGTGAATGTTAGTGACAATAAATTCGAGCATATAGTGCGCGTACACAAAGTTATAAATTTGTAGACTCGTCATTGGTTGAAGTTCGAATTTCAAGTACGTGCAAATTCGTTGGCATTCGTGTATAATCGACAAGAGCGTTGCGCGACAGGCCTCGTCAGAATATAAAAACCAAGTTAATCTTGTTGTGTTGATACACGCGTGCCGGGTGTGGAACAGAAAAATTCGTTGCGAGTGGAAAGATACAGTGTGAATACGTAGCCACATGCGAATGAGGAAGAAAAACGGTGAAATACAAGAGGAAATAGAGAACAAAGGAATGGGAGAAGTGTGATATCGGACTGCCGTTGCATTCGTACTTCTACCCTGAAATTTCGATTCGTGTAGTGCCATATCGCGACACATATATACGTATTGTATCCTTCTCTGTCTCTCTGTATGCCTCATCCGCCCCTTCTCTATCTCTTTTTCTCTGTTTCTTTCTCTGTATATTTACGTATATATATATCAATATATATATATGCATACATATTATATACACATATATACATATATACGAGTGTATATGCATATATAAAACACACGTGTTTCTCGCATTCACACGTTGTACGTGGTACTAGGCGCACAGTGCGAAAAAAAAAGGAAAATAATAACATCGGTGCGGAAAAGAGGTTATACGTCGTATACGCGAGTGTGCTTCTTCGATCCGGCGTGTCTCGTTATATAGCTGCATCATTTTCCTACAGATTTCCACGCCAATGAAGTGTTGCTTGGCCAATTAAACGAAACTCTCAGCATTAAACCGATCTAACAGAATAACTTCGAATATGTCGCTGCTCAGCGTCACGGGTGAGTTTTTTTCTTTTTATAAATTTTTTTATACTTTTCTTCTTTTCTCGCGTATTTCAAAACGCCGGTACAAGATGACGAACGTTGTTTAGAAAATATTATTTCGCTTCATCGTTTCGCAACATATTTATTTCAATATTCAAATCCATTTTTACCTCTATTTTTTAAAAATTATATATATATATTTTATGTTATCGATAGTAAATTTTATTTATTTTTTACATTGTTGTTTTGTTTAAATCTCTATATTAGGAAAATTGCTGTAATATTTTAAATGGATTATTTTAGCATAGAACATTTTATTTGGAATTCTCTGGATTAACGTGAAATAGAGCTATAGAGGTAACGATAAAGTAAGGTTAGAGCAAGCTTGTAAGGATGGCTGCCTCGAAACGACCCGAATATTTTACTGCGCCCTCATCAGATTTAAAACTTTTTTTTTTTTGTTTACGAATAAACTGCTTGAGGAGAGTGAATTCTTCTAGGCAAACTTGTAAAAACGGTGAAACATTTGAGGTAAGAAGTAGTTATGGGAGAAAAATTTTTCCAAGATGCAAGAATATTAAATAAAATGGGAAATAAAAATATGTTGATTAATGAACATTGATATCGTTCATCGTACTAGTAATTAAAGATATTTCCTAACATTTTATATTTTATATTTCAATTGTAGTTCAAAATATTATTTTAAGTGTATTTCTTTCCTACATTTATATTTTTATTTCTTAAATCGTGTAATGAACAAATACGCTTAACTTCTCCTTTTTTCTGTTTTTTTTTTTCTGAATTGGAGTATAAATGCAGGATATTTATTTTTATTGAGAAATACACAGAAATAAGAGAAATTATTGTTCCAAAGATTTTAAGTTTACTCTTGAATTATTATAAATGCAGAAAATACAAAAGAAAAACATTAAGAAAGGAGAAGAAATGAGTATTTGTCATTTAATCTGCATTCTTAATTAATTCTTTTTATTCATTTTATGTAATTTTATATTCTATCTTTACCAAAGTTAAAAGTTTCAAAAATCAAGTTTTCCCACAGAATGAAAAAAATTTTTTTTATTGCAAAATTAAAATTGGAAGATGAGAATAAAAAGAATAAAGAATAGGATTCAAAATCGATCCGATTTCATTGTTCATCAGATCAATCAATCTTTTTTTCATTTTTATACATTTTATACTAAATTTCTTTTCATTTTATCTTCTTCTATTAAAAAATTTCTCGTTCTTTTAGATTCATTTTTTACGTCTCTTAGAAATTTTTATTTTGAAACCATAAATATCGGCTAAATCTGGTTTATATCCTTATTTCGAGAAATTTCAAAGAATTTCAATTCTTAATACATCAGTATAAGTGCATTAACTCCGCGGCCAAGTATCCAAGGATTTTCCTCCCATTCCGACTTTTGTATTCGGCTCCACATAGTCCGGGTATTGAACGATTTAAAGGACTAGTATAACCAAGAGAACAGTTTCTTGAGAGGTTTATTTCTAGGTCGAGCCTCGATCACTGACCGCCACTGATACCTTCCAATGTATCTTCCCAAACACATCTACCTATACATATCCACTATATCCCGTCAGATACTACCATCCACCGATATCCCCCTATTCATAATCGACTGGCTCTATACGAATACGAGAGAATTGCGATTTCCGGAGCCGCGTTTCACGTAGAAAAATCAATGCGTGAAAACGGCCACTATGGATTCCAACGATCCTTTTCCGGGAAACGAAACAAGCTAAAGACGTATTGACCAGGGAATAACGAGAAGCGATTCTCGATGCTTCTTTTATCTTTGTCCCATATCTGACCATAAATATCAGCGGGGCCCGAAGTCTTCTTCCAGGCACGTAGACGACGCACGTGTACAGAACCACGGCGTGTACGTGTGTTCAGGTGGTAACGTTCGTTCGTACGACGGTGTACAGTCGGTACATACACCGATAACAAAGCGCATGAGTGTTCGGTCTATGACTAGGGAATAGCGAAAGAAAGAGAGAGAGAGGATAGAGGGTGGAAAGGGGTGAAAAGAAGAGGAAGAGAAAGAAAGAGATAGAAAGAGAGAGCATAGTGCAACGGTTGACCCCGGTGCACGGGGTCATTCCCTTCTTCAACCACCGCCATCGACCCCCACCGCCTCCGATTCTACCGCTCACCTACCGTAACCCCTACTACCGCTTCCTCCACCCCTTCTCATCCTCGTATCCTCCACCAACGCTCCACCATCACGACCACGCAACTCGACTCTCTCTCTCTCCCTCCCTCCCTCCCTCTCTCTCTCTCTCTCTTTCTCCTCTTGCTCGCCCGGCCACCCGATGTAGCTACGAGATGCTACAGGGTGAACGTAGAGTTCTCGTGCATATGTTGGCTGACAGGGACGATCTCAGGCGAAGCTCCACCTAGATCTTCCTTTGGCCTGTCAGTCCATCAGACAGGTAATAACTTACCAGATATTTGATTTATGGTAATGTTGATAGTGACGGGTCCAAGCTTATGTATCGAATGATGTCATAAAGTTAATGATCGCGGCTGCTACACCATTTTGGAAATTCGCTTCATATCTTGACGATTGATTTATCGTTAGAGATCGATGGAGAATTTTCAGATCGCAATTTATTATTTAAAGCAAGTTTTCGTCGCTATGTAGATTCGATGCTTTTTTTTTCTTTTTTTTGTTTTATCGATTCGAAGATCGAATTGGGTGGGAAAATAGAGTAGAGAATCGGGGGGCAAGATTAACGGGGGAATTCTCGTAGGATTTGCACTTCTAGAGATTACGCGGATCAAATTTGAATGTAACAAGAATATATACGTGTTATTTATCGCAAAGTGGGTGGCAGCGGTCTCGAGTTGCAGCGACTTATTTAAAAAATAATTCGCGACGATGCTACGAGAAACGTGGCCGGGATCTTCTTCATAACTGTATCGCGATTCGTCGCGAGGAAACGATCGATCTCGCGAAAGATTGACGACGAGGTGTCATAAAACTCGTTCTTAGATACGCGCATGTAAATGTATCTCCATGCAATTTGGACAAGATCGTTGTGGATACCCGTAATGCATATTTTTTAGGTGTATATTTTTTTTTACAACAGATAGGGATAGGTTATTCGGGTCACCCCGAAATCCAAATAAGTCTGGAGGGAAACGAGACTAATAAAAAGGGATGCTTTTTCACGACACTTCTGATTACGTGTGTCTCTCGAGTTATTATAAAAATGAAAGTGAAGGAAATGGGGGCAGGTATATTTTCTTAGGCAGATTCTTCTCTAGCTTTAGATTCGCGGGGCGTGCGCCGGCGTTAATTTATTCGTGATCACGAAAGTGCGAATTCCTGCCGTTTTCGCGACAAAGAGCACGTTGCACGTTACAATGGGATCGTCGGAGGTATCATCTCCCCGGTGAGAAACGTATGAATGAAAGACTTTCCGGAGCAACGACATATTATTGAAAAGGGGGGAAAAAAAAATGAAAGCAGCGAGCGACTTGGCTAGCGGTTGAAACACGTATTACGTTTTCTTCTACTCCGTGAAACTTTGAAACTCCTCGGGGTTGATGATCTCGCATCCGTCCTGTACACCACGATACCTTCCTTTCCGCGTTGAAAGGATCGCGTAAGCCAGTATTAATGATCGAAGGCCGATTAATATTTAATTAAGCTTGCTATGCAAATGACGCGAATGGATAGATCCAGCTTGTGTGTCGTTCTTTATTAGCGATGGAACGGAAATAGAGAGGTCGATGCACCGGAGAAATTTTATTCCGAGTGTACGAGGCAATTTGTCGGGCGGAATATAAATTAGAACGAAAAGGAAAAAAGAAGAAAAAGGAGACAATGCGAGAAAGGGTTCAACTACTGTTTACCCGATCTATTCTATTTCTTTCCCTCTTCGTGCTTCATTTTTCTTTTCCCTTCTTTGTTGTATACTCAAAGGATTCGCGCTTGCGAAATCCTCCCCCCCTCCCCTCCCTCAGCTTCAGCATTTTTTTTTTCCCCTCTTCTCTCCCCCTCTCTCTCTCTCTCCATTCACTGCGTATAATATTTTCAATGACAATGTCTCTGCCAGAGACCTACTTTTTTGCAACTCGCGCACTTAGAAAGGGAACAACGTTGCATTTGAACACCGCGTTTTTCGCCATGTCGTGGAAATGTGTCATCGTTAATGGAGATGCATCGCCTACAATAACGAGGACAATCTATTTTACACTCGTAAAGGCCGGCTTAAACTTTATTTCGGCACGGTTGCCATGAGGGGAAAAAACCGGAATACGAATCCACCGTTATTTCGCGTCAAGTTCTTTATGAACAGGAACCGACCGTTTGTTCGAGCGAACATTTGTTCGATCCCGCGCGAAGGAAATAACCGGCGTTTGATAAAACGATAACGATCTAGATGGGGAAACGATGCCGCGCCATCGTCGTGCGTTCATCGTCGATTCGTATAAATTGTATCGCTCGTTCGCCATCGTCCCGTACGCGGCCAGAAAGAATTTCGAAGCGGAAAACAATTGGGGGTATGAAGATCTCGCTTATTAAATTGCACCCTTGTTTCACCCTCGACTATTCGAGGAATCAATTTATTTGATTAATTTTAAAATTATTTTATGTAGATATCGGAAATCGAAGAAACTACATACGCAATTGATAATAAAAACAAAAGTATTAACAATATCTCTTTCAATATCGATTATATCTTTTTGATAAATTAAACATTGTTTCTTTGTCTTTCTTTGTCTTCCATCCTATATAAATCCGTTCAAACTTTCTTCCCGTATTTATCGAGGGATTTAATTCCATATGCCGTAGACAATACAAGCCATAACTGGAATATGAATTTGTACGCGAGTTACAGTGAAAACGTTTCTGTAAATTTCTCTTAGCGGCAGAATCTTTGTTTTCGAAACTGAAACAACCACGTTTCAACGGATCTGAATATTATCGTGTTTCCATTATTCCCCCCTTCATCATCGAACTCTCTTTGTTCGAGCGTTGAAGTTTTGTAAATGACTCGAGATATCCTCCTTGATCGCTTAAAGTTTCACGAATATATCGTATTATATCCATATATATGTTTGCACGAAGAATATAGATTTCCCGAGAAGCCAAGAATAGGAAAAGCATCGTCGCAAACGAAGCTAAAGATCTTCCAATGATATTTTCCGGCCACTTTACCTCGCGCATCTTTTTGAAAGACTTTGAGAGACTCGAGTCATGATTCGATCTTCCTCCTGAAAGAATGGTTTAAACGCGTCGTTTTGAAACGAAGCTTAAACGTTATTTTCTTCGTGTAACCGAAAGGAACGATTTAATTTCGATTACTTTTCGTTCGAAATTCGAATAAAATTTTAATTCGTAACCTTCCCGGTTACGAATCGATCAGAATTCGCGTCAGAATGCAAACGCAGCCGGCCGATCGATGTTTTCGATAGAGAAATTATCGCGAAACTGTTCGAGCTTCGAAGAATTAATTGCATCGAAATTAAACTTGAATTACATACATAATATCGCAAAAGCAATTACGCCCCGCCGTGCTGCGAGCTCCCCTTATCTGATAATATGATGACGTCAAACAGATGTAATGATGCCACGTTGAATAGTGCATGAGAAACAGTTATGCTGTTTCAATTCAACAACAGGCCAGAAACTCCCTCTGAAAAGTCGCGCAACTCTTCCTCCCTCGTGGTTACACAGGGCTATCTTCTTATTTACCTCCAGTTTTTCGGTATTCGATCGATCGTTCTTCGTTTCTTCGAGCCGTTAATGCTTCCAAACTTTTCAAAGATGAGAAAAAACCGGCTCCTTTCTCACCGGGGCAAAAATACATTGGACTTTTCACATTTTCTAATCCCTTCTTCTTCTCACTAGCTAGATAACCCATCTTAGCTCGGACAATATTTTCGAAAAGCTTTTTTTTTCTCGTTATCGCCTCCTTGCGCGCTGCTCTCCTCGATGTGTGTTTCCTTCCTCCTCGACTCGATCACGAAAGGGTGAGCTCGCGCTAGCAAACAGAGGGGGAGGATTTCGAAGTGTTAGCCGATCGCTAAAAATAACGGCGCAAAGGGTGTAACACGTCGTAGAATTTATCTTGGCCAACTATCCGGTGGATTGGCATCGACGTGATACGTTGCGGAACCCGAGCGGAATGAACTTTAGGAACGCTTTGATCTTAACCTGTCGTTGCCACTTTGTCACTCTCCTTGTTGATGGCATCGATAATATTAGGACGGACCGAAAAGGTATGCGATCTAAATCGAGCCACGGTTAATATAACAGGTACTACGACAGGTGGTTCAACGAAACTTGGAAATTCTTGCTTCTTACCCGCCTCGACACGCGAATCCGAATGCCTCGTTGACATTTTACAATCGTGTTCGTAGACGGCCGTGTTTATATTTCCGTTTCACACTATTGCTTAATCGAGTTAAATATTACGGGAGAATGTTATTATATCCTGTGCGTTTGTAATTTTGATAAATTATACGATAAATTGTATTCATTTTATATCTATTTTCGATGTTTGCTTGTGAAGAAATGTGATTAATATATATATGTATATTTTTTTTGGTATAAAATGGATAAATTTGTCGATACGATTCTTCAAACTTTTCGCAGTTTGAAGAATATTCGATATTTAATCGTAATTACACGATTAATGACTTTTAAGAGCTCTTTATATAATTCGAACGTATAATGATGTATTTTTACTTAATTAATTCGCAGTGTAAAACATATTTTTGCAATAATCAATGTATCTGCACTATTTACACGCGTGATATCTACGTTGTATTATTATTCATCGTATAATTTCAATTGATCGAAATATTTAAATTTCAAAAAAAAGAACGCAAATTTAAAGGAAATTTATATCTCGAACTTAAAAAAGATTTTTCGTAGCATCTCGTCGCGTCGCAAATAATACGATGAAATTTTTACGAGTGCAATTCTTCAGCAATGAATACGCGTTAACTGTGGTGAGTGCTTAGATTTTTTTTTTCTCGTGTATTTTTCTTCGGGGGGCACAAGTTGCACGCAAAACGGACTTTAATCTTCGTCATAAATATGCATTAACCGGGAGCCATCCCAGGAAGCGACAGTTAAAACCACGAACCGAGCATGTTACAGATAACAATTTCGTAACAGTTGCTGACAATCTTGATCGACGAACAAAACTCATGAGCGTTGTATCAAAAATCACATTTCTTATTATAAAAAAATCATTATCCTGTTACAACTATACAATGATTAAAATGAAGAAAATTA
Source organism: Apis mellifera (assembly GCF_003254395.2). NCBI lineage: Eukaryota > Metazoa > Arthropoda > Insecta > Hymenoptera > Apidae > Apis > Apis mellifera. The sequence continues at coordinate 7,767,481 of NC_037643.1, read as the reverse complement.
ACACGAAAATGTTACGAAGGTATATCGATCAGGATTCTAGAAAAATTAAGATATAAAAATTCTTCGTAAAATTTATCTGTTTATATAGAATCGCAGAGGGTTAAAATACTTCAATTAGCGAAATCATTAGATCGTTAGTGAAATCGGTCTTCCTCCCTGCGAATTCGTCAACACGATCGGTTAACTTATAAATAATTCACGCGTATTAGTCGGTCGTGCACTTGCGAACGATGCAATCCATCTCCATTTTCCGATGTTCAGAGTCAGGATAACTAGGTATCGTGAGGTTTTGAAGTGGAGAGGATAGGAATCCAATATGAGGATCCTGCGGGAGTTTGTAACCGCAGGAAGGATCGTCCTTGGTTAAGGATACGGGCATCGTCATTATAAATGGGGTGCTTTGAACTCCTGAGACGGGAGTAAAGCCAAGGGTTTCCAAGGAATGGGGGGAAAGCAATAGGTCGACTGTCGCCACGGTATGGATTCCGTGTGTCCCTCTCTTTCTCTCCTCTTTTTCTTTCCCTGTTCTTCCACTTACGCTCTCGATCGTCTATCTTTTATCATCCCGTCCGCCTATTCTCCCGTTCTTCTATTTATTTCCTATAAAATCCGTGTCGTGCGGGAATCGGGAAGATTGAAAGGAAATTTCAATGATGAGGCAACGGTATGGTGGGTGGAATAGTTGGGATCAGGTTATTGAAAAAAATCCTTCTGTCTCGACACGATTTCATCGAAATTAAACACTCGGGGATTCTTGGAATCTGATTAATTTTAATTTCTTCGTTCCGGAGGGCTAAATTTTTGGGACAAATCTATACTTTACACTCTAAAGTTAAATCAACTTAAAATGTTCGAAAATTTTCTCGAGTTGGATCAATTATTATATTCCTGATTCTGAAAACGAGATCATATAACAATAGTTATTCCAGTTCTTCTTGATTTAATATTTAATTCTTAACATATAATTCTTCATCGTGTATATGTTTTTTTTTTCTTACCCTTCTTATTTTCTCATTTTGGGATCATTTATCCCCCATGGATATCTTCTTTCCTTGCCCACGAACTTAAAATGTTCGAAAATTTTCTCGAGTTGGATCGATTATATATTCCTGATTCTGAAAACGAGATCATATAACAATAGTTATTCCAACTTCTTGATTTAATATTTAATTAACATATGATTCTTCATCGTGTATATGTTTTCTTTTTTTCTTACCCTTCTTATTTTCTAATTTTGGGATCGACGTCATTCATCCCCCATGGGTATCTTCTTTCCTTGCCCACGAACCTACGATCCTCGTGGATGATTTTCGTGCGGTCGAGCTATACGCGGTTAACTATGTTGTGTGACGGTTATTGGTTTTATGGAGCAGCTGGAGCAATCGAGAATTTCACGAAGAGAAGGGGGCGGTTCACGTGCTAGCCAGGGAGTTAATTACGCGCGAAAACAATATTATCGAACGAATTATCGGACAGGAGAGCGAAACTCCGTTAAGTGCAGGGCCGCTCATTACCAGCCTCCTCTTCCACGTGAATGTACTCCACGATATATAAATTATTTAGGCGGATGGCCAATTGGCCAGATTCAAAGGGAAACCGCCGTCCTTTCTCTTCTTCCTTTTTCCCTTCCCTCCACCCTCTCTTCTTTTTCCTTTCTCTCTCTTTTCTTTCAATTTTTTAACTTTATTCCCCTTCTTCCACGCGTTTCTGCCGCTTTATCCGCTGAATCGGGGACGAAGCTTTGACCGAGATTTTCAACCGGTTGGAAAATTTTTTTTCGATCGCGTGCGTTATTAACGAGTAAGTCGAACCAAGTTGTTCTTCTTGGTATTTATAATTATTGAATTATTGAAATACAGACAGAGGAACATCTGGGTTTGGTTCCGGGCATGGATCAATGATTAAGCAGGAAGTTTTAGGAAAATTTTATCAGAGAAATTTTTTTCCCCCCGTGTTTTTAACTCTGGTGATTTAAATCGTTTTTAAATTTTTGATAAAATTTGTCGGTTTGATGAATTTCTTGCTGAAAATTCCGCGATGATTACGGATAATTGAAGATTATGATTATTCGTGATTCTCGGAATGGTTTACAGTAATTTTGTATTACGTGTGGCGTTAAATATTCATTCGTATCTTTAAGTATTAATATATTTTTGCTTTAGCATAAATTCCAATGTATCTGAATGTTTCATATTGCATTAATCGATGGGCATATTATCGAGAATCCGAATTCTGCAAATTTGTGGGGAGAAGAGTCTTTGTGTTACAAATTGGGACGTTCGATTTTTTTTTTATTCATGTTTAAATATTTTTCAATGTTGTCACATAATTGTCACGAGTGTTTTTTGTAACTACATCTCAGAAGAAATTTTTATTACTCGTCTCTCGATTATTTGTTTCCAGTTTATTTAACTTTAAAGCATTCGAATCTTTGTGCAATTTTCCATCGACTTTCGAATAAATATCATTAATCAATTAATTTCGTATAAAAATGGAAAAGGATTTAAACAAAATCGTAAAGCTGAATTATACGAAATTATACGGTATTTAGTAATTACTTGTAATTACTTTCCCTCTTGTTAACGGTCAAGTTGCCTGCTTCAAGCAGTTGCATAATTCCCGGACAGTAATAAACCATAGCTTATTATACAGACACACGTGTGGGAATATTTCACAGAATATTTATTGACCGTTAAAATTTTTATTGTTCCACTCCAGATCGAAAAGTGCATCGAACGTATTGCAACTTTGTAAAAACAAGCTCATCCTATTAATCCCTCTTGTTCAATAATTCATATCTGGAGGGGAAAAAAAAGGAAAGAAAAGGAATAAAAACGTGATTAAAAAGAAAAAAAAAAGAAAGAAGAGCCAAGATAAAAAGAAATCTCGTCAGCACCGATGCATCATTTCACCCTTCACGACTTTGTCAAAAGAAGAACCTTCGACAAAAATTAAAAATGTGCCGTAACTTGATCGAATAGAGCTCCGTTTGGGCAAGTCGCGTGTTATTTTTTTTTTTTTTTTTTTAAAAAACACTATGAATTTATAATGTACTCGCGAGAGCGATATGTTTCGCGATACACACGGGGCAACTCGGTGATATCGATTTGTCTTAGTTTACGAGGCCACCGGCCGATATTAACGAAAGCGAGAAAAAAAAAAAAAAAGAAAAGAAAAAAGAACCCTGAAAAATTCCCTTTCAAGGGAAATTTATTATTGCTAGTAAAGAGCGCTTTATTTTCCCTCTATCCGCATTATTGATGGGGGCTGCACTCGAGGAGACGAAAGATTTATCGATTATACACCGATTCCTCATCAGTTCGCGCAAAATCGTAAAGTTTCGCATACGAGATATTGGATTTTACGGTGGGATGAAGACGGATAAAAGTCGGTCTTGATTTACGTCTCTTTTCAAATCAACATGGCAGGGGGGAGGAGTAGAGATACCAGATTTTATACCAGTCTAAGAAGCTACTTGAAAGACAGAAAGAAAGAGGGAGAGAGAGAGAAGGAAATGAACAGTTTTCGATTAATCTTTCATCTCGTAGCTTTCTTTTTTTTATCTTCGTGGAAAATGTATATGCAATTTAAAATGGAGGAAACGATAATTTCGTGATTGGACGAATTGGATTGGAATATTTCCGGATTTTATTTTTATATATATTTTTTTGCGAGATATAAGAGAAATTTCTTTTTTTTTTTATATACATATAACAACGGTTTTAGATTTTCCACGAAATGGAAAAATCGCTTGTAACTACTAGACGTTAAATCCTGAATAAATTAGAATCCCATTCGAGGGCATCAAACTGTTTGATTTTTATCGAGGGTGGGACGAGGGTGGCGAGTTTTATTGGTTTCCAAGGGACTTTAGGAACCCTTAGGATAAAAAGGAATAAGACATCATATATCCACGATCCTGGAAACTCGATTCCACGTGATATATTATTTCCCGCTGCGTTTCTTTAAAACATGAAAATTCAAATTCAGGAATAAAATCACAATTATCCCTTAATTATTCGTATCGTATAAATTTTCCTTAACTCTCGTCTTTTTTCTTTTTTTCCTCAACTTCATTCGTTTCGTTCCAATTTTATTTGCATACATCTCGATATATTCTCTTGAATTTTATAGTAATTCGTCAAATAAATTTCAGTTTCAGATAATTAATAATAAAAAGTTCTTAGATCCAATTCCAGCGAAGAATTTATCGTTTCTTAAAATATGTATGTCGCGTCAATAAAAGCCATATGTCCACTTAAGGGTGGTTCTAGAAAAACCGTAATCGCAAATATAGTTATCTTATCTTTCTCATACGTCGTGTCTGCGACATTTAGAACGCTATTGAATCGGATTTATAGCCATTGATTGTTCCTCCAGCTTTCGTAGCAATAAATGGAACTTCGTTTTTCCCCCCCTCCCCTCAAAGCCTTTTTGTACTTGGATTTCATTGAAATTTACAATGGATCGTGTTTTCTTTCATTGTACTTTTTCTCTTTCTCTTTCTTTTTTTTTTTTTTTCATCGGGATACACGTGCATTATATACGTGTTTATACCCGCATAACATATTATGCAAATCACATGTTACGTAAGAAACATCGTTCGGGTATATTGACAGCGATTACGCGTCTTTACACGTAAGAGAGATATTGGTATTTTATTAACGAAATAGCGTTACGTAAAATTATGACAAAATTAGAATTAACGAGTTTAATTGCAGTTCAATTCAATTTCATCAATATCCAAATCGATCCCGTATCGATTGAATAATGGAACACAATAATGTGTGTACAGAATGTGTGTGATTTATATGGAAACGTATAATTATGGATTGTACGGATTAAATATGGATGATACACGAAAAACATTTTTAATTAAGAGATTCTAAGATCCCGATTTTTATTTTATTTGATTTGATTTTTATATGATCGCGATCATATTGCAAATTTAATAAAAATATCTGTATTTTCTTTTCTTTAATCAGTTTAACTACGTGTATCTCGAATTGATTTTTCGTGATGCGAAGTTTGAAATTCGATTAAGGCCAGCCGGAGCAAATTTGAAAATTTATATCTCCAAGTTAATTTGCGGAAAATATACGTGTTTTGAAAATATTTTAATGCAACTAAAATATAAAATATATATATATATATTTCCAAGTGAATCACGTTATATTAATATATAACGTATTCTTTTATTAAAAATTTAAAAATCCGATGAAAAAGCTCGTCAAACTTTTATAAAATATTTAACACGTATTTATAACTCATTGAAATATAAAACAACGAATAGAAAACGATGTTAAAGAATATATATATATATAAGATATCAAAAGTATCGATTTTACATAGTATCATGGAGTATGACGTTGAAGATAATATGGATAGTATTTTCGATACTAGTAATAGCTTTCGGTTTAATGCTCGACGATATTTCGATATGACCGATTAATTTCGCGATTAATCATTTAGGAATGCAACGAGCGGGTCGTATTATTGATTCTATTTATTAATCGCTCTTAATTAACGTCTACTGATAATTTCACCGAATCGTAGCCAAGATCGTCATCGATGTACGTAGTAAGTTGCAAGTAATTAATTTGTTCCGCACAAGTGCGAAGTCTCCTTTGATTCGTCCCTAATGTCTTGTTAGAGATAATTACGATGAATCTCTCTCTCTCTTTCTCTTTCTCGTTAAATCCGTGTCTGACTACGCAAGAAAATTCAAAGGTCAATCACGCTTGTGCACAAGCTTATGCCAAGCTTAACGAGCTTATTAAATATTAGCTCTTGCGTTCTTATTTTCGTTGCATATTCCGGATACGGATTAATTCGACGATGATATTCTGTAATTCTTAATAATTTTCTTTCTTCGAGATACATTTTCAAAATCTTCCGAGTCAAAGCGGAATTATTATCCTGGATAATTGTCGCGCGAACAATTCTTCTCTCTATCCGTTTCATTCAAATCAATCGCGACCGACATACAATTGCAATAAAATTCTTTTTTAGAGAAGAAAATATTAATATCACGTCGTGTTCTCAGCGTTCGTGAAATTAACTTTTTTGCAATATTTTTCGAGGAAATGAAATTTCACAAAATTCATCGAGCTTTGTGCATAAATTAACGCGCTAAATATTAATAAATCGTGTACAATACCGTAACTATAATATCGATAATATAATAATAACAATAATACAAGTTATTATCGATCGAATTTAATTAAAAAATTTACCATTTTCTCTTTCAATTGCATCTTCCGTGTGCGAGACACGCACGGATACACGGATATAATTTTTAACTTAGAATTCCCTAGGATTCATCGACTTTCCTCCAGATTGGCTCCGTTGAAAATCAATCGCTTATCTAACCAGACCACGGTCTTTATCTTCTTTCGATATCGCCTCATTAACCTTTTAGTTCGAGCCGTTTCATATCCTTCCCCCTCTATGTATGTGCGCGCACACACGTTTCTAACTAGAAACGAATCGTGTGGAACTGTTGGTACGCCTGGCACACGCGGCTCGGCCGTAAACCCCGCCACTGCAGGAAGACGCATCGTTGTTTCATAAGGAAACAACGACAATGGTACGGTTACGTTATCGGTTACGGATCTAATTTCTCTTCCCTTTTCTTATTCCCCCCTCTCTTTCCCTTCTTTTTCTTTGTAATGAACATGGGGATGGATGACAGCGTCGAAATGCCAGACGTCTACGGTTGTAGTTATCGGGGAAGGGGGAGAGAGAGGAGAAATGCGCGAATAACGTTTCTATTGGAATAGAAACCAGATAGGGGAAATATGGAATGCGTATTCCGGAGAAAGAAAACGCGTTCCGCTCGTCTTTCATTGTCTGGCGCCTGGTAAAAAATACGGTCGGTCCAAGAATTCGAAGAAGAATTCCTTTGCGAGAGGAATCTGCTTGTTGCACGTTTTCAACTTTGACAAGTTTTTGAAAAGTTGTTTCGAGCATAAACTCGTGTCTCTCCTGGCGGTGACAAAGAAAGGAACAGGTTTGAAAAAAGGGTTTCGAATTTTTGTTTATTCAATTTTGCTTCGTGTCGCGAAAATTCATTTTATTTTTTACTTGAAACGAGTATCGAGTCAAATTGATTAAATTATCTAATTAATTCTGTATAGATATCATGGTGGTTTTAATGCTAATTTAAAGTGTCATTTTGTAATATATCTTCGCAAATGAATAATACTCGACGAGTAATTATTATAAATTCAAGAAAAAAGAAGAATCGTTTGCCTTTCGCAACAGATATTGTTTCTATCATTTGATGTAGAAATTCATATTCGAACGAATTATTCACTTTTACTTGAACAGGAATGTAACATAGCCACGAATTTCGAGATTCTAATCGAGACAATTTTTTATACAAAATCAACTTCCAGTCACACCTCTCTCATCAATATGAATCCTCATTATCGGGGTCATTCCTCTCCAAAAGGATATCCAAAATCCTCGACGAAAACGTTGTCATCGATCAGCATCACGCTCTCGAGAAAGACGCATCGTCCACGATCCCACGATGATAAGGGCTCGATAACGTATCGAGTTTACGTGTCATATTTCACCCTCGCCTATACATATACATCCATAACACTCTCTGCAACAAAAAATAAGAAAAATCGCTCCTCGGTTCAAAACAATTCCATGGAAAAAGATCACGCAACCCTGTATCTCGAAATCGCTTATCGACGATAATTCACGTGGTTCATCGAGGATTAACACCAAAGGATTAATACAGTTATAAATAAAGAACGCTGGATCGTGTCTCGCGCCGTGTTTTCGCGCCATCGAGGAGTGGGTGAAAAAAGTATGGGGTGGAAAGTATCCCATTAACCAACGCGGTGCGCGGAGGAACGCGCCACCCCGGGTGGTGGAGAACGTGGATACAATGGAGCACAATGTCGACGAGAACACCGACAAGAACTTCTCGTCTGGTATTCATACGTGGACGCCTATTGTCTCGAGTTGTTCGAAGGTAAAAGACATCACGCGCCGTGCAACTTCGTGCAGGCGAGGCGATACTGGGGGGGAGGATCCTCTCTTCATGGAATTTCACGCTTCTCGGCCATTATTTCGAGCGGGTTATATACGTCTCTCTCTCACCTGAGCCTTTTAGTTTACCACGTTTCGACAACGCTTCCGCTTTCGAGATTAGCCTGTAGAGCAGACGAGCTTCTTTCTTCTTTGAACGGGGGTGAAGTTGGGGGGAAAAGAAGTGGAAAGAGAGCGTTCGAGTTCTCTGCGGCTACTTCTTCTTTCGTTCGTCGTTTTTTTAAATATTTATTCTATCTCTCTGCAATAGAAGGAAAGGATGTACCATAGACTCTGCTCCGTTATTTTGAATAATAAACGAAAATGGTAATTATGAAAATTTGTGCGATTAGAAAGGAAAGGCGCGGGAAAAATCGTATCTCGAGGAAAATTTTCTTCAGAATTTTTAATAGCAGAGGGATGATTGTTGAAACGAAACGGAATGGAAAATTTGTCTTCCAAGAGAATAACGCGAATTCGTTGTTTTATTAATTGCATGCGCGCGGATTTCGCGGGGTTTATAAAAGGGTTTCGCCATTGCTATTGTTGTTGCACCGCGCCGGTGGTCAATGCTCTGTGAGAGAAGTCGTTCAATCTAGAACGGGCAAACAAATCTACAAACTTTACTTTACACAATGTGTGGGAAGATATGATTCGCAAACAAAAACTCGATCAATCTTCGCTTTCGAGTCAACAATTAACCCACTTGACAACTTTTAATCTATCCCAAAATAATTGTTCCTGTTCTCCATTAAACAGAACTCTTTGTTCCGTTTTATCAAATGTTGAAATGGTGAACATTTCTCAATGTGTTGTGATTTTCCATTGAATTTTCACCAAATAATTAATCAAGTTTCGACAATGATAAATGCAATTTTTCTATTTTTCTTTTCATTCTTCACTCTTATATTGCATATACATACGAATCAATTGTGCTTTTACATTACAACTCTTTTTATATTGAATTATCGATCAGATTATTTTTGATCTTTTTTTTTTTTAATATAATTTTATACTCGCGGATGAATATGGGTTATCGGAAATTTTGTTTATCGGATAATTCGTTAAACGCGCATGCAAAATTGTAGAAGAAATAATTTCAAGCATGGAGGAGGAAATAATCGATTTATCGCGTATTTTTTTTGTTTTTTATCCAACGTCATCCGCGTTTCAAAATTGTACTCGAATACATTTTATTCCATTCCTTTCACACATCAATTATTCGCAATTCTTCTATAAAAATCCTGATGATTGCGTACGAATGTCCTTCGATTACATCTTTCTTCGATTTTCATGATTTTTAAACTCGGTTTAATACTCGGTTGAAACTTCATCCCCCTTCCTCTCATACTTTTTCCATATTGGGTTTTAAATCGCATCTGGCCGCCCGCCAATCTGTGTAGCTATCAAATGGCATCATGTAGAGGAAGTCCGGTATTTTTTTAAGCGGCCGAGAATAATTAATTTCGAAAAGGGAAGGTAATTAAATGATATGCACCTGTTGGCAATGGAGTGGTCACGAACTTCGTGTATCACAGTCGTGACGGAAAGTCGTGCACGAGCTGTTTTAAATTATTTATTCCCTCTCGCGAGGTCATCGGTGTTGCTCCTACCTAAGATTTCTAACAATATGCAATGAAAGAAAAAATATATTTTGTTCGCCAGGAAAAAGTTTCACATCCCCCTTTCTCAATCGATATCCCTCCCCTTCCATTTTTGCGTTTGTATCGATGTAAACCGTTGAATTATTGATACGTTAGAAAAAAAAAAAGAAAAAAGAAAGAAAGAAATTAAAAAAGGAATGTATTAACGATACTAAGGGCAATTAATGAAAGCGTGAAGTGTAACAATTGTTTAATTAACATGCTAATACATTCTTTTTTTTTTTTTTTTCTCTTTGACACGAAGAATTTAATAGCAAAGACGGATCGATGGAATCGAACGAAACTCGTTAACTCTCGGCTTTCATGCGCCTGGGAAATTAAGATTTCCAGGAATCGTGTGAAACTTTGTTTCTACGTCGTCCAAAGCGTGTATCGCTCGGATGTATATATTCCCTGCAATTGGGTTAAAAATTAGTGTCGAGATTTTTCGGTGCACGATTAGGAACACGTCATTTTAATGAACCGTGCGAAACTGGAACTGCGCTACGTTTCGATCGTACAAATAAGAGATTCCATTATACGGGGATACGGGGACGAACGAATTTTCATCAAAATTGTATGATATTTAGGTTACGGGATCTTTTGATAATAATTTTACCAAGATTAATTTTAATTCTCGTAGATTACGTAATTTTAGAATGTAATATAGTGTTTTGTAAATATTAAGATTATAACGATATGATTCTGTATTTTTGAGACCCATTTATTTTTCTTATCTAGATCGAGCTCGCGAAATGTATATTTTAAACAGGGTAGATTTGGATTTCTCATCTACTGCAGGAATTCATTGCTGTATCGTCCTTGTTTCAACTTTTCTCCTCCTTGTTACAATAATTTTAAATGTAATTTACATTATTTTTAAAAATGGCAAGATCGAAACGTAAATTTTCCTTCTCTTATAAATCCGAGCAAAGAGAAGACAAATGAAATTTAATTTTAAAATTTCTATTCATCAGAAATTGCCTTCAACTTCGACGAATGTGTGTTTTTCTTTTCCTCCTATATACGGAATCTCCATCGCAATTAAATGCGCAAGGAATAAAAATTTTTATCGGATGATTCGTATCTCCATTTCCCATTTCTCATATCCCAATAACGATCCAATAACGTTTCATATTTAACATCATCAAGATCGATTTTCCAACAAGTCGAAATTAATTTTCATAATTTATATCGGTCAACTATAACCATTCTTCAAACTTCTTGATTTATTTTTGAACCCGATCATTATTACCCTCCCTTCCCTCCCCTCTTTCAATCACAATCAAAATATATCCTCTCCGCTCTCGACAAGATTAATTTCCCCATTTACACTCGGTTAACAAACTTCTTTGACCAACTTATCTCGTACTCTATCGCCATTACTCACTCCATCGCTCGTCTGCATAAAAACATCCTGTACACGCAATGAAAAACGCGCAATCGATTCTTCGGGGAGACGTCTGTCGGGAGTTAGCTCTCGTTAAAAGAACCCATTTCCACCATTTCCCTCCTCCTCGATTAACAAGAACTTACTTTTTCGCACGACGGGATAAATACGGGGCCAATTATCGTCCGTGTGTGGGCCATGAAAAACGGTTTTTGATGAAGCCGTTCCACCCACTTAAACCTTAGACCGATCGCGTAGATTTCTAGCGCATTGTCTGACATTTATTAGCACAGGTCATTGCTTTAAATCGCCTCGGTGTTCGCCCTTGCCCCTCCACGTGCACGCACTGCTAAGCCAGAGTACGAACTCACGTTACCCTCCGTGTAAACGAGGCTGGTATATATGTGTATATGTATATATATCGTGACCTTTTCGTTAAGGCTCTTTTCATTAAAAAAAGATTAGCGAAGGTGGCGCATCTCTCGAACCCTTATTTACATTTCGGACGGAAATTTCTGTATCTTCGGTGAATTTTTGATCTCTGTTTGTTGGTGGGGTGGATATGAAGGAAGAGACGAATTTAGATGTTAGAGACTCGATTTAAGGTTTGATCGAGCAATTCGTGGAACGAATTAATTTTTCACTTGTTGTTTTATTTTGTTATTTTTGTTCTGATTATTGTTGAGGGTTGCGAAAAGGATTAAGTTTTACGAGATACGTAGGGTTTAAATTTATTGTTTTTCCTTCGAAGAATTATTTTGTATCAGGTTTTTAATATTTACTTTTTGAAAAATATAATTTTTTTTTAAAGTATCTTCGCATGATGCAATTGTTTGATCAACTTGCATGAAATTTAGCGGAATGTTTGAACCGACAGGCAAAGGGGTTATAAAGTTGCCATGCACGCGATTCTTCGTTCTTGCGTGTAACAATTATACATACTATTTTGATCGATATTATAATTCGCGCGTGGATACTCGTGGATCTAGAGGTCTCTTTGAATCTTGTTAAGTCTAATCAGGCTGTCAGCCCGCTGCTATTGTTCGATAAAATATGTCGAAACAACAATGTCGCGGCTCCCTATTATCGATACAACGTCACGTAATGTTCTCGCGCGCAATTTTACCGATCAAATGGCAAAGTTTGAAATGCGCCACATTCCAATTCAATCGTGGATAATGTAAAATAAAATTTTATACCAGGCATTCGAAATTAGATAATTGCATTTTTGAAAAATGAATCTTTGAAATCTTCAAATATCGATCTTCATCTCGATAATGTATTTTTATTCTATTCGTAGAAATTCGAATGTAAAATTTGATTCATATCCATCTTCTAGCACACAGCCGACAAGGCGACACGTGGCGAATTTGCATTTCCATGGATCGATTCGATGATGCTTTTACGGAATGGTCAAATGTCAGACACACTTAAACTCCTTCCTCGGATTTACTTTTCAGTTTCTGTTCTCTCTCTGCAGGGTAATCTTGATATTTCTTAAACCCACGGAATTGGGTGTATCATCTGTTTCTTGATTATTATTATTATTATTATACCTTGTTATTTGTATGTTGGTTTCAACAGGTAGGGGAAGAAGTTGGGAAGTTCCAAGTTGTACTACGCCTACTATGATAATATACAAATATTGTTAGAATAGGAAGAAGCGTGGAAACGTACGTGTGTGTACGTTCGGATTACATACTTTTGTTGAAGTAGCGCAATAGTTGTACATCGCAGAAATGCAAAGGTCTCCGTGTAGGTGTTTTTCAAAGTTCAAATCCAAGATCGTTTTTCGTATAAGTCTACCTTTATTGCGTAAATAAATTACGTACTGTATAATAAGATCTAAAATTTCTGATCATCGATAACGAGATAAAAATAGCAATAAATTAATAAAAACGATATAAATTTGAAATATTTAATTTATTCGTTATAGTATGAACGATTAATGACCAGACCAAAAATAAAAATAACGAATTAAATATTTCGAAAGCAGTATCATTAAATGAAATAAAATAAAATCAAACAATAATTATCTTATTAATCCTTCTAAACTTAAATTTCAAAAAGTTATACAAAAAATTCTTCTTATAAACGCTCCTTTCAAAAACCTCAAAGAGTTTAAAAGAAAGAGTGAAGATTAAGAACATCAATTTCGAATTACAAATCCTTCAATTATAAATCTTCATAGGGATAATAACACGATTAACCGGGCATCGGCGTTCTTTCCTTTCTTAGAGAGGGAGTCGGTCAAGTACGTTTTATACGTCGTTTCCCTAAGAACGGAAGAAATTGAATTCCCTTCCCGCGTTCGAATAGTTGGCAGTGTGCGTGCCAGTGCCGGTGCACGAACGTGTTCACCTCCTATCTGTTCCCACGCGTTCGGTAAATGCATATATGGAAGCCGTTTCAAGGCGGGCTCATTGTCGTTCAAGTGTCGCATACGTGAATTGCGGCCGAATTGATTTATTCAGATAGTGGATGATGCTCAATGGAAAATGGCGGAGCGTCGAGATCGTATTCGGCCGGCTCCAATTTCCGCGTCTGTGTGTCTTCGGGAAAGTGTGCATTTAAAAGTGGCTGCCTATTTTTGAGCCAAGTCCCCCGATTTTCCCCGTGAAATCGAAAATTCTCCGTGAACGGAATAACGGAGGAGCTCTGTTCAACTACGAAGTATATCAGAAAATTTAATTTTAGATCTGTGATAATTGATGTTTCATAGAGATTTTATCATAAGGAAAGTTTTAAGGTTTAAGATTTTTTATCGTTTCGAATCAAATTATCGCTTCTTCTTTAATTTTAATCCGGAAATAATTGGATCATAATCTCTTTATTTCGAATCGCAAAATTTTCAAATGGCAAGGATTCGAAGGTGTGATGCAATTAAACGAATAATAAAAAAAAGAGGAAGAAATTAAAGATAACGTTAAAGAGGGGAGTTAAATAAAGAGTTAAATATCTTGGAATAAAACATATCCCGTAATGTGAGCCTTTCATTCCTATCCAACGAGAAATCCCGGGAAGGTCGAAACGAAATTACCCGATCGACTCGTTTGCGTTAAGACAAATAAGCGGAATAACCCAGTTCTCGCTTTAATTATTCCGAATGTCCAGCAACGGCATGCGTGCGGCGTACGTATGCTTTTAATCGAGGCTTGGTTTAATTCCGTTTATGGACTTTGCTTTGCACGCGGTTGATTCAGCGAAATTAAGTTGGGCACGAGTGAAACTGTTAATTATTTATCTTTTAAATATTGCACGATAATGCAAACAATGACAATATAATACGTTTCCATTCACTCGGTGTGTTCTCTCTTTCTGTTTCAGTGAAGAAAGCGCGGTTCGTCTGCGAGGAAGGTTCGTATCCCCGATTAAAAAGAGAGGGAGCGAGGAGGAAGAGGAAGATCGATCCTGAAAAAACACCTCCACGAGCGTAAATTTGCAAATTGTACAGTGCAAATTCGCAAATGATTTAAACGTCGAATGCCACCACATGCTCTGATACTTCCTCAATCGTTTCTCAATCATATTTCGTTTAACCAATTCATTTTATGGCTCGAAAATGAAAAGAAGTCGAATCAAGAAAGAGTCGCGGGGGAGGAAGAAGTTTCGATTTTTTTTTTTTTCGAAAAAATTGAAATAGAATCGATACGAAGGGGGAAGCCCTTATTCACGCTCCAGTTCTGAGGTTTGCGCAAAATTTGTTGCACACCGATTGGAACGGTTCCAAGTTAAAGGTTATGCGACTCCTCAACCGGAATATCGCGATGCTCTTGTTCATGCCGAAATAATTTTTCCGCGGCGACCATTCGTCGGGACGAATTGTCAACTTCTACGAAACCCTTCCTCTTCCTCCCTTTTTTTCTTTTCCTTTTTTTTTTTTCTTTTTCTACCGATCTTTGGCTCGCTTTGTTTTCGCGAACAACCCATGCTCCAGTTTCTTTGCCGCGAGTTCAAATGCCTCGATCGCAACTTCGCTCCGGAGGAATCGTAGATCGTTATGCCTTCTTTCCTTCTCCTCCTCATTCTTCCCTCCTCATTCGATCGTTTTCAATGCTATTTCGAATATTATTTCCTACGCTATTTCGTTATTATAGAATGGCTAATGACGATTACGTGTATCGTGAAAAGCGGGGAGAAAGGGGAGGGGCCGTCACGCGATTCCAGTTGGAAATCGAGCGCGAAACACGGTGGAAATGCGGTGGAAATTTATCATCCGCGATGTTGAATGGTTTTTCCTTTTTTCAAAAAATCGCAATATTATTTTTTTTAATTTCAACGGCCAAATTCCCCGTTTCGACTTCGACAAAGGCTCGAGAAGAAGAACGAGCCTTTTTTTTTTTACAACAACGACGTTTAAACTTTTCAAATCCGAGCAATTTCCCGTTACGATACTCGCGCCATTCTCTCCACTCCCTTCCTGTTAATGGAAAACAGCCTTGAGACTTTGAGAGTAAGTTTGCATTCGTATCAACCGTGTTTTTCGCGTCCCGGAAACGACGTCCCGCCACGTGTACTTGAATGGCGATTGTGAGAATCGTCGTACACGTCCATACACGTCACGTTGTAATGTAGATAATGGTATTGTGTGCGCGAATAATTTCGATTAGAGAAACTCGTCCACTTTTTCTTTTTAGAAATATCGTGAATAGAGACGTTGTTTGCTTGATTTTTAAAAGTTAAAAGGGACATTGGCACGTGTGTAAAATCAAAATTTAATGTATTTTCGCAAGAATGTAGAGAATAATGTTTTGGTTAATTTTATCCATTAGAAGGAAATTATCTTACGATAATTAAAAGAAAATTATTTGAATGGAATAATTAAAAAAAACGAAATGATGGAACGGAATTGAGAAAAATGTGTTGTCGGAATTGCAAAGTTTTAGTTAGTGAATGAATTGAAAAAAATTGAGCGAGAGTGGAAGGTTCGCGCAAAGCAGAAGAAAAAAAAAAAAAGAAAAACTGATTCTACAGTATATTTAGCAGCAAAAGTTGCACATTGTACCGAAATAGAGCAAGAGTAATATTAAAAAAAAGTGGCAAGCTATGCATAATGGGCGACGTTTGAAAAGTTTGTCGCGATAAAAAAGTTTGTGTGCCAGGTGACAAGCAGAACAAAAGAAGTAATGCATTATAAAAGCAAAATGGCTACTTCACATGATAGAGGAACGCTGTTTTCTCATATTCTATGATACCCATTGTTCAAACAATATCGTAACACGAGTTTCACATTGAAATTTCCAGAAGATATATATCTAGATCCCCTATTTTCAGATCCCGCCGGAATGTCTTAGAAATAACTTGGCACGAACAAGTAAGACGTATTCCGTGCCAAGGTTCCTTTACTCCAACAGTATTTACTTAATTCCAAAATTTTCTTAACGGAAATTTCTTCTTGATTCCAACGTTCATATACATCTTACTATTTGATAGTTCGTTTAATTCAATCTTATCTCGAGTTATTAACGAGTAATAAAACATATTTGCCGTTAATCTCTTACTCGATTCCAAGATTCGAGATACAACAATCCCTTCATCTAAAATTATTGAAGGATTTTCGTGCTTCAAAAATTCCTTTGATTCGAGAATATTTATTTAATTTGAGTATTTTCCTCTTTTTTTTTTAGTCTCTTTATTCCAAAATTCGTAATCACATTTAACTATTTTATTCAAGTATCCACATTTTATTCGATCTTACTATTATTTGTATTCAAGATCAATTTACGCTCTTCATAAAGGTCTTTGACTTGCTAATGATTCTTGTTAATCTGGGTGACAAACACCCTCTAGCTTCAATCTTGGATGTTGGGGAGGCTATTGACACCAAACAAACCATAAATTAGAACGATATATAGAACCAAAATGTTCCTCGATACAAATAGATTTTGGCACTATGCTGTCTTTGATATTGAGTGGACTCTTGATCCAATTAGAATGAGTGGATTCAATCTGCAGTAAGTGATAAGTGGGTCCTCTTTTCTTATCACTTCACGAAGCCACGTGACTGTTTTTTTTTCTTTTTTTTTTAAGTTAAAGTAATCTCGAAGCCAAGTAGTATATCTATAGTTGGATAAAATCAGATGGATACTGTAGCCAAATCAGTTCTAGAATTTCCTAGAAATCTTAGAATCTATATTATATATCATGTTTCTTTTTTTTAAATTCATTTTACACGTCTTGTAAGGTTAGGTTATGTTGCTATATATGTCAAGAGGAAAAATTTATCCGTGTTCGATTTTCCCAGATCCAACTATCTTTGTATGCAGTGTCACACGAGTCCCAAGCTATTTGAATCCTGTTTTCCTTATCTGAATTGTTTGATATCAGACTTTAGGAATTCAAAAAGATTCATTTCAGCTTTCTTACACTTGTCTTCGTGCTGTGAATTTTAAAACAATTTCGTTCAACATCTACAAGTTTATTGTTCTCTTAGATCATCTATTCCTAATATAAAATTGTAAAATTTTCAGTTTTTCTTTAATTCAAGTAGTTTTCGTTAATTGTTGGAAATTAGAAGTTTCATTATTTCCATTTATTAATTTTTAAATTTTCGATTTCGAGAATTTTGATATTAAATACAGTATAATAATAGTAGAATGGGGTACAACGAATTAGAGAGAAGAAAAAATAAGATAAACAATTTTATTCCTAATTTTGCAAAAATTCTTTCATTTTCAGTCTTTTTCTTATATTTCTACCATTATTATAATATCACTATTGATCCTCATAATAACTAAAAATAATCGAAAAAATTAAAACAAGCAAAAGATCGTGGCATAAAGATTAAAACAATCGCGTGGAATTTGAGGTCGTTCACTTCACAGTAATGTTCATTTTTTATTCTCCTTAAATTAAGAAATTCATTTCAACGTGTGAACGAGCGTGTGAGGAATTATTTTGCACGTCGCCGTGTCGTGCCATATATCACGCAAATCAGAACGAGTCATTCTTCGTCGTGACAATATACCACTGGAAACGGATGAAATAAGACGGTAACAAGAGTTTCAATCACGCGAAATGGTCCATGGCTTGTGTTCATGTGTACGACTTTTGAGCGACAGCCACCGTAATTATCATTAATAACACATTGAAAAGCAATCACGTTAAGCGTAATTAAATATTTCTCAACAATGAAAGTTCTCTCCGCTTTGGTGGTATTTTACGACGAGAATCAAGTAATCATCGGTGACTTTTAGAATTTTTCTTTTAACAATTTTTATTTTTTCGTACAAAGAAATTTATATTTACATCCCGTTAGAATGCAGTTTTTATTGAAAATGTAGTTTATCAAATGATAAATGAATTAAAGTTTAGACGAGTGCATAATTAAATTTTTTTCTATTTTTTTTTTCATTGTCAAATCATCTCTGACATTATTTTACGCTTAATTTCTTAATGTTTTTATTTTCAAATTATCATTTCTTATCATTTCTTATATTATATAATTTTTTTATATTAATTTCTAACGATTCGAGTATCTAGAATAGATAGAATGGTAAACGTATCACCGTTTGTGAAAATAACTTCATTGGCACGTGGCTAAAAGTTCTATTCTCACATAAGCCGCGTACGAAGCGCACATCGTAAAATCGAGACGCGTGCTTTTTATCGAGAGTTTGCAGCCTATGTATATATTCATAGACAGACAACAGGGATGAAGCTTATAGACCTTTACGGTTCGTCTGCCCCGTTTTCCACGAATGGGACTCTCTGTATCCATGGTAAATTGAGAAACGATCGGATTCGAATCGAAATAATATTACAATTTTATATACTATTCGTGCCTCCTCATATCGATTCAACGATAGATACTTATAGATACTTTTCAACGGTTTGTTAAATAGATTAAATTTTCGAGGGATCGTTGAATAATATCAACGCGTTCGTTAATAATTCCTCGTTTTTTTTTTAATTACATATTCAATAAATTCTCGAAAAATGAACAAAAAGATGATACGAGGTTTATTTGTTATAAATTTAATAATCAAACAATTTAACTTTTCGTTTAGATGAAGGGAGATTATTTTTTACATTCAATCATTATCAAAATTTTATTTATTGTAAAATTAAATTGCTTACAAGTCTCGTGTTAGTTTCCAGGATTATTTCGTTAAATTTTCTATTTCGTTTTCGACTATTCTATAGAAAATATTTGAAAGTCAGTAATTTCTATAAATAACTTTTTTAATTGTCCCATGTTATCGTAACGACGTTCAGGATATTCGTTATGAAGCGAACTATGATTTTTCGATTGGCGAGGAATAATAAAAGTGTCCTCGTCGACGCAGGAATATTTTGTTATTTTTCGAGTTTTTTGTATTTAATAGAAACGCGTGGCAGACACGTTACGGTAATTAAAAGATTTTTAAATTAAAGGTGTTCGACGATTTCATTCTGTTTTCTGGGAATATATAGTAGAGATGTAATTTCGTAATCTTCTTTAAAAAAAAAAAAACATTATATCTTTCGATATGAATTCAACGAATGAGAATCGAAGACTCGAATAATTTCGTCCAACAAAAAAAGAAATTATTACTTCGTTTATTTAATATTCTCTGATATTAAAAAATCGTGGACTCTTTAACTCTATCACTTTAACTCTAAAACAAATGATGATAAAATCAATATTATAATTTAGGAATATAATTATATCTGCCCTTTCTATCACTTTAATTCATTTATAGCTCTAATCTCTCCTTCCTTGCTATTACTTAATAATTTCCACTTAAATCGTAATTTATATCACTTCACCATATATACGATAAAAAATACAGGAACAGTATTTTTACCAAAAACCCTCTTAAAACTCTCCCCTCGAATTATTCGCGCTTCATTTGTTATTTAAAATTATTTAGAGTTAAAAAATTTATTAATCTTTTATCACCTCCCACGCGACTCGACGGAGAACCGCTGCATCGTAACGTTACTTGGTCAAACGTTTAATTTATTGGGTAACGCGGTATAAATCCCGGTTCATCCGATCGTAAATAATTTTTGCTCCATGGCACGGCCGATACCTTGATGCCCACACACACACACACACACATATCCTTCCCTTCCTCCCGTGGTCCCCGGCCTATTTATCAACGTCAACGTTTCCATTTCCGCGAGAGACAGATTTCTTTTACGAGGGGCGGTTTACGCGCTTCGTCCTCTTTGCTCGATCAATCGGGGAGTCGCATAATCTCCCTCGCTCGTGGAGGTGACCACGGTTTTACGTGGCGGTGGACACGATTCAAGACTGATTTGCAACGATTTCAGCGGAACAATTCAACTCGTACGTAACACTGAAGCTGCAAAATGTGAAGTCGACGACAGTCACGGTGAAAGGGGCCAATCCATGCTGGGAGCAAGACTTTCTTTTGTAAGTATGTTTTCTCGTTTTTTAATCTTGTAATTTTGTTAATTCGATATTTTATCGGATAAAATTGTGTTTTAAATCTTGTGCAAGTAATATAAGCTACGAGTGGATATTTGCTGGACATTAAATGTAATTTTTTTACATAATCCAATCCATAATCCAATCAATAGAAAAATGAACTATAATATTGGGTTGTTATAATAGAGTCTCTAGTTGAATGAAAATTTATCCAACTTCATTCTAAACCTAAAGTGTTGTTCACTATTTAGTTGGCATTTCACGTTGTACTAGAAAATTTATTTCTTCTTTTAAAAAAGCAAAGCGACACTCTTCCGTTCTTCCTTGTCTTTAAAACGCGAAAAATATGACAGAAATACGACGAATAAAATAAAATTCAAATCGACGAGACACCCTGTAGAAACAAACGTGCAAGCTAAACCGAAGACACCGGCCAGACACTCGCGATTATCCCATCTAACGAGTCGTGTTTCCGGTTTTAATCGTTCCTCCCCATTTCCGTTTCCCTCCGTCTTCTCCTCCTTCCTTTTCCTTCCCTCAACCCCGTGATATTTTCTCGTTCGAGTATCGATCTCTCGCTTTTTGTCGAGCTATATAATTATATACGCGCTGTATAATTACGCTTTGGAATAATTTTGTCGACGGATAATTTTTTCTTTTTCACCGTGCATCTTTATCGTATTATCAGCGAGCAGAATATGGACACCGGCGGAGGGAGGAGGCGTGGAATGCGATCTGTTTATTTATAAAAAGTAGGGACGATGGTGGTTGTAATACTTGTTCAAGTATTTGCGGCCGGTCTTTATTATTAGCCCGGTTTTTATACCATCACACCCCTTTCCTTTCCTTCCCCTCCTCTCCCCCCATTTCTCTTTCTCGCATCCGCTCTATTCACCGGGAACTTTTACATTCTTCAATGAAATCACGCTCCTTCTCGCTCGTGATTTTATTCCCGATTATCGATACAGATATATATTCGTGTAAACTCGTTGAAAAAATGTTGTTTATTTATTTCGATAATAAACGATGGAACGATAAACAACGAGCTTCGAAACAATTATACGTGTTTGTTAAATCTGTATTTGTGGACGGTGCAGCGCGATTTCGTTCGCTGTCAATTTGTATTTTTAAAAACATTTCATTGAAAAATTTGAGTTAAAAAAGAGATTCGAGAGATCTTCTGGAATTAGGGAGAATCGAACGAAATACGTTTATAAGAGGATTATAAATGTATACAAAATTTGGAAGATTGATCAAAATTTTTATTAGATCCCATTTATTTAACCATGATTATGAAAACGTAAATTGTTTAAAAAAGTATCTTATTGATAACGGAACAGGAGGAAATCTCAACGAAACGAAAAAATTTTTAATAATTCGAGCAAAAATAACGAATACTATCATCGTCTTTCGAATTCGATACGAGAGTGGTTCACGCAACTTCGTCGATTCGCATAGACTTTCCAAAGACGAACGAAAGTCTATCAAGTTGTGCCAAGTTATGCAACGTGATCCGCATATCTGACACGCGTACAATTCGACGAACAAACGGCTAACCAATTTTTCTTCTACTCCCCTCCCTCTCACAATTCGCATCCCGTGTCGAGAAACGCGTAGACCCGGATTTACGTTTCTAAAGGATCTTTCGTTTCGTTGAAATAAGATCGAGTCGAGTGGACGTCGAGAGAGAGAGAGAGAGAGAGAGGAGGGCACACGGACCAGCTCTATTGATCGACCGTCTAAAATATATAAGGAGGACAATCGCGGGAGGACTCGTGAGGATAGGAAATAGGAGAATTTTGGATCTTAGCTTTCTCAAATATCCTTACTGGCGCCGTTAAATCCTCAAGTTGCCAAGTTGCGAACCTTTAACCCACTTTTTTCATTCGACCAACCGCCCCCAATCCCCGCGTGCGCGGCCCATTTAAAATCGTATTTTATTTAACCTGTGCGACGGAACGTACACTCTGCCTCCCCCCACCCCGTGTGCCGAAAATAAGGAGGATGCGCTCCGAATGCGGGATCGATCTTGTATCCCGATTTAGAATTTCGTGCGATTCGATCGCGCTTCGTTCACGACGCCTCTATTTCTCGCTCGATCGATGCGGGAAAATAATAACAGCGGGTTGAAAGAATCGGTTAATTGCATTCGCTCCGCTCTTTGCTCTTCCGATTTTACGGGCGAATTTATCCTCGTTCGTGCTCGTCGATCGGAGTTTTAATTAAGCAAATTGCGAATTATTGGAATGATTCGAGTCTATATTTGTCCGTTTGCCGATTTTCTGATTGTTTAATGATTACGCATCGAATATAGAACGAGAAAGGGACGAGTTTGCGCTTTTGGTTTTAAAAGGAAGGGATCGAGTCGCTTCGTGATTCGAATTCGAATCTTCCGTCTTTAATTAAGTTTTCCAGTCAGTCGACGAATTGTTCCCAAGTCCAACGTTTAAACTCGAAGCCCCATAATCTTAGGGATACGTGAAAATTCGATTCTCTCCTTCCATCCTCGTTCATATATATATCTCTCTCTATCTAATCTTTGATCCTTCTTCTTGCATACGAACACTGATTCCCTCGATCGTAGTGTTTACCATCATCTTGCTTATAATTAATTAAACTCGTTATTATTTTTACTTTATTTGCAGCGAGACGAACGACATGAACACGGGCCTTGTGGTGGAGGTCTGGTGCAAGGGTTTCCTGTGGGATCGTTTCCTGGGCTACTACTACGTCCCCTTATCAGAAGTGTCCTACATGAATGAGGTAACGTCTAAGCAGCCCCACGATACAACGATCACGGTGTCGGCGGGGAAACAAGAACACACAACACCCCCTGACAGCACGCGAGACACGAACAGCAACACACAGCCACCAGACCTCACCAACACGGTACACTAATTGATACGTGTAGCCAGCTAGATTTCTGCCTCAGCCCTGCAGATTAATTTCTAAACATCGTTGCATGCAACCATCATCCCCTCCCCCCCTCGTACCTTTGACCAAAACGGGTTGGTCACCCCCAAGTCTGTCACTTGATCCCAACCCGCTGGTTCTCGTATTATTTCGGGGATCGATTTCAGGCGGCGCGTGTCCCGATATTCATCACGCGCGCGTGATCCTCTTATCGCGATAGAGGTGTTCGCGCTGTGTACATCGAGCGTTGTTAAACGAGACTTTCGTCACGATGTAAGAGAAGAGAAAATAACGTGCCAATTTTTCGAAACGAACATTCGTTTAATTCGTTCGAGATTTACCACCCGATGTTCCCGATCCTTGACGTTTCGCCAATCTTTTGATCTATGGATATATGGAATGACTATAGAGATTTTGAAATATCAATATCTTTGGAATTATGAACGAATCATCTTCACTTAATACGTTTGACACGTCAACAAGAATATAGAAGGTTTAGATATTAATTTTTGATGAGTAGTTCAAGATAAATACATAAGGAATACATGAAATAGTTCTTCCAACAAATATCAGTGAATGTTCCAACGAATTAACTATCTCTAAAAAAGACTTAATTAATCAAAATCCTCGTATTTCAACTTGGAGCGCAAGGGAAGCTTTTTCAAACGAGAGACGATTTTATGAAGATGTTCACTTATACACTTTTTATGGCGAAATCTCGTAACATTTATCTATGAAGAAGAAGGATTCGAAGGTACTCCTGCGAGGATAGCTGCGTTAAAAGCGTCGCGAATTTTTTATTCGTACCCTCCCGCCCCTTATTTTTCCAACGATTTTTCCCGTAAATACCGCGGGATCACGCTCCATTGAGCATAAACTTTGCTTGATTTTACAACGTGAGGAAAGAAAAAAAGGAAGTGTGGCAAAATAAGGGCATGGAGTATACATACACACACACGGTATCCTGGCATCCGTTTAAATGGCATCGCGTGAGTGTTACTGATAGAGAAGGCCGTTTTATAAAAAAAGAAAAAGGAAAAAAATAAGAGAGAGAGAGAGAACGAACACGACTGCAAATGTCTGGTTTGAAAAATCATATTGATAGATCGGTGACACGATACGTTGTTGTTGCGGGATTTCGCATTGATCTATCTCTCGCGAATATGATGTTGGAAAATATTTTAAAAACTGAGTGGTTCGAAATGTTGCGTTATTTTATCATATTAAGAAAATATTTTTCTAAATCGAAGAAGAAACTTGATTCCACTTTGCTTGCGAGAAATCATAATAGATTTGATCAAGATGATATTAATTATGATAAAAAGCGGGAAATTTTAAATTCAATCGTACAATTTCACAGATCGTAGGTTAAGAACTTACAGCAAAAATGCGAAAAGTACTTTCTTCGAACGGCTTAATACATATTTATGAATCGTTTTAAACCAATCTCGGAGATCGATAACCAAATATAACAAGGATCGGGAGTAAGGGTGTACGCGCTCAAAGAAACATAACGATTACACGGGCCGTTTGATTCGCGCCAGTTTATTTCGCCCAAGCGTTGATCCGTTCTGGATCGATCGGGGTATCGCGCGCGTGGCATCGAGTGGATCATCGAAACGACTTGATATTCTCGCGAAGTCCGCCGTACGAAACGTGAAATGAAACTGAAACAGAAGTGTTTACACATCGAACGAACCTCGAAATCAATCGACGACCGGGTTGCACGCTCGATGGATGCGTGTAACGAGTTTTAGGTTAGCCCCCCATGATGTCGTCCGTGCACCTGATTGGTCTGGTGCATCGGTCCAACCCGGTTCGATAATACGATTACCGGTGGAGGCTAGTGTTTTTCGCCGCGACTTTTCGAGAAATAAAATGCGATACCGTGAAAAACCGCGACCGATTTGGAAGGAATGAGTGAAGGAACATCTTGAGTGTGAGTTTAAAGTTCCGAATTGCTGACCGAAGAAGATTTGGGTTCGAATATCAAGTAAGTTTTTCTTATATTTTTTTTTTGTTCTGAAAAGTGGAATTGGGTGCTCGTAGAAAACGTTTACGTTTGGATTTATGAAATTTGTGATTTGGAAGACGAATGTCGGAAATGTTATGTTGAATCATAAGCGATATAGGAAAGAAAAAACGGTGAAAAATAGGAGAATACCTTGAATACAAATCTTAGAGTCTTTAGGTTAGAGTTTTAGGTTAGGTTTAGATTAGAATTTCGAACTCTTATTTTCTTTTTCAGAAGTGGATTTTACATGTATTAGAAGAATATTTTACGGTTAAAAGCGAATCTTGGTTCAGGATATTAGATATAAAAGCAAAATAATAAAGAATAGGCGAGAAAGAGAATTCCAAATTGCACCGACCCGATATCGAATTCCGTCTCGAGCGATCTCTTCATATTTTTCTTCACTTATATTCATATATATATCCAAATATTTGTATATTCATTCAATCGAGATCCGAATACTCGTATTTTAATTTACATTCGAATATTCGAATGATAAGTAATTATTACACAAAAAGTTCCTAAAAATATCCCTATAATAACCAATCGTAATTTCTAATTGGCCAAGAATTAATTTGCTATAGGAAGAAATTCATCGTCTCGTTCGATTCAAGCGCGAATATAAACACATTTATAAATCGTTTGATCAGATCGAGAATTTTTCTCGATTCAATTTTATTCCGAGCATGATTCGTCGGTAATTGGAGAGTGCGGCTAACATTTGATTCGATCTTTCCCGTTCCGATTCCCTTATCTCCTCCATCTTCTCCTCCTGTATATCGATAACGTTCGTACAGTTTCTTGTTAATTCGGAAGAGTAACGATAGCGGATGTAATTACGCGCAATACCTTTCGACGTGGACAGATACAATTTCATGCTTCGTTCTCTGCAATGTTTCCCTCCTTTTTTTTTTCTTTTCTCTCGCGAGAAAAACTTTCTCCCACGCTTCGAGATAATTCTATCGGCGACAATAGCGGAGCGAGGTTAATAAAAAAAAAGTTACAATTGAGAAAACGTACTTAGAGTCGGAGGAATTAGATTTAGAAACGTGCCAATGGTATCTTAAGTTAAGTTAATTCACCATTTTCAATGGTGGAAATCAGATCGATGTATCGCGTTGCTATATATAACGAAACACGTCTAAATGGATCGTAGAATTTCGCTTTTATCGGGACGATTACAACAAAATTGTCACGAATCGATCTTGGAATTAGATTAGATCTTCTTTAATATCATAGTACGTCAATCGATCGTCGATTAGTTGTTTCTCTCTTTTTTTCTTTTTTTGTTCCTTCTCGCGAAGAAACACAATCATGGTGCAAAATGTTAAAGGTAGCTGGTGAATTAATATTCACGATATGGAGGAATCAAACGAATTTATTCGCGTTATATTGGAGAGATATATTGCGTGTATCGTGATACGTGTATTTACACAAAACTGAGGGGATCTGCCAGTGGATTTATCAACAAGCTTGTCCAATTTACTGATAGTAAGATGCTAGATTGGAGGGCGAGTTCGATATACAATAATCAAAGAATTGGTAGAAATCGCAAGAGCCTATTACACGAGATACAATACTTATATAATATTCGCATTTACACTCTTTTTAAATCGGATTTATTAAAAAAAATTCCCGGAATCGACGTTGAAGCTATTTTTAAATCGCTCGCTAAAACCTTATTCCATCTCCGACAATAAACGGACTTCCGGCAGGGAGGTTGCTGGCTGTCACCATAGCGGTTGCCCGGGGTATTATGCGGAGAAAATCGGTCGTCGGGGATACGATGGAAGTTTTCACGGTGGTGGTGCAAGTCGAACTCGTAAAAGAACGAAATGTCTGCACGCGAAAGGTTCCGTTTGCGGTCACAGAAGTCGTTCCCATTGTTCCCCGCGAAAATATCGGTTCCCTCCCTCTCTCTCTCTCTCTTTCTCTCTCTTTGTGGGCCGTCGATCGATTCGATATTTGGAAGGGAAACGCTCGTTTCCGTGGAAATCGAATGGCCGACTAATTGTCGAGAGAAAGAAAAAAAAAAGGAGAAGGAAGAAGAGAAAGAAAAACCGACCTCCGCGATTATTGCACACCTCGAGCACCTCGTGGATTTGCGAATTCACGCGATAACGTTCTCCTTGTTTCTTGTTTAAGATTAATTTATAAGGATAATTGTTCGAAAATTGTTCGCTCGTTTTTCCTTACGATTCGATTCGATTCGAGTTGCAACGGGGACGCCTCGACGATATCGATTCGCGTGTATAAAGTAAGTTGGCCATCGCTTAGAAATTGTCGTATGACAAATTGCTCGTGTGGAATAATTTTACTTGGCAAATGGATACGTTCTTTACGACGGAATTGTCGGACTGTAAGATTGTTTCCATGCGTCGTCTCGATGGCGAGAAAAGGAAAAATTACGCTTATACGTATCGTGATGTTTGTTTCATTTATGCAATTTATCTTTCTTTTCCGTGTAAGAGTTCTTGAGAGTGTGCGATATACAATTGGCAAAAGTCTGCTTTATGATGTAGAATGGATTATATGCGGAGCAATTTTTTTTTTTACCGATGGAATATCACTTCGAAATCTTAACCTTGACGGTTAAGAGATGAAATAAAATTTTTTTGAGCTGTAAAATTAGACTTTTAATAGTCCATTATTGTGAAAAATTATATCTTCGAGTGAACTTATGTTGAATTGATCTCTCTCGAAGTGATTTTCAGTCGAAAAATATATCGTATTCTACTTATGTACAAATTTTCATTGGAATTTTTCTAGAGGGATGAATTTTTTTTTTTCTAAGATAATATTACGTGTGACATTATACGTGTGTATGCATAATCGTGTTAATTATATAGTTTCAGTTTAATTAATTCCATTAATGACACGTTAACAGGAAAATCTTTCACTAAATTATTTATTCAAATAGAGTCTTAAAATAATTGTTCCGTTTAAATTTGTTTCGCTTCGAGATCCTTTTGATCGCGAAGGAATCGAATTTTTTCTTTTTTTTTTTTTACCTTGAAACAACGAAATTAAGGTTTATCTTACCGTTTCTTAGTTGCCTTTCTACGAGGCAAGTTCTTGAACCCACCATGCATTCTCACCGGGAGAATTCCAATCTAAGAATTTCTTTATTTCTAGCTCTTTTTTCATTTGCCAGCACCCGGTCCAATGCACTTTCATACGGCGATAAAAGAGAATTCATGCTAATTAAATTGGACGGGTCCTTTATCTACTGGGAAAATCTACGAATAGAAGAAACGGGGCGTGAATGCATTCTTGCATTCAACAAAAATATTTTTCGCTTTCTCCGAGTTAAATTGGTGTACCTGATTCCAAATTCTCTTTTTTTTTTTTTTATCCATTTATGTTTATCGATTTCTAGTCCCTTCTATATTCCTTTCTCTTTGATCGAATTTAATTATTTATTGTTAATTTTAATTCGTTTTTATAACAAACCAATCCTTGATTTTTATAACCTTGTACAATTCTACAGTTTTTCCACTTTTAATGGTTCAATAGTCTTCGTAAATTTGCAAGAACATTCGATAATCGATTTATTTAACAAAATTCGTGCTCGTTGTAACATTTCATTCCTCCGTAATGCAAAAAAAATTAAATTGTATTAGAATATCAATATATTCGTGGGATATTTTTAGATTTCAAAGGCCAAAACAAAGATGAAAGTTAATATTCATTAAGTTCGAGCAATTCAAGTTCGTATTAAATGAAGCAGAAGTTGAAAGCAGAGAAAGAAAGAACGATTTCTTTCTTTTCCTTCCCTTTTTTCTCCACGTTCTACTTTGGTCTCTGAAATTGACAAATAATAAGATCTCGTGTCAAAATTTTAACACCTTAACGTAATTTCATAAAAAAAAGAAAAACTAATCGCAGTAATAGATAGACCAATCTTTTCTATCCTCGTTTAAGAAACAATTCCTGTAATCCCGTTAAAGAGTAGAGAAAAAAAAAGACGAAGAGAAATGTGGAGAAACGTCGATCTCTATAATCAAATATCGATCTTCGATTAAAAGTAACTTTATACTCCCTCCTTATATTCCATCCGCTAATTTTCCACCGTATCGCGGTGGATATCGGTATATAACGATATTCGTTTCACCATATTTTTAAACCCATTTTCCTATCGGGAAGAAATCGTCGAGATCATCCTTTTTTTTTTTTTCAAACGAGCCATTTCGAATTCGAAATGGAATCGTAACGGCCCGGAATCGGATTGCGAATCGCGAATAAAGGTGACGAGAGGGAAGAAAAAGGAAAGTGAAAAGGGAAGGCGGCCCCTGTTTGTTTTTTCCGCACGAAGTGCACCAAGTGCATCTTGTCTTTCGACGGAGGGTCGAACAAATTAAATTAGAGAGGGCAGCCTTACCTCGGATACAGGGGTCGCAATTCAGTCACGTGCGGCGAGCCACCCCTTCTTCTTCTTCTTCTTTTTCTTCTTCTTTTTTACACAACACAACCCGAATATACTCGTGTCAGTCTTTGGCTGGCAGGCGCAACCCCTCCTCCTACGTTTCTCTCCGTAATCTCTCCGTAAGCGAACGATAGGCTTTAATCACGCCGCTATATATATATATTTCATTTTCCACGTAAGTATTCCTCCACTCCTTTCCTATTTTTTCTTTTTTTCTTTTCCCTAGAAGACCGACTCGAGCGTATAACAGATTTATACTTAAACGAGGGAAGCGTATAACGTTGGATTCGATACACGGCGCGAAATCCATCCCACGTTCGGAAACAAAGACATTCGGCGCCGACGCTTGGACGGATATTAAACGCTTCCCCCGTATCACGGGGCCAACGTTATAAACGCAATATCCGATTTTACGGGGCGCTCTCTGTCCATCGTAAAATATCAGAAACGTGGATGTCGACGATAACACCGTTCGTAGGTTGATTCAGAAATTACGAAACTAATCGATGAAACTTTAAGCTTCTAATTAAACTTTACCTTCTCGTAATAAAGGGAGAGATAGATGTGTAAAAGTGGAAACGAGACAAAAGCAAGAAAGAGAGAGAGAGTATATAGTCGTTGTCGCCGCCGTTTACCAGATATTCCCTCGAGAGAATGGAACAAATTGGATTACGCGGTTGCACGGGCGAGTTGCACGTTTTTAAGGGGGTTGGTGGTATCATCATCCTCCCTTTGATTTTCTTGACTCCCGAGTCAACTCGAAACCCCGGTGTCGCGCACGAGCTATCGCTACTATCGCCGCTTTCCCCTCTCCTCCCTCGACCACTGCACATCCATCGCTGGCAATCCCTCCCCTCCCTCGGAATCCCATCCCTCCCTCTTGTGCCGGTGACGTCACTTGGCGCATAGCCAACACGGGAACGCTCAATGAAAGTTGGCCTGGGAAGCCAAGGCGGCGTGGTTGACGTAGCCGACGTTATGCTGCGTGCACACGTTCGAAACGAGGCTTTAACTCGTGTGGCAACGACCTTGAAGATTTCCAGGACTTCTTCACGCGCCACCCCCTTCACCAGGGGAGAGGACAGGGGTGGGTGTGCAATATCGGCCTCGTGGGTCGAACTGGGATAAAAATCCGCCGGGTAAACGCTTTTTGGATTCGAGCAATAGTTACAGTCGATTCGAGTATATTTAAAATATGTGATGGAACGAAACACAGGAGGGAAGATGTAGCCATCTGGGAATGGAAGGGAATTATAGATATCGTGATTACTGAATAAAGGGGGAGGGGAAAGAGTGTTATTAATCGGGGAGCGTGGCCGGATAATTGCGGCCGCGATAATTGTTCCATTCTGATAGTCGATACCGTTTACGATATCCCATTCGTTCACTGACGGCGTTCCACGGTGCTCCTCTCTCGCTGAAACAGAAATCGATGAATCACGTTCGCCGAACTCGTTCTTTCATGTTTCCTGGAAACGAATCGATCGACCGTAGGCGTTCCAGCGCCACAGAGAACAGAGGGGAAGAGACGGGTAACCGAGAAGCTGGAGGAGAGAGAGAGGGATAGGCGACCCGAAACGACGGAGACAGCGTTAACGACGCTGAAGAGAGAGAAAGAGAGAGAGAGAGAGAGAGAGAGGAGTTGACCGACGCGATAAATGAGAAAACGAGGAAGAAGCGGCGACGAGGAAAACGCGTGCGACAAAGGGATGGGGAAAAGGAAAAGGAAAGACGAGACCATAGGAAGACGAAATACGGATTCGAAAAGGGATAAGGCAAAAGAGGGTTGAAAGGAACGAGCCGAGGGCAGGTTGGTTTTCCTGTTGCGAGGACAATCTGGGTCAAGCCCGGCTTAAAATATTCATAAAGCTGCACGCGAGATCCACGTACGACCGGTTCGATTCACATTAGAAATGCGCTGACTGGGGGGTATGTCAAGTAACTCTAGAGGGATGACGATGAGACATCACCGCTGATTCGTCCCACGTTGTATTAGCGATCCGTGGTATTCGTGCACGCCCACTCGTTCCTGCCACAGAGGGCTTGACAAAGCCTCTCTTGCACCCCCTCTCCCCCCCCCCCCCCCGACACCTCATCCCACGCGGGCGACAGGGTCCGCCATCTCAGCCCGCTCCGGGGGCCGCACACAGCCGAATCCTCGAACGCGCGAAGAAAAGCTTTGTGCTCCCGCGCTGTGTCACGCCTTGAGAACCAATGTTTCGACCCGAAACGGGGTGTGCTTTGCGAAAGGAATCCCGGCCGCAGTTCTCTAATCTGGGTCGATACTCGTTGGATCATATCCTCTCGTTTTCTTGAGTGGATTAATCAACGAGCGATCGTAATTGTGTCGTGCGTGTGTTGTATATGGAAGAGGGGATGGAAATATTCGAAAAGAAGGGGAGTCGATGCGAGGAATTGTAAGAAGATTATCGATCTTTGAACGGTATTTTCCTCGGAAGATTCTTACTTTTCCGAATTTACATTTTCATTAACGACTTAAGTCTCGGTGAAAAGTGCTCCGTCAACAATATCCCCGTTTCTTTTCCCCGAAAAGAGGGGGAGGATTTGCCCGTTGATCGGCCAATATTCCGGAGAACAACGCGTTTCGTTTCTCCCCCGATTAAGACGCGGAATTTGAATTCTATTTCCGATCGAAAGAATTAAGAATGGAAAGTTGTACAAGGATAAGGTAATAAATAAACATCGGTGAGTGGAAGACCTGAAGCCAGATGGAAAAGAAAGATAGATCCGGGATCACGTTCCGTGGAAACTGAAACTGACGCTTTTCCATCCGGTGAAAGATCGAAGGTGAAAAGGAATCGATCGCGGATCGATCGAGTCCATTCCATTTCCTCGCCCCTCCTAGAATCTGAAAGGAAGAAAAAGTGGATGACGTTAAATTGTTTTCTCTAATCCTCGAGAAATCACGTCCGGCCGACACGTGGTCCTAGATATATGTGTGTGTGTGTGTGTGTGTGTATATCTATATCTCTCCCCCGTTGCACGCTCGTTACGGGCTGAATCGACTTGTCGAGGAGGTCAAACATCGGATTTTCATTTGGTGGAAGGGCAAACTCCGAGCCGCCACCTATTTGCTCGTGCGCTCGGCGTGGATCGGCGTGACTTCGATATGCGGATTGTTGACTCGAGAAATTGACGGACGGAGGGGGGAGATCGTCGAGGGAAGCTTTTCCTCGTTTCCTCCTCTTTTTTCCTTTCTCTCTGTTCTATCCATCGAGGTTCGTTATGACACGACGTGATGGGTCGGATTCGGTGGGCCACAGCCGGCAATTTGATTGAGCAATCGCGGTTTATCTGTCCCCTCCGTACGCCTCGGCCAGTATCAGTTTCGCGGTATCGTTGCGTGACAGGTGTTTAAACAATTAATACAGGACAGGTTCCTTTGATATATTAGGCGATCGAATTTCTCGATTGTTGGAACGATGAATTCGAAATCGTGTCGCCCGATCGATTAGAAAATATTATTTACAATATTTCTCTTTCCATCTTCATCTATTTCCTCTATTTTTGTTTCGGTTGATTAAGATCGCGGGTAAATAATTTATTCGAGTTGTTTTCCTCGTTACTCTGAATTGTTTATCTCTTAAATAAGATTTTTCCCAGCGATAAAAATAAAAATTCCATTATAAATTTTTCCCCTTAAAAAGTTAAAAATTTCATTTTGATAAAGTTTATTCTTTTAATAAAGTTTGGATTAAAAGTTTCGCACAACTGTTAATTCCTCCTGTACGGGAGCAACTTTTTTCCCGAATTATCATTTAAACTTTCTCGCGACGATTGGATGAACGCGTTCCAAAAAGAATTGGAAGAATCGACGAGATCGTCCGTGAAATTTTGATTTAATTAATCGGGGGCCCGGTTATCCCTCGAACGATTTGCATTTTCGCATCGTCGCAAGAAGGGCGAAATAACGGTGGCACGCGAGGAGAAGCGGCGTTGCACATGTCAGACGGATCCTCGGTCTTGTCGCCCGTAACAAATGTGCCCGTAAGTAGATGCAGGCCTGCAAACGTCAGACGTGGGTGAGCGTGTCTTCAGATTCACGCGATGAATATATCCAACTAGCCTACGCCGTATTTACAGCAACGCAATTTCCATCCAATTTCGATTCTTCGGAAAGATCGTCGATTCTTCTATCCGTAGAAATCGAGGAATATTTTTCGATGAATAACCGAAACGATTATATATCCATCTACGTGGATTTGTAATTTTGTAAGTTTCGAAACTACTATATAATTCATCAAATGTATTCTTAATAGCGTTCCTCGCTAGTTCAAATAATTGAAATTCAATTAGAGTTCGCCTAACCCTCGCGTTCGTTAAAATTTCACTTCGATAAATGGAGTTCCGCTGCGCGGAAAATCCAATCCGTTGGAAATTTGACGAATACTCGTCCTACGTGATAGAAGTTCGTTAAACTCCAGTGTTTTCTTTTTTTTTCTTTTAGAAAGAATCAAGGATTCATCGACCATCGTTCGAGTTTCCTTATACACGAAAAAGAAATTACACGCGGATTGATTATATTCTCTGCCTTTCGTTTCTCTTCCACCAATAAATTTTTCCTCTCTCATCATCGTGACGAGGTGAAATAGAGCTTCGTATAAGCTTATCTTACGCGCCACTTTTTTTTTTTTACATCGAATAGCGTCGAATTTAAATTTTACGGTCCACCGTCTTTTAAACGACGTCCCTCCATCCGCCCACACACGCGAATATTCCCCATTCGCAATTTTCTCAAAGGATAAAAATTTTCCACGCGAAGAAACGTCCGAGAAACATCCGACGTTAACGACTCGTGTCGCAATATCGTACTATCACCACTGGTTTTTACGGGGAGGTATCTCATTATCGCGTTTTCCTCAAATTGGAAGGATGAGACTGAAGGAATGTTTGTCTTCGAGTCGTTGATACATCTTCCCTTCGAGGATCGTGGCATTCTTTGGCGAGATGAGTTTCGCAATCATTTCGAAGGCGTTGTGTCGCGCTTAATTGCGGGGGCGTCCCAAGATATCACTGTAATTCTCTTTTTTCTGCCCCGATTCCGAATCTTTACACCACGGCCACGATCACAAATGAAGAAAAAGAGAAAGAAAAGAAGAAGGAGAAACGACGTGTTAAGAATCGTGTCGCCCACTAACGTCGAGATGAATGTTCTCGAGATTAATTCGAGATTAATCGAGATATCATTTTAATCTTGATCTTTAGGATTTTTGATTCGTTTGTTCTTCTTTTTTTTTTATTACAAACGACACACGCGATAGAAGATTTTATCGGAATGAAAATTTTGAGGAGGAGGAGAAATAAATGTAGGATTGATATGAATAATCGGCGAACACCTATAATACAAATATCTCTCGCCAACGTGACAGCATAATACGAATCACTCGTACCAATCTCGTTAATAATTTGATACGATCGTGTTACCGTACGCAGGTCAAATGACAATTCGCATTATATTAAATCGAATATTTTCAAACAAATCATTCCAAACGTAGCTGACACTATTTCACAGTGTATTAAGATTCTCTTTTTCCAATCATCGTTCATCGTCTCAGAACTCGAATTTGCATTTGTGAAAATTCGAGAAAGAAAGCTTGTTGTTTTCGGTCGGATCGAGAAATCATATTTTTTTATTCCACTCGGATGAAAATACATATTTGGGCGAGCGAACAACAGATCGATCCACTTGTTTTCCCACCACCCTCTGATGATGCACAATAGCATCGTCCCTCGTGAATCGCATCCTGTTTCTTCTCTCCTCGCTACGAGATAATTGGGTCCGGATCCAACAGATTGATACAGGGATACACCGATTGCTAACCCAATTTGTGTCTCCCTGATAACCCCATAATCGTATAGGATTAACTTGGAGAGCCTCGTGGACTGCAGTTTTATCAGCTGCCTCTATCCAACGGAACAACGAAGTTATACTTTTATACGAGAGGTGTAAGAAGATAGCCGGGTAATTATATTTGCGGTACGGGCAAATTAATTGTGGGTGGAGAAAGGAAATGAACGGGTGTTGTTGAGTTTCGAAAGCACGAGGTCCGATCGACGAGGTTTTTAAAAGGGCAAGGAGGATTGATAGGTAACGATACGCGGTTAACGAGCTGTGCTTATTTTTGTAATCTCGAGATACGAAACTAGGGGAGGGGGATGAGAAGATATATTCGACTAGCGGATCGTTTCTTTATCCGTTGACAGTTCTTCTTCGTTTTTCTTCTTCCCTCTTCCCTTCCATCCTTCCATCTTACTGTTACGCGGATTCTATCGCTTTTCATTTTCGAGGTTCTAGCCGACGACGTTTTCATCCTCTCGTCTGTCTCATGTCCAATTTAGAAAATTAAATTTTACGTCAGTTGAGATGCAAGAAAAATCAATAGCCGCTGCTTGCTTGTACGTTTTCGCTTTATATCGTATTCAGACATGACTTACTGCCATTTCGACGGTCAATAGATTTTAATAGAAGGCTTGAAGCGATCGTAATTGTATTTTTCTCGTCCGGTTTTTTCGTGTAACGCGGTGGAAAAAAGGAAAAATGCTTGGCAATCGAAGATAATTTCCCAAGCGATAACGATAACTTTGAATTGTCTTTTTTTCCCTCTCTCTTTTTCTCTCTCTCCTCTAAAAAGTACCTCTTTTTGCATTCGTTGCACCGGGTATTTTTTTTTATTTTCACGTTATCGCAGAGAGGATTCGATTAAAAACGATTACTTTGGGACGATATTTTGTTTTACGATTATATTTCTGTTTTACTTTTTATTCGAGGTAAAAATACAAAATTTATTCGCGTACGAAGTAAATTTGAACGAAAGAATAGGTTAAATTCTTGCACATCACACCTTGATATATGTAGCTGAAACGAAAATTAAAAATAGTTAATAATACGACCTCGCTTGTTTGCCAACTACGTGAATAATTCCCATTTATAGTTGATGAAATTACGTTACGATGCGCTATCTACCGTTTACTCTGGTATGTCGTATCGTAGATTAATAAAAATTTTTTTTATTATTTAATAAATGATGAGTAAGTCAGTTTCGCGTGACCGCGTGACTAATGTATACGTAAAAATAAATTTTTCATCACAAAATTATATTAGATCTCGTTGAATATCACTTATAATATTTTAGAACTGTAATTTTCGTGTTCTTACGAGAAAAGCTGATATTATTATTTATGTAAATGTTAAAAGACACATGTAACAAACGATACGATAAATTTTTGAATACCAGTACCGCGAGAAGTTTGTATTGCAACGTTTAAATTTGCCGCGTATATAAATAGCAAGATTGTTCCAACTTCCTCCGATAGATAGAGCGGTTGTAGCCAGTATCCAAGATGGAGATTCTAAACGCGGTGCGTGCGAAGTGTATTCGGAATTCGCGTGTGAATTTAAAGTTTTCTACCAAGTGATTTAAAGTTTATATCGTGCATTGACGATAAATATATCGAAACGTTTGTGATATGAGTGTGGAAAAATGATTCTACGCAATTGAAATATCGATTATTACCGGTGACAATGAAGCGATTACTGACGTCAACAACGTGACAAGAAAAAACGTTGGATTTGGCGCGCTTATCGGCGAGAGAATGTGAAATCATAAGGTAATCGTCTTTTCAAATAAAATAATATGCGAATAATCATTACATTCGGGTATATTTTCTAACTTATAACACTTTCGAGAAAATATGTTATTCGTGACATATCATATTCGAATAGTATCTTTAAGAGAAACGTTATTTACGAGTAGAAATAATCTGATAAATTACGACGCATATAAATTTTTCCTAACGAAGTATGTCTGTTATTTTCGTGACTAGAATATTATTTCTTTTTCTTTATGAAAATTAGCTTCACTTTCTACCCAATTTTGAAGTTAAATTTGCATCAATAAAGTTTTCTGGCATCAGTATTAACTTAGTTCCCGAATTGCTTTAGTTTAACAGTTAATGTTTTGTCTTGAAGTCACTTTGCTATTAGTCACGTTGATTCTCAGAGGTCGCTAATAATCAAATCATTATGGCTCTATTGATTTTTAGAGGTATTTCGATTTTCCAACCATTTTAATTTTCTGTTTTTCAATTCGAACATTATTTTAAGGTTATCGTGGTCGTGTGATCTTGGTTTTAAGATTCACTTAGTTTAATGAAGTCGTTTTCACGGTCATCTTGGCCTTTGGGCTACATTAGAGTTAGGATCAGACAGTTAGAGCCAAGATAGATACAGAGATATCAGAATAACTAATTTTGTAGCTCAATTAGAATTTCTCGGTTGCAAACGTAAAGATAGCAGATTATTGAATCGTTACGACCACTAATACCATAATATTTTGAAATTACACAGTTCTTAAATTCGTTCTTTGTTTCTAAAGTTTTTATCTTTAGAATTCTTATGAAATAATTTCTAGATTTTGCGTTCTAAATATTCTGTATTATTATCTACGTTATATTTATTATTTATTTATATTATATTATATTCATTTTATTGGAAAATTGTTATCTAAATTCATAAATTTCGAGATGATTTCCATTATATACGGACAATTTGAGACTACGGATTAAGCCATATTGTATTTCTCGAGCTCATAGTTGTCACTATTGGCTTCTGCAAGTTTAGGATGGTATTACGTTCAACTTGTATCATTGTGTCGTCGAAAGCATCGTGTCTTATGATTCATGCGGTGGATGATGTCGGACAACACAAATTCACTATTGTTTCCATTTAGCCAACTTTGAATATACGTGATTTGATTTTTTATCATTTCACATTCACGAAAGTATTTTTATTCTTTACTCGTTTTTTCTCTTATTCACTTATAATATCATTTGCAAACATATTTTCATATACAATTTTTTAAATCGTGTTCTAATTTTCTTATTCATCATCTTGTATACACCTCATTTCATCAAATATGCTAAATAACACGATGTTACAACAATCTCTTAGCTTAGTTTCGGAATATTGGCATTAATAATTGATGAAGGTTTGAACCCTTTTCTAAATCTCGAAATTTGTAGTTACCTGTCGAAACACTAATCATATCCGACGTTCAGCTCAGTTTCGTTAATGAAATAATATCGATGGCTTCGACGTGGCAATGTTAATAAGTTTATCGATACGTTTATGCGTATTTCATATTAGGAAAATATCGTTTTTCACCAGTTTTATGCATAGCAATAACAATTTTCCATAAAATTTATTAAACAAATATATAGTTCCTATATTAAATCGAGTAATTTTCATTCGTACCATAAATCTTATGCATCTCTCGGATAAAAATGCATTAAAGATTGAATATAAAAGAAAAAAAGTTTTGCCATAAATAAATTCTATCGCGCAATTTCGTCCATTTTTTACAACGTCATTTTTTTTTTTTTTATATCGAATAAATGGAATTCCATTCGATATTTCTATCGTTTGTTTGCTTGAAAAATCTGATTTCTTGAATTCTAAGAAAATGTGAGGAAAATTTGCACGACATTCATTGTTGAAACGAGCGTGAAAATCGTATTTCTTAACTTTC
Organism: Apis mellifera; assembly: GCF_003254395.2. Taxonomy (NCBI): domain Eukaryota; kingdom Metazoa; phylum Arthropoda; class Insecta; order Hymenoptera; family Apidae; genus Apis; species Apis mellifera. Next base: position 7,728,119 of record NC_037643.1, on the reverse strand, counting down.
TCCCTCGTTCACAATTTCATTGCTTACGTCAATATCCGTCCACTCTCTTATTATTTTACATCAAATTTTTCCACACGCAAACAGCTCCATTCCGGATGGAAACGGATTCGATAGATTTGTTTCTTGCTTTCCCTCGAATTCCCTCTCCCTTCTCCCGATAGAATTGCCATTTTCCTCCCAACTCGAAACAATAGCAATGCGTATCATTCAATCACTTAACTCAATATATAAGTTGAAAGCATTTGCAAATACACAGTGTTCCACCTCTCTCTCCCCCGCCCCTCTCCACCCTCTTCGCTATTTATACAATCGTAAAACTTTTAAAACGTTCTTCCATAAAAATGTACAAAGAATCCCCCGAAGATTAGCTTGTTAAATCTAAAGTTAAGCTGTTCTATGAAATATTAACTCTTTGATCGCGTAATTTTCTCAATCGTCCAGCGAAAAAAATTTTAATCAAAGGAGAAGGGAAGGAAGGAAGGTCGTGGCAAGCGAGAGAAGAAAATCTTTAATTTTAAGAAATTGCGAGTCTCTCTCTCTCTTTCTTTTTTCTAGAAAAATTTTAAAAAATTGACCGTAGATAAAATTTAACAGAAAAAAAAATCATGTATACTTTCAAATATTAATATCGAGCGATTGTGGAAAGATACAAGTGCTGCACTGCTCTTCTAAAATTTCCAAATGAGATAAGCGTATAAAACCCTTATCCGCATGATATTTTATTATCTCTCCAACTTTTATAGATATAGAAAATATATTTTAATCTTTGAAAGTAGCTACTATAGACTCCTCCTCTTTCATATTATAGAAAGAAAGAAGAAAAGAGAGAGAGAATATACTATTACACGGAGAGAGAGAAAAATCTTCCTCTTACATTGGAAGAAGAAGAAAAAAAAAAGAAAATCTTTTTCCTCCATTAAAGTTTTTCCACTTTTGCCATTTTCTTCTTCTTCTTCTTTTTTTTTTTCCCTCTCCTCCTTCTCTAAAACTCTCTCACGTATATACACTCGCAAAGATCCGTTGTTGTTGTTGACTGGCAGGTAAAAATTTTCCATTTCCTAAACACGAATCACACGCGCTGTTTCCCCCATTTCGTTCCCGTTTTTCGGGGAAAATTCATCAGCACCACTTCTCCGCCGAGGCCCTCAATTGGCCGGTTTAAACCGGAAACTTAATTGCCGCGCCCCGGGACAAATTTTTAACGAATCCCCACGTCGGATTTCCTGCATGCCTGCATTTAAGTGGATGAGCCAGGGACGACCTTTAAATATACGAATAGGTTGTCGAAAAGGATCGGTTCTGGACGTAAAAATCCAAATTAACGAGAACAAAGGTCCCGCTCGAGCGTGATTGATTCGATCGTTCAGCCATCACCAAGCGTTTAAGCCGCAAATCCGGAGTTTGAGGTTGCGCTTTTTTTTTTTTTTCCTTCTTTTTTCCCTTTTTTTTTTAAACGATCAAATATACATATATATGTATATGGAGATTTTTTACATCGCCTTGTCGTCGTCGTCCCCGTCTCTTCTCGGCCAATTTTTTACGGTCAATGTAATCACGCATAACGATCAAGCTCGATTTGATAAATCGGGCAGATTGCGCTCTTTCTTTTAATGATTTGTGTTAACACCGTTGGCGTGCCGGATAATGGCGTTCGATATTAAAAATAGGATCCCTCCCGATTTTAAATCTGATTTTTATTTTAGATTTTTCACAAGTATTCGCGTGCTTCGTATCGCCTCGAGCCGAGTCGAGCTATTTATTAATAAAATCGTGTCACGTGAGGAACGATGATCGTTGTGCACTCTCGTAAGTTTGCCTTGTTACAAGCAATTGTTGCTTGTACTTTCTTTTTTCTTTTTTTTTAGAGGGATTAGAGAAAAGGAATTATATGGAATTTTCACGATTACACTGCGGTTTATGCAAATTCGTATTTTTATATTATTTTTGTTTTTTTTTTATTTATGAATAAAAGATTGAGGATTCGTTTCATTGTTTCAATATTCTAACGAGTAATTTACTTTTGATGTTTTGGATTATTCCTTTTATAGATATGAAATATCAATATACTGAAACGAAAAAAATTTTCAGAAATTTAAATTTCGTTGGCTTTGTAATAAAGATATCACATTGAAAAATCTATTCGTTTCATGTCTGAACAATTGCTATTTATTTATTGTTTCTTATTTCTTCACGTGGAACTACAACTTGGAGGAAACTGTAATCGTTACATAATCTGACGAGAATCTATCGCGTTTAGAAAAATCGTCGTTGGTGGAATAGATGGAAATGTTGGATGGTTTGATTTGTAATAAAAAGGGCCCGTTGAACGGGAAATTCGGTATTATCGCAACGAGCCAATTGGCCCCGATTTACATTTCCCTCGCCACCGTTACATTTCTACCAATATCGGTAAGTTGGAAGCGTAAATTTTGGAACGAAAATGCCCTTATCTTCCCACGGAATGTATCGTGAACCTCCGTTTACATTGTGAATCATAAATGTATCAATGCAAACCGCCGATGTTGCGATTCTCCGTTGCGAACCGCGTTGCAAACTGCGGGAACATTCGCATGGAAGTTTCATTGAAACTTACGCTTATGTGCATCGGTGAAATTGATATTGGTGGAAACACGCAGATACGAATTAAACTTGTCTCG